>NC_051269.1:24552034-24866125 GCF_015220745.1 Sebastes umbrosus | reverse complement strand
AGGGCAAGAATACGAAAACTCACCCAAACTGCTGAAACTTTGAGAGACGGTCAAAATAACACTGCTATCTTATAATCTTCATATATATAATAGGACTGTCAAAGTTAAGGTGTTAATAACCATTTTAACGCCACTAATTTCTTTAGCACATTAACGCAATCGATCTTCTGGAGGTTGTAATGGGCTCAGTTTTAAAGCTAGAGTGAAGATAATGTCATAGTAGCTCGTCGGGAAGGAGATTAAATAAAGCTCCAAACTTACGTTTAATTTCGGCAAGGAAAAACTGTCATGGCCATTTTAAAATGTCTATAGTTCTATAGGTAGCCACGAGTCTCCCCTTTACAGACATGCCCACTTTATGATAATCACTTGCAGTTCGGGGCAAGTCATAGTCAAGTCAGCACACTGACACACTGACAGCTGTTGTTGCCTGTTGGGCTGCAGTTTGCCATGTTATGATTTGAGCATATCTTTTTTTGCTAAGTGCAGTACCTGTGAGGGTTTCTGGACAATATTTGTCATTGTTTTGTGTTGTTAATTGATTTCCAATAATAAATATATACATACATTTGCATAAAGCAGCATATTTGCCCCCTCCCATGTTGATAAGAGTATCAAATACTTGACAAATCTCCCTTTAAGGTACATGTTGTACAGATAACAAATGTGCAGTCATTTTGCGATAAATCACGATTATTATGGACAATCATGCGATAAAATATTTTTGATTGACAGCCCTAATATATAGTTTACTTTAGCATCTGTGTGTTTACTGCGCCACTGACCGGGGCTATAAGGTCCGTGTAGGTTTTGTTAGATTGTTTATTGCATTAAATCCAAAGTGGCATAAATGAGAAAATTACTTGTATTTTCGCTTCGTCCTCCACGCCAGCAGGAGACTTGCCCTGAGAGATGGACCTTCACTTAGCAGAGCTCTAGTAACACAAATTCAGCCGGTGCAAGTAGTTTAATATGACATCTAACGCCAATATCTGAGTCTGATTTAACTCTGTGGGTAATGAGCTGATGATGCAGGATGACATCACGAAGACTGTCCAATCAGTGAGTTAGTTAGAATTCAGTGTGAATAAGAACTGAACTAACAATGCTCTTTTGTCTGAACCAAACTCAACTACAGGTGAGAAAGCATCTTGTTTGAACACACCTTTCCCTTTAGGAAAATGTGTGGCTTCTTGTAGCTTCATATATAAGTGAGTACTAAAGGTTAAAAACTTTCTTGATGAACTGTATGCCGTTGGAGCTCTGTGCCACAGGCTGCAGGATTCCCCTCGCCGTGCACTGACAGCCCTGTTAGGCAGCTCAGAGGCTGGGAGCTTATCAGCTACCTCTGTGGCCTGAAGCAGTTTAGGTGGACAAATGTATCCCTGTGGACAGGACACAAGTCCATCAGAGGGGTTTACTCCAATCCATTTCTTCAATGCCGAGTGCCGAGCAGAGAAGCTTAGTCTTTCAAACGGGATCAAACCCCGGAGCTCACAGTGTCAGGCCGGACACTCTTACCTGGGCCTGAGGGACGTGGGGAACAGCAGAAACTTCTTAATCTCTGCCACTGGCTGGGTTTACAGCTCTTCACCAAAACTTCAATCATTGGCAACTTAGGTATTCGAAAAGTATTTGTGCTCATTCAAAATTTAAATCCACTCTACTGCTGAAGAAGTTCATCGATCAAGAACAGCGTGTATGCCTGACTCTACTTTATTTAGCAGATTTTTAAAATTTGTCAAAACTCTTCACACAGTCAGCACAACAACAATCAATGTGAACTAAACTGTGGAGAACTTTTTCATTGACACAAAATGCATTCAAACAAATGATATGAATTGATTTTTCTCTCAAACTCAACCACCACCAAACCTCTGTGTATTTACTAGGGCTGTCAATCTTTTAAAATATTGAATTGCGATTAATCGCACATTTTTTGTCTGTTCAAAATGTACCTTAAAATGAGATTTGTCAAGTATTTAATACTCTTATCAACATGGGAGTGGGCAAACATGCTTGATTTATGCAAATGTATGTATATATTTACTATTGGAAATTAATTAACAACACAAAGCAATGACAAATATTGTCCAGATATTTGACGAGTTGGGAGTGAGAACGGGTTGCAATGGAGGACAATTTTGGAGAGATTGTTAGAGGACTGCAATTGCAATATAGTGTGTTTTGTTTGCAGTACAATACAGTTACTATGTTCATGTCATCTTCATATGAGTATTGAGATTAAACATATATACACATATGTTTGTTTCCCCATCACATCTGTGAAAGAGTGAAAGGTGAAGAAAGGAGCCAAGAGAGGACAGAAGGTGTGATGTGGATGAGAAGACACTGCTGTATGTAACAACCTGCTCAGGACAACAGTTAACCTCACAACATACATTTTTAAAATAGTAAACATGTAAAACGGAGTGTAAATACACAGAGGTTTGGTGGTGGTTGAGTTTTGAGTCAGAAAGTAATTCATGAATTTTTAAATGTTTGGCCACTGAATGCATTTTGTGTCAAAGCGGGGAAAGGTTTTCCACAGTGTAGTACACACTGACTGCTGTTGGGCTTCCACTTTGTTCTTACGTTTCACTTCTATGCTGATGACACGCTGCTATACTTCCTCAAAACACAGAATCTTCAGTCTCTTTTAAGTTGTCCTGAGGATGTGAAATGCTGGATGGCCAAAAGTTTAAGTTACTGTTATTGGGAACGAAAATTTCTCCTCACTGGTACCAAGAACAGAGACGACATCTCCCCTGTAGTAGTGTACTGGCCTCCCTTCACTGGTTACCAGTGAAATATATAATTAATTTTGTTTTTAAAGGTATACTATGCAACATTTTCCTCAAACAATGTATAGACTCATACAAAAATAATCCCTCACAGTCATCACTTCTGACCCACTACAAGCTTGTGGCATCCCTCTCTTTTCTTCTTATTTTGCTGTAGACGGGACTATTCTGGGCGTCCAGCCCATTGTCATTCCCAGGGCGTCAAATACCGAGGCTTTGACACGGCCACTGGCGTTCGATCACAAAGCACCCTTTAGCGCCGGTATGAAGCACCAGGCGTTCCATCTGCTGCAACAGTAAACGCTCTGAGAGAATGCGCCGGGAGTATGGTGACGTAGTTTAAAGAGCAAAAGAGACACACCGGGCAGGCAGGAGGGGAGGTGAATGGGTCCAACAAACACAAGGCTTTCCTCCACGAGACCGAAGTTTGTGTCTCGTGTGTCACATTACAATCAGCTGTTTGTTCGTGTCCCATGTTCACAATGGTCAATGTCATTTTCACTGTAGAAACGTAGTAGTTTTAAGCCCAACCATTTGTTCCTTTCCTAAACCTAGCTATGGTGGTTTTGTTGCCTAATCCTAAAATGACGCCAAGGGGAACCATAGTGGTTTTGATGACGAAAAAGTGATGCCAAGGTGCGTGACAAAGCAGCGGTATGTGAAGTGTTGGGATGAGAATGTGTTAGGGCATCAGCAAAGAGGCTTTGTGCCCCACGTGGGGGTGTTACCCCCAGCCAATAAACATGGTGTGCAGCCAAGTCCCATTCCCAGGTTAAATACCACTGCTCTGTCAGATACAAAGCGGCCAAATTTGACGGACGAGAATGGGTTGTTACATCGCTGTGTGTTTTCATCAGTTTTTTCCCGTGCTCCTCGCTTTCTCCTCTGCTGTGTGCCAATATCGGTGTGTCAGTTTGACCAAGGTGCACACACCAAGCTGAGAGGACAGGATGAAGCCTGCCCCTCAGCTGCTTTCATTAAAAATCCAGCAACTCAACACTTTCCTGCAGGGTCGTCAGATGTGTGAGTGTGTATGACTGTGTGTTTAGAAACATCAACCGATAACTGTAAAATATTATACCTTTAAAGTTTACTGTCAGATCTTTTTCATCTCACCACTTCAAAATCCAAAAGACACACCTTAAAACTGCATTTTAGTTATTTAATTGTTAATATAATAATGACAATGTTTAAATTTAGTATGTTACCTTTTCATCTATTTTGGTTTGAAATGTTTTATTGCATTTAAATTCCTCTGTAAAGCACTTTGGTTAACACCTTTTGTTTTTAATAAATGTGCTTTAAATACATTTGACTTATGACTGACAAATATTCTGGTACAAAAGTGTTTTTGGTTGTGTTACATGAGATTAACTGTTGTGCTTAGCTGCATGTTGGTAGAGAGACCTTTTCAACATTTTGAAAATTGTGAAGAGTTTTGAAAGCAAATTCAGGTGGTATCCAGTTTTTCTGTATGGATTCAGTAAAATGTAGGGCTGTCAAAGTTAACACAATAATAACGCATTAACGCAAATTCATTTTTACACCATTAATTTCTTTAACGCATTAAAGCAACTTGCATAATTTAGGCTGTAGTGGGCTCAGTTTTAAAGCTACTGTAGAGTGAAGGTACTGGTATCATATGAAACTAGAAAACCTAAGGAATCCATTGATACCAACCGAACGTGAAGGAAGCTAAATAATGCTCCAAACATGCGCTAAATTCTGGCAAGGAAAAACTGGCATGGCCAGCATGGTCAGCATATTTGTATGCTAAATGTAGTACCTGTGAGGGTTTTTGGACAATATTTGTCATTGTTTTGTGCTGTTAATTGATTTCTTATAATAACTATATACATACATTTGCATAAAGTAAGCATATTTGTCCACTCCCATGTTGATAAGAGTATTAAATACTTAACAAATCTCCCTTTAAGGTACATTTTGTCCATCGTGATTAATTTGCAATTAATCACAATTAACTATGGACAATCATGTGATTAATCGTGATTAAATATTTTAATCGATTGGCAGCCCTAGTAAAATAGAATTAATACATCCTTGCAAAAACTGATGTACAGTATTTGTCGTTTCCTCCTAATCAGTTATACAACAAGGAGAATTAATGTTTTTTAGTTCCTGGAATAACAAACAGAAGTTAAATAGATCTTTGGGGACACAAACCAGTTCAACACATAATCATTATTTATCCCTGCAGTGCATGATGGAGTTTTGCTAAAGCTTATTAACACCGTTGAGCAGATTGCATTCCACATTTCACTGACGCCTAAATGCAGAGACTCATTTTGTTTAGCAATAGTTTTCATAACATTTTGATAAGACTTAAAGGTCACACAATTATGGCAAGAACCTTTAAACTTTGTTAACAAGTTGCCAACATGTAACTTTCCTCACAATATAACACATTTCAGTTTGAGCCTTTGGGGAAAATTAGCTAATTGTGTCAGCTTCCGGGTGCTTTTATAACCTGTTGTGACCCCAAAACAACCGGGGCAACACGATCACACTGAGTCTCTGAGGAGTGTTAACACCTGGGGATTGCAGCTGTTGTCCTTTATTAAATCTCCACACTACATTTGCTTCATCAGGACCCAGTAGCTGATGAGAACAAACAACGCCCGGGGTTGTAACAAACAGATAATAAGAAATGTGACGCTTTCTTTATGCAATATTTTACCAACCACATGCACATTAAATTTCATCAGGATTCCTACACAAGAACATAATTTTCACATCATTTCACTGCAACATGTGGATCATTGAGTTTCATATCAAAGCCTTCCTCTTTCTGCACGAATGGGGATGAGATTATTTTCTAGTGGCAGATCAGGCTCGTCTGGAAGCCTTTCAGCTGATAAAATGGGACACAACAGTGATCGTCACCCATTATGAATGATTCAGTAGTGCTCTGTTGACATGGATATTTTCTCTATTATGATTTGCTGGTGATTTGTAATAGCAGCATAACAGAGCGTGTGCTTGATTCTCTTATTTTAAAACCGAGGGAAACAGGGATGTTGTTATATAAGGATATTTTCTGTGGCTGATAATAGGAGTTATGAAGACTGTGGAACAAGACTCACTGAAGGTACAAAACCTTTGACCAGGGGTTAAAGTAGATTGAAGTTCTTGTCGGTAGTACTAGGCTACCCCAACCTTGATCGCTTGATATTGTTCTCCTCCCACCCCCCAGCTTCATGCGTCTCTGAACACGATTCAATGCCTTTATGGTGGAGAAAGAAATTAGAAACTCTTGACATCATGTATAGCAAATGATTTATTTAAATGGTGAAAGTGCTGCAGAATCATTTGTAAATGTTGACAAAACTTTTCAAGTTTTGAGTTGTTGTTTTTACTTAATGGGGCATTCACATGAATTTTACCAGTCGAAAACTCGTATTTAAGATTATTTCGACACCACATGAATGAGGCACCAATGCCCTATCTGGCAATGTTAATGAAAGCGAAACAGCATTGGCAGATGTGTCAACAAATCAAGCTGTTATTAGGGATATTTGATATACCACACAGTTGTACCGGCAGGGATACAAAGCCTACAGTAGTGCTCAGATGTTGTTTCCATGGTTGCCACGCAGAACGCCTGGCGTTTACTCGCAGAGCACTTGTCTGCATGAGGAGCGCAGTCAAACCCTGCGGATCCAAGCAAGTATGCAGGCGGAGTGTCGATCCCCGTCTGAAAAGACCTTAATGCGTGTAAAAACAAACAGACAAACCGAACGGAAAACAGAACCTCCTTGGCGGAGGTAACTAACTGTATGTTGACCTGATGTTAGCAGATGTGTTTTCTTGTTGGAAATGTGATCCTGAGGGATGGGTTGTATGTAGGTTTTGGCAGGCAGCTGCTGTCCCCTTTTCCTGATACTGCGTACCAGAATTTTATAGTGGTACGGAGTACCGGACTGTACCGGCCCCTGCCTTTGACTCCATAATCAATTATCAGTATAAAGTGACATGTAAAGAGTAGCTGCATGTTGGTTACCTGGAATTTGCTAAGACAAAACGGATGCAAAGAGAGTAGGGAAACCAGCTGTGATGTAGGAGTGTGTGAAAAAAAGGTATATCAGTAATAAGGTAATATCAGTTTTCTGTTCAGACTGTAGTGCAGCAGTTCAAGATGTGACCAAACAAATCAAACGCTAATCTCATGTCAATGTCACAGTCAGAGGTCATGGACTTGATGCTAACATCTCGTTTCCACATAGCTTTGTGTACGTATGCGTATCAACTGGAAGAAAACATGTAACGTTATAAATGTGACTCATCTAGACTGGATGGCGAAAAACAGTAACTCATAGAAAATATCTATGTAGTAATTTCTCTCTCATATCTGCGTTGGTGTTTCTATCCATCCGTAAAGAGATCCATTTCCTTGCGTTGAACACTAGGGGGCGGAATCTGTACACTATGTGGATTTACGGACACATAACAAAACTGTGTTGAAATGAGGCGTAAAGTCCTGGTCACAGCGAAATTAATCGGCGTGTCTTCCCGAAATATTTGTTTCTGGACTGTGACTGAGTGACTATTTGCACGGCCAGTTGGTGAACTACCTTAGCTGGCGAGCTAATTGCTAACTGCTAGTCAGTCACAATAGCTCACTGAGCTTCTTTCTATTTTCTCTGCACTGTTCTGTTTACTCTCCCTGACATTTTGTTCCCCATTTTACCATTTAGTTCAATAAAAGAAGTTTTGAAGGGGGAAATAAAGCTCTCGGAGCTAAAGAGGCTTGCTAAAGGGAGTTTACACATTTTATGACGTGAAACATAACCCTCCACATTTATTATCGCCTTTCTTTTTACAGTTTGTCTCCACTGGTTTGATGTATTATTGGAAATAAAAGCAAGAATATGAGAATATGTATTGAGAATATGTGACTCTACCATCAAATGAAGATAAAATACTGTAACCATCCAGCCATCAAACCATCCAGCAGTTCATCCATCTCTGCAGATCTTTCATCCACCCTGTCGCCCATTCATCCATTGGTTCTTACCTTTTCTGCAGATTGCGCCGTGCCGAAGAAGATGGGTATAAAAGCCAACCATACGATGCAGGTGGTGTACATGGTGAACCCGATGGGCTTGGCCTCGTTAAAATTCTCCGGGACCCCGCGGGTCTTTATAGCGTAAACAGTACACGTCACCATCAATAAGATGCTGTAACCCAACGAACAGATAATCTGAAGATCCGTGATGTCACATTTCAACACCCCTCGTGCTAGATACGGGTTGAAGGTCTTCTGCTCATCATAGTCTATGATGGTGTTTGGCGGATCCACCACAAACCAGATGAACACCCCCAACAGCTGGACTGAGATGAGGCTGGAGGTGATTGCCAGCTGTGAGGTGGGGCTGATCAGCCTTGGTGCCGTCACCGACTTCTTGCCCTGCTCGAAGATCCGGTAGATGCGGTTGGTTTTGGTGAGGAGGGCGGCGTACATGATGCACATACCCAGACCCAGGAAAATCCTTCGGAACGAGCACACGCCTACATCTGGCTTGGCGATCATGAGGAATGTAATGATATAGCACAAAAATATCCCAGTCAGGAGAACGTAGCTCAGCTCCCTGCCGGATGCTCGGACAATCGGCGTATCGTTGTACCGTATGAACGTAGCCATGACGGAGATTGTAGCGATTATGCCGAGCATTGCCAGGAAAACCGGAATCACTGCCCAGGGCGAGTGCCATTCCAGCTTAATGATGGGTATAGGCTGGCATGCTGTGCGGTTGGCATTGGGCCTCATGTTGTAGGAGCAGAGCTTGCAGGTGAACTCGTCGAACTGATACTGGTAGCCGTCGCAGGGCTCACAGTGCCAGCAGCAGGGCATACCTTTCACCACCTTCTTCCTCTCACCACTTTTACAGGGAAGGCTGCACACGGAGCTGGGCATGTCCTGCTCCCCCCGAGGCCACTGCATGTCCTCGATCTGGAGAGAGAGCATGAGACAATGAATGGTTAGATCAGTGGGTCCCAAACTTTGTTAAACAGAGCCTCTAGTCAGGAATATAATAAAGATCTTGTCTGCTTCTGAAATGTTAACTTGGTCGAAAATGGCAATTTTCTTCAACTTGACCATTAACTGAAGGGGAAAAAATGATCTGAAACAAAAATATTTGCTTTGTGTGTGAGTACATCCCATACACTGTAAAACTTCAAACTTCACTGAAAAAACAGTTTTAAGTAATGACATTGTAAGAAATCGACTCCGAGGTTTTGCTGTCTCAGTCTCAGATTTATAGCTGAGATTTTATCTTGTAGTGTGTAGCGCTGCTGTTAAACAAGGGGCTTGCTTTGGCTCTGGCTTGTTACTGAATCAAAGGTCTCATTGATTTGACAGTTTGACTGCTGCTAATGAGTAATGACTACTCTATTAGTGGAACATCGATATGGATAAATTCCACCTGGATCATAGCTCTGCACTGAGTGGACATCTTAGCTATCTGCAATTTCCACCATTTAATGATGATAATGAGCTTTTCAAGACCAACCCTGCTACTCAAGGAGTCTTCGAGCAAGGTATGGAGTTTAACCAGGATGAGAAGTTCCTGTCTGTAGCTGACAGACTTTAATAAAGAAGCAGACGGTCTACCTTATACTACATTTGCAAGTTATATAATGTAATGAACTTTAGTTACTAGTTTGAGAGGTTACATACAAAATGATCACATACAAAAATGCTGCTCCCACATTTATGCATCATTGACAATAATCCAATTACTCTATTTTATATTTTGATTTCCTTCTTTCCTCTCAAGAAAATAGAGAAGGAGCAACCTCCTCTGCCTCTATGGACCAGCCTCCACTGAACCACAGGGACCATTTTTCTGAATTATGGGACTTTTTTTTTCTTCATTTTTCTGACTTTTCCAATGCACCACATTTACTTGTAAGTATAAATGAAGTATTGTTATACTGCAGCATTGGTGCTTTCAGGATCATAACACTTCCTCGACAACAGATCACCTGTAGTTAAGACTTTATCTAACGTTATATCTATCTCCTAATCAACTCTAGATCATGGTTCTCAGACTGTTTTTTCTTGTTGACATAGTGTCACGGTTTTCCGGATAATACGTTTTGACCCAAATGCAGATAAGGACGAGGAGGCAGCAGGTAGAGTACAATGATTTAAGAAAAACATACAAAAATGCTGCTGGTCCGGCAGACAGGTTACAAAAAAAGCCAATCCACAAAGTAAAGTCACAAGAAATAAACTTGAAACTCAAACACTGGGAAAAAGAAGAGTGAAACACTAGATATGAGGAATTGACACAGAGACAGGGAAACACACAGACTAAATAAACTGGGAGGTGACACCAATCGGTGCGGGGCAGACAATCCGAAAGGCGATAAAATACAAAGGCAGGAAGTAATACTATACATGATACACAGTGAGTATATAAAAATAGAACACAAAACACTAAATGAATGAAACAAGGAATATAACAGAAAAACCCATAACCTAGAAACCAAAATCCATTAGACAAAATAGAGGCCACTAAAAAGATAAAAACAAGATAGCTTAAAGTTCTAAAAAAAGACATAACAAAAAGCCCAAGGACCTCAGGGAACAGAGCCAGACTGTGACACATAGTTCAATAATGTCTCCAGGCTTAGAGCCATTTTACCCAGAAACTTATGTTGCCTGCATAGAAATAGAATAGGAGTAGAACGGATATTCACATTCATTTTTATGTGTACCATAGCAAAGAATGTAGCGGGCAACTTCTGTATAAATCAACTTCTAGTCCCGCCACACAGACATCGGCTACGTGTGACACACTTTACGGCCCCACCTACGTGTGCTGTCACCATAGCAACTAACAACAATCACCTTTTTCTTTTGAACTAATCAAATGACGACGGCGAACAGTTGAATGTCCGTCTTAAAGACCGAAGTCAAGGAACAAAGGTCTCTTGTCCACAGTAAACACCACAGATTACATGAAAAGACTGTAATATGATTGGCTGCATCCTTACCTTTCAACATGTGGCTATTTGTGAGGAGGTATGCTTATTATTATAGCTGCATATAAACTCCACTAAACCTCTGGAAACAAACAGGAATAAAAAGTCTTCACAGAAAGCATTACATTATTTTTAATATTACATTTGAAAGGGGGCTGATCCGATTAGTCAGAAGTATCCAGAATACTACAATTTCAATATGCTATTTTGTGAAATGGGAAATTAGCTAAAGTGTCAAAAGGCTCAGTAAATCCGTTCACGTCCTCTCAACAGTTCTAGGCGCTTCTTGAAACTATGCCCAGACCTTGGAAGGAGCTCCAGTGACTGACGGTGGCCAAAAATCCCTGTTATTGTGTATTGATGTTGATTATCTTGGCAGATAGCTGCTTTCTGTTTAAAGGATTTGAAAGGACTTGGAGAGATTTCAAATGCTACTGTGACCCAGAGCCGATCAATTACACAGTGCTAAGGACATCCTCAAACAGATTATCTACAAAGGCCAATCTGAATCAGTCTTTGGTTCCAGCAGCCGGAGGCTACGCTTGAGAAGAAAGAAAAAAAATTGACACTGGATGTTATCGCCACCCACTATCAACCAGACTCTCCCCGGGCACCCTGTGTGCCACCAAAAAGCCAAGTTGATAACCTGGGACGGTCGGGCTATAAAATGCTGTATGGAGCTAACAGCCTGAGTCAGCCCAAGGCTTGTCTTTGGCCACGGTGAGGATTCAGCACCACAACAAAAAGGCCAACTCCAAACAGCCCTCTAATCGTCCTCCCTCCCAAAGGCGGCAGGCTGACTCTGAGGAGAAGGAGAAGACATCTGCTGCACATGCAACCTGTTCTCAACCTAACTTCCTGTGAAAACGGAAGTTTATTTTGAAAGGACACTATGCATGTAACGAGCGTATATTGACACGCCGTCCAAAAGTAACGCAAGATGGGTACAACGTGCATCGGTGGGGCACTGACCAAGTATTTGACGAGTTGGGAGTGAGAATGTGTTGGCACATGTCACACTATTTCTTTTACTTCACCTCTTTTCTATTATCTGATCACATTCATCAGCACTTGCTTCCACACATCCATCACTCTGTATCCACTTCACACTAAGCGTTTTATTGTACACCGAACACAACAACACATCAAAAACTACATGACTGGCTGACACAAATCCCCGCTGCTCCTCCTCAGTAATAGCTCAAAGCCAGGTGAATACGCTTCCCCATTTAGCATATGAAATGTATTAAAATCTGTCATGTAAGAAGCAAGCATTACAACACAGAATTGATGAGTGGCAGACTTGTGCCTGGTTATAGAATGACTCACGGCTTCGCAAATCCAAAAGGATTTCAGACTTGAGGTTCAAATGGGATTCAAAATGCCAGGAGCAACGTCGGGTCAGTCATTTAAATGGAAACGCCATCCGTCTTCTCGCCTCCGTAACGGTCAGGAGGACTGCCAGCCACTGTGGCGTGTTCAATAATTCACTCAGGTCTTTGAAGAAGTGTCTCAGCTGGTAGACGGACATGGACGAGAGGTCTCTATGGTTTTAAATCTCTGACTAGGTGCCCGTACAAAAGTCCACATGCTCCTTCTCCCCTTCAGCTGAAGATCAGTCCGAGCAGGTGATTAAGTCCCAGGGTCCTGAACTCAGCCTATACTCTGACATTCGTTGTCAAAGAGATGAAAATAATGAGGAGAACTGTGTGTTGCGGCATGGACTTCATCTCAGAGGTTAAAAGGAAAAATACGAGGAGCACAACGGCTGCTCTATATGATTTCAATAGCTTGAATATCAGACGACTGTAATAAGTCCTTTAGGTACCCCTCTTGTGTCATATACACGCTCGTTACATGCATAGTGTCCTTTCAAAAATAAACTTTGGTTTTCACAGGAAGTTAGTTTCAGGCAGCACAACCAAGTTAGGGTTAGGAAACAGTTGTGGTTGACGTTAACTTCACTGACTAGTGACTCACGTGACTGACGACTCATGTGACTCACGGGACTGACAATACTGACGAGTCACATGACTAAAGACTGACGTGACAAAATAAGTCAACGTTACATTTAGCATAGACCTTTAGTACAGACACTTGTATAGTAGCTGCCCACTGCTCCTAATACTATGGGTTAAATGCAGAGAGTAAATTTCACTATGTGCTGTGCTGTGTACAATGTACTGTGTGACAATAAAAGCTGATTTACTTATAGTGAAAGTTTTATAAAAATAACAGTTACACTTCATTTTACAGGTCTGCAAATTTCAAAGTAATTAGGTGCGAATAGCAAGTAACCTATTTGGAATTTCTTTGGAATTACTGACAACGTACCCAAATATTTACCTCAAAATTATTATCGAAAATTACTTGATTATAAACATTATTCAATAATGATATGCCTAAATAGCATATAATTGTTAAAATAGGGCCTTTAGCTTGTGAAGTGGCTGTGCGCTGCTCTTTATCGGAGGTGGAAAACCAAATTGTATAGAAGAAACTTCTGATCAGGCACAAATCTCACCATTGTGTGACTTATTGATTACACAAATGTAACCTGGTAGCTTATGTTATGATTCAGGGAGTTTTTTAAAGAAATTTCAAAGAAGTTATTTGCTAATTATTAAATAAATAAATTGCCAGCTATTTATTACGGCTTATTGGGAAATAGCAGAATATAATTATTAAATAATGTTTACAATAGATATAAAATGATAATAATAAAAGTCCAGAGCCAGTTTCCAAGTCAAGACAGCCAAACAAAGTAATTTTTGATACATTTTTAGGTACATTTTGGGTAATTTGGCAGAAATTCCAAAGAAATTTCAAATTGATTACTTGCCAATCATCACCTAATTACCATGAAATTTGCGGAACTCTAAAATGAAGTGTTACCAAAATAACCTTTTCATCATGACTTCTCAAAGTTACCAATTGGAGCTTTAAGGAAAGATAATAACCAGGTTGTTCCTACAGCCACTAGAGGGCGCTATCACGGGAGTGTAAAAAAGTTTTGTGGAATTTGCTGAAATGACTGATGCTGTCGTTTTTTTCCTTGGGAGGACGGTTGACAGCATTAAAGGGAAGACACAAAAGGAGAGAGAACGCAGAGGAGTGAAGGATTAGGAGAACCAGAAAGTGCAAAACTAAAAAAAAGCAAGAAACGGGAGCAGATTATGTATTTCTTTGAGTAGTATTCTGCAGAGGATGAGAGAAGTGAGGGTTCTCGATGTTTGTTTGTCCTCATCGCTCTCCGTCTCTTTCTCTCTTTGCGTCGGCCTCTCTCTACCTCCGTCCCTCTGTTTTTTCTTATCAGTCCCGGGCAGACCTTTGCTCCTCCGCTTTGCTCCTCCGCTCTGCTGTCGATAAACCGTCTGCCCACCTTGATGTCATTATAGGCCGCGGGTCGGGTGAGCACTTAACATGGGCCGACATTAGCTTCCATGTGAATAAAGACGCTGTAACCTGTCCAGAACAAACCGACCACCTGTGAGGAAGAAGAAAGGGAAACGTGTCCTGGCTCTGCAGATTACTGGAGGAGCTTCTCTTTCAGCATCTCTTTCACCGCGTTTGTGTGAAGTCCTGTCACATCCGTCTAATCCGCTTGTTTTCTGTCTCTTGTCATGTATACATGCTCCTCTATTTCTCAAAGTATTGTCCAGGGACTCCGCACGTGTTTGTGCTATCAAATTCAATAATGAATCAACAATAGCACAAGTCTTCCAATAAGGGTCAAACCTAATCAAACGGGGTTGTGTTTGGTGCATGTGGGTGGCTGTTCTCCGTCCGCTGACTGTTAGCTGGGAGCTGTTAATCCACGCGCTCATTAGCAGCCTCCTCGTCCTCCTCCTCCATTCTTCACACAGCAGCCAACCAGACGCAGCAGTTCATTATCCAGCCTTTAGGGGGCCCCCGCTCCCTGAGCTGGTCATGAAAACCTCAGAGGAAACAGAGAGCGCATCGACGCAGCGTTGCCATGGATACGATGCAGGATCCATCTCGTCTTCATTGCCCCGCACCCCCACCGCCTCTCCTTCTGCCTTCTTGCTCTCTGTTTCCATCCTGCCGCTGTTGGTTCATTACAACACAACTGCAGGAAACTGCTAAAATATGGCGTCTGACTTTTCCGGATAATTGTTTTCCTTTTTTCCTCCTTCCTTCTGTCCACACATGCTGTAGTGCAGCCTTTTTTATTATTTGATGTACCCCCCCTCAATCCTGTCAAAAGAGTTTAAAGACCCCCTCTAGACATATAAAGATACTGCGCATTAAATCGTAATTTCTGTCTGATAAAATGTTCGATCAGCTCGTTCAAAATTCTAAATATGACATTTACTCCTCATTGTACAATCCAGAATATATTGAATATGCAAATATTGTTCATTTCTGAAGTTCAACATCTGGACACAAGATGTCTCCTACTGCACTGAAAAGTCCAGTCTCTTCGCGTTTCATACTGGACCCTGATTGGCTCTAAATGATGCAGTTACGTTCATGTGTTAAACTGAGATTTAAACCTGCAGTAGGCAGACATTTTTTGGCATCATTGGGCAAAAACTCCATAATAACCTTTCAGCGTATTGTAATTAAAGTGTTCTGAGAGAAAACTAGACTTCTGCACCTCCTCATGGCTCTGTTTTCAGGCTTTAAAAAATCTAGCCCACGACGGGGGACTTTGACCAATCACACGTCATTTCAGATAGAGCGCATTCCTATTGGCTGTTCATTCAACAGAGGCAGCTGTCAATCACTCGCAAACTCCGATCAAGTTTGCTCCGGCTGGTGGGCGGTGCTTGGTATTTCCTCAACTGATCTCAACATGGCTGCCGGGTCACGAACTTTCTCATTTTATAGCTAAACAGTACACTACAAGATGTTTCTGAAAACATTTGAGGAGAGGAATAGGCATTACAGAAACAGAATATTGATTCATATTTGATCAGCGCTGCCTAGTTTGACCGTGATCGGAGTTAGCGAGTGATTGACAGCTGCTCAGAGAAGGCAAGGCTCCAGATCAGCTCTGATTAGTTGTTTTACTCCGGTCTGTGAAATCTTGCAGATGCCATTAGGAGCACCGGTGGACACAGAGGAACATGATTTTTTTCAGATTACCTGTCTCATGTACTCCTCATAGTGACCCCGTTTTATAAAAATAACTTTTTAAATCCTATTTGTTCCAACTTGCCCACTTCAGCTTTAAGGGAGCTCAGAGAAACTTCCGCAGATTAATGTGCAACACTTTTTCAGTAAAAGGTTTGAATAGATCGGCACAGGCAGAACTACCGGATCCTGTTGACCCACAGCAGTGTCTGGCAGTCTGTCTGAGGTAAGCTGTTGTACAGCCTAAACTACTGTGAGCTATTTTATTGAGTTTCCTTTTAGCAAAATGCTCTGAGTGAATGTGCCTCTGGTTAACAGTTATGCAGTGTATATGTCTAGGGATTTTATTGTGAAAGGTAAGAAACAAAGGAGTGGCTCTGGTCTGCGCTGTCTTTTTCAAGGTTGAAAGGAGTAATAAAATGTGCTGTCTTTCCCTTAAAGCCCATGAAAAGGAAGTGTGTCTCTTTGACATTAAATTTTCAGGACTCAATAAGCAACCATGAGACAACACAAAACTTAATTAAGAGTTTAACACTCAAAAATGAATCTGCTTCATCAGGATTATGTTTGTGTGTGATTGGTGCATAGACGTATGTGATGTCACCTTTCCACTTCAAACCGGTGAGAAAAGCACAAAGACAAAACATAAATCTCTTATAGAATAACCAAACATGTCCTGTCTAATAGAAAGAAAATAACATTTTCATGGTGTTTTTGGTCTTACAGCTGATTTATAGTAGCTGGTGGTTCATTGGTTAAGCATCTAACACTAATCTGCATTAATACTTGTTTAGTATATATTCTTCCTTATCACAAATATGTGGATATTTTTTTAAATCATAGTTTGTAGCTACTATATAGCACCCCCCAGTTTGGGAGTCTGGTGCCTTGCTCAAGTGCACCTCAGCAGTGCCAGTGAACTGGCATCTCACCAGCTACCAGTCCACAATCCATACTTGGTCCATGTGTAGACTGAGCTACTGCTGCGCCCCAGAGTATAGAGGAGTAAGAAGTCTCTCTATGTGTGTTGTAATCCCAGTTTCTCTGTGCTTTGTTGACAGCGCTGGGCCGGCCGTGCATGCTTTTAGTGCATGTCCGTGCATGTGAGCGTGTCCCACCGGCTAGCTCCCTGCCGCCGCTCTGCACTGCTGTCAAACGGCGGTTACAGCTGATAACGTCATCCCGACCGATGGCGTCGTTGCGGAAGCGTATCACCCACCCACCGGTTCCCCCTCTGGTATCCCTGTTAGCTCTGTCAGCACTGTTGTCTGTGTTTTCACTGTTAGTGCTGTTAGCACCGTTAGCCGCCAGCTCAGCCGTCGCCATGTTGAGAGCTGTGCGGAGGCAACAGAAATGCTCCCAATCTCGCATTTAGCACCTTTAATTATAAAAGTCGTCAAAACTCCGGCATCTCTCAGCTGAGTCAACTGAGATCTCATCAGCATACACATACACACACACACATACACAGTCTAGCTTCCTTCCCATTACTGTGTGCCACAGTCGTTAACGTGGTGACTGTGGATCATGATTAAATTGATTAATTGAATGGAAAAGGAAATAAATCCCCCGGCTCCCTGCCAGGCCGTGTGCACTGGAATGTACACAGTTAGCAGATTAGCAGAACCAAATGAGAAACAGACTAATCAGACAAATGTCACCGCCCCAACAGCATCACCATGGCGACTGCGTCATTGCATGCTTCAACAATACATTTTAACATAGTTTGGCTGCAATCATATGACAAATACACAGCACGGAACCAATTTCCTTCCATGCAGACGTCATTATGATTAGCTGTGAAAGTGCTCTGGTGTGTGTGTGGAGAGGGTGGGGGGGTAATAATGAAATAAAATAAGACCAGAACAGTACAAGGCTAAAATAATAATAAAAAAATATCCAAATACATTTGTTATGATTATGATGATTTAAAAATTGGAACCCACTTAGCCTATCCACACCGAATCCGAAACTTTCCTATTTCCCAGCTGGCTTTATTGCTGCGAATTCCGGGTGCCGAGAAAAACAAGCCAGCCAGTAAAATGCTTACTTTTGCTCACGCGATCAATAGATTTTCTCGGACGTCATCATTGTGACCAGTCATAATTCCGTTATTCATACTGTCACACAACAATAGACTTGGATATTAATCGACTGATTTCTGTGACAAAATGAAAAAGTACATATTATAAAGAGAACGAACATAAAGAGAACATCTTGGGAAGGTTAAAAACGGGGGTCAAGGTAATGTATGGAGAACCCTTTATTTCAAGTGCATTAACTAACGTTATGCTATGGACATCATATGTGTCAGAAAGGACATGTGGTCGTTGTGAAATGTAAACTATAAACCTGACCATATAGGATAAATAGCGTTAACATTATTTAGTGCTGCCAATCGCGATTAATCACAAATGAATCACATATTTTTTATCTGTTCAAAATGTACCTTAAAGGGAGATTTGTCAAATATTTAATACTCGAATCAACATGGGAGTATGTTAATATGCTTGCTTTATGCAAATATATGTATATTTATTATTGGATATCAATTAACAACACAAAACAATGACAAATATTGTCCAGAAACCCTCACAGGTACTGCATTTTACATACAAATATGCTCAGATCTTAACATGGCAAACTCAAGCCCAACAGGCAACAACAGCTGTAAAGGGGATACTCATGGGTACCCATAAAACCCATTTTCATTCACATATCTTGAGGTCAGAGGTCAAAGACCCCTTTGAAAATGCTAAAATTTAGTGTAAGTTTGTAGTGTTATTTAACCTCCTTCGCAAAAAGCTAGTATGACATGGTTGGTATCAATGGAATCCTTAGGTTTTACAGCAGGCTCCAGATCAGCTCTGACTGGTTGTTTTCCTCCGGTCTGTGAAATCTTGCAGATGTCATTAGGAGCACCGGAGGACACCGTTTTATAAAAATAACTTTTTTTAATCACATTTGCTTAATTTCTCCCCACTGCTGCTTTAATATAGCAAAGGAGTGCCAACTCATTTGAATGCTCTCCAGCACCAGGAGGAATCCTTTGAGACATGATGTAGTTGTTTAGTACGTTGGACACACGGTGAGTTTTAAAACAAGAGATCTTCTCTTTAACAACTGCGATACTTTCTGAACAGAGGGGATTAAAACTAATTTACAACGGAGATGAAAATATCTTCAGTCACCTCAGCCTGTATCATAATCCCAGGGGCAACGCATGAGGTTTACTTCACTTTTATTTCAACATTATTTCAAGTGTTAAATGCTGCAGTCTTGGATGACCTTCTGTGACTCAGGATTATTTAAAAGGAGATGATGAAAACGTTGTGTACATTAATTGGAAGGAAGTGCAGTGTTTTGCCTCCACAGGTGAGAAATGGACTGCCTTTGTTCTTTCATTCGGGCGTTGAATAAATCTGAATAAAACACTCTTCTAACCCTTCTTCAAAGAGAAGTTACAGTTGGGGAAAAAAAACAAGAAAATTTAAATAATTATATTCCTTTCAGCTGCATTCCCAAGACACAACAGGGCAAGACAAACTCCAGAAAGAGCGACACAATATAGCTGAAAAGTGACGCTGGAAAACAATGTATGTATGTATGCAGGGGTGGACTCAGGCTGTCTGAGGGGCAGGGGCGGAAAAAATAAAAAGGGCACCAGCTGCATACGGTGGAGCACCACCATAGAGAGTTTTCTACCATATAGGGCAGCTTATATGACACTGCATCATGTGTTCTCTACTGGAAGGGCCCCCTAGAGGCCACTTTACCATGCTTTCTTTATTTACAGGCACCCTACACTCCTCACACCTACTCTCTCCATCAGGAGATTTAGCCTCTCTATCAATTTCATTCAGTCCAAAGGGGCTTATTGGCATGGGGAACATACGTTTACATTACCAAGCAACTGTGACCTAAAAGCAAAACTCTGGTCCTCTTTCTAGGTTCCATGATGGAGAGGAGGTCGGGTTGCTCTGGCTCTATCTGTTTGGCGACACGAGGAGGCTGCTTGATATCCTCCTGGATCCACCTTCTCAAATATGTCCACATTATATGCATTAATTTTTGTCATATGGATTGTCTACGTTGTATTTTCATTATGTTGTTACTCTGTACACAAGACATCTATTGCACGTCTGTCCATCCTGGAAGGGGGATCCCTCCTCTGTTGCTCTTTTGATGTTGACTTGACTACACAAATATCCCGCTGTATTTGGGTTTTGAACTTATTAACCGTATCTAAATTGAATGATCAAGGCTCCCAGTCTGTCTGTGAGCTCGCCTGTTTCACTACAGGCAGATTCCCCTCACGCGCTATGGTGGACGGGGAAATAAAATCAATGAATCAATACATACAAACACTTTTGATTTCTTCCCATCGAGCGGACATGAGAACTATTGTGGTTCAGTAAATTTCGTACATTGACTTATTTTTTCAAGTCAGTCTAATTACGTGACTCATCGGTATCGTCAGTCCCGTGAGTCACATGAGTTTCTAGTCAGTGAAGTAAACCACAACCGTTTCCTAACCCTGACTAAGTGGTTGTGTTGCCTAAACCTCACTTCCTGTAAAAACAGAAGTTTATTTTGAAAGGACACTATGCGTGTAACGAGCGTATTTTGACACGCCGTCCCCGGTCCGTCCAAAAGTAACGTAAGAGCGGTACCCGATGTCGAGAGGCACTGACCAAGCGGCAGTATTTGATGAGTTGGGAGTGAGAATGTGTTGTTTATTTTTCCAGTTCCACTAAATTTTATGTATTTTTTTTGTAGATTTGACTGTGTTCGGGGTATTTTATTCACCCATTATGCTTATTTCCAGGTGCATACTTGTATTTCTTGAAAAGCCCAGTCTGCTCCAACTCCACTCCATCTCCGCTCTAACTAGCTTTGTTTGAAGGCCAGAAACCCTCACAGGTACTGCATTTAGCATCAAAAATATGCTCAAATCATAACATTGCAAACTCAAACCCAACAGGCAACAACAGCTGTCAGTGTGTCAGTGTGCTGACTTGACTATGACTTTCCCAAAACTGCTTGTGATTATCATAATGTCTTGTCTGTAAAGGGGAGACTCGTGGGTACCCATAGAACCCATTTTCATTCACATATCTGGAGGTCAGAGGTCAAGGGACCCCTTTGAAAATGCACAGCAAGAGGGTCACAGCTTCGAATCGGGCTTCGAGCACCTTCCTGTGTTAGCTTGGGTTTTCTCCAGGTTCTCCAGCTTCCTCCCACAGTTCAATCATGCAGTTTAGGTTAATTATTGACTCTAAATTGCCCGTAGTTGTGAATGTGAGTGTGATTGGTTGTCTGTCTCTATGTGTCAGCCCTGTGATAGTCTGGCGACCTGTCCAGGGTGTATCCCACCTTCACTTAATGTCAGCTGGGATCGGCTCCAGTCCCCCCGCGACCCCTAACGGGATAAGCGGTTACGAATAATGAATAAATGAATTATTATTACATTGAGATAAGAAGTCAGACACTTGTTAAAAAAAAACAATTCTAGAGGTCTATGGGGCTCACATCATTGTTTTGTAAAAGCTCAGTTTTAGAGTCAGAAAATCGCCATGAGAGATTTTCTCAGCTAATCAGTGGAAGGACTTGGCTTCATTAACCCTCCTGGCTGACCCTGGACCTGTTCAGGGATGACGAAGGGTGATCTCTCTCCAGTCCAAATCTCTCCATCTGACTCCTAACACAGCTAGAGGGGCTGTGAGGGATTGCTCATGCAGAGATCAAGGTCAAATTCCATTACTCCTAATGAGGCTTAGCACCCATCAGAATCTCTCCTCTCCATCTCTCTCTGGCTCTCAGACATGAAAGACAAGCAGCAGCACATTTCTGAGCCGCTACAGATAACACTCCTGCCACTGCTGCTGGGTCAGAATCACCTTTAATTGTCAAGTACATTCCACTGGAGACTTTTCCCCCCTTTTGAAAATAGTTTCGGGTATTTCTGATCTCTGAGAACAGAAGCTGAAGACAGAGTAAAGACGTTGTTTTCCTGCCGCAACATTAGCCAGTCTCTTCTAAAAAAAAAAGAAAAAAGAAGCCCCAAAAGCTTTTTAAGAAAATTGTAATTTCAAGCAAATGAGATTGTGTGTAATTTCAGGAATAATGTGTTTTCTGCTCTGCAAGAAAATGAAATGTAGAGTATTAATGTCTGAATAAACTACCTCCTTTTCTCTGTCAAAACAGGAAATGCATCTATGATGCTGTCATTATTTGCGTGCCTAGGGTGTGTGTGTATTGGTGTACTGTATGTGTGTATATATATATATATATACAAGTATGCATGTGTGCATTTCTATGTGTCTCCCTGCTGAGCTCCAGCAGTCCTCTTTGATAGATGCTGTAATCATCCTGTCAGATTGTGTGTTTCTCAAGCATGGAGCATGTGTTTCCATCACCAGCTGTACAGACGTTATGGAGATTGGAGAATCTCAGGACATCAAAATGTGTCGTGTCTCATCCTCTAAAGTTAGCTTTACGTTTGCTCTCATTATAGAAATGTGTCGAGTTTAGATTCATAAAGCAGTGAGGTCATATCACCGCTCTTTGTCTATCCAGTGCCGGATCTAACCCTCATCAAAAGCTAAAAATAATATCCATTTACTAATAAAATACAGAAGAGATGCACCGATACCGGATCGGACATTGGGCCGATACTAACTCAAATAGCTTGATCGAGTATCGGTGACAATGGGGCCGCTTTATTCAATAAAATGTTATGTTTATATATTATATACATTATATACTGTAATTTCAATTCCTTTTTAAATTTTGACAAATTTGTTGATGTAATAAAAAGATTAACACTTGAATTATAGTTCCTGTTAATGTTATGTATTTTGGTTGTTGGTGTACAATTTATCATTTTAATGATAAATACCAATCAAATAAATTATTATCTACATATTATTATTATTATCTATATATTTATTGGTCACATTTGTTTTAGAAAGTTAGGACATTAATGTTTAAGACAATCCTGATGTTGCCATACCCATAACAGAATGATCCCGGTCACTTCCACACAGTGAGGCATACAGCTTATTAATTAAACACTGGTATCGGATAGGGCTGTGTTATTAGCAAGAATCTGGCAATATGATACGTATCACGATACAGGGGTTACTATTCAATATATTATGATATTGTAATACTGTAATCAAGGCGATATACTGCACTTTTTTAATCTAATTTTTGGGAAACTGTCACATAATAAAGAACACACCACCATATGCATAAAATCTGAGTTAAAAAAGTTTACTTTTTTCTGCAATTAGAACAGTGGGATCTTCATTGCATTTATCACAGTCCCTGTAACATCCAACATCATAGTACTACTTTGAGATGGGACATCTCTTTGCCAGTGAAATAAAGTATTGACTGAGTTAATCTTTGCATGTAAAATATTAATTAAAAATTGATAGTGTTTTTGAGAATTGATACGGATTCACAAAACATAGTATATTTCGATTTTTTCGATATTTTCTTACACCCCTAGTATTGGATTGGTACTCATTATCGGCCGATACCCAAAGCCCATGTATCGCTATCGGTATCGGGACTGAAAAAGTCGGATCGGTGCATCCTTAATATACAGCATGTTATTCAACAAGATGTCAGGGAACCTTTCTCAGTGTGCACATGATGTGTACAGGTTTATTCTGGAAAACAATGAGGGCTACATCTAAAAATTGTCTGCTTTAAGCATTCGATACTGCCTCAATTGCATGTTTAAACATAACATTTCAGAAAGCTTGTAATACAAAAACTAATTGTCTTAATGTAGGTAATCAACTGGGGAAGTTTCATTGTGATATCTATTAGTTAACATTTTGTACCTTATTCACCTGGAGTGTCTCACCAAATGAATGTAATTTTTAAAATCCATATCTTTAAAGGCCGTTTTCTCTAAATTTGTTTTTTCTTAGACTCTGAGCCAGAGATCTCCACTCCACCAAACATTCCAGTTTCATTCCTATCTATATTCTAAAGGTTTCTGCTGAGGGGATTGTTCATATATCATTCATAACCTGATTTATACACCTTTTCATTCCTAAATTCATGGCGAAAATTGATTTTTTTATGGCTGTTGACAGTATTTTCTGATTTATGGAGTGATAAAAAGAGATATCCAAAATTCGCTCCATAAAAACTTTTGACTCTAATATGTCAACAAGATGAAACACAAATTTGGAACCTGACTTTATCCAATATTCATTTGAGAAGATAATGCCTCATTTGCATATTTAAACATACAGTTTCAGAAAGCCTGTAATTCAAAAATATATGTTGTCTTAATCTAGGTAAACAACTGGGGAAGTTTAATGGTGATATCTATTAGTTAAATTCCCTTTAAAGAAACAGCGAATAACGTAAGGTAACGCAATTATCTAGTTTTCGTTATCTTAGAATGAACCGTTTATATCTACATAGGGAGCAGGTCCTCTTCACGGAGCTGTCCGCCATGTTTCTACAGTAGCCCAGAACGGACAAACCAAACACTGGCTCTAGATAGGGCCATTCGCATTTTCAAGTTTTTGCACCGGCCACTGTAGTTCTCCTATACACTTGGCGCACAGGACAAGTTTTAGTTACCACTAGATGCAGCTAAATACAGACTGCACCTTTACGTAAAAATATCAAGCCCGTTCTCATTCCCTGGGCGTAAAATAACAACGCATCAGGCTTTCAGGTAACTACAATATAAACAACCCGCTCAGACAAAGTGCTTCCGGATTGTGGTTACGTAGTTTAAAGAGCGAAAAGAGACACACGGGGTGGGTAAAAGGGGAGGTGGATGGGTCCAATAAACACAGGACTTTCATCCAGGAGACCGCTGTTCATGTCCTTTGTTCACAACGTTAGGTTTAATTTTCACTGTCCAACCATGATTACAAGTACAGTATACTACTAGTACATTGATATTAGTGTACTTACTACATAAAGGATACTTCGGGGAAATATACTTGAACTTTACTTAAGTTTACTTCATAAAATAAACTTGAAGTATACTACTGTTTCGTAAGGGAAGTTAAAGTTCTGCATTAAAAATGCCATTTGAGTAAAAGTACAAAAGTATTATCAGCTATACCAGCAGCCAGCTCTGTTTCGAACACTCTTATAACCTCATACTTACAATGTGATATTCAGTTGCTTTTATCATACTTTACAGACAAACATGTAGTCAGAAGGCCGTGATTAAATGCTTATACTATGGCATTTACTTTTGTCATCTGCCGTCAGTGAAATCCAGAAAGATGCTTGTTTATTTCTCTACTCATTTACTCACATTATTGACAGAGACATGTAGGATTAAGGAAAGACAAGGTCCCATGCTGAAGTGTCCATCTGTTTCTGTCTGCATTTTCCCTCTGTTTTCCAATCTGAGGTTCTGTTTAAATCTAATTTAAAATAATATATACACAGTTTGTATCTGGTTTCACTTAAAACTAGTGTTGGTAATCTTCTTCAAAAATATTTTTTGTTATAAATGTTGAAATTCTCATTACATCTCAATCGGAAAATCAATAAATAAAATGCTCTGACAAAAGAAAAAAATATCCGGTGTCTGTAGCTGTCGCAGGACTGTAATAAGCCTGTGCACACATTGCGCGTTACCGGAGTCTTCCACAAGCTGCTAGCTTGACAGCTGTGATTACTAACAATGGCCATGTTAATTGTTTATAATGATACATTTTGGGGAGTGGCTTTGGAGGGAGGCCTGAAGGGACGGACTGTCAGTGTTTCCAACTTGGAGACTTTCTCTCTAGATTTAGGGACTTTTGGAGCTAGTGCTGCAGTTTTCTTCTCTCTTGTCTCGGCTCACTGCAGTCGGCTGCGATTTGTTATGGTTAACTGATACGGAACGGATATGACGTCACGTTACTCAGACTACAACAATACAAGCGCTAACTTCCTTCTCCCTCCGCATAGACTCAAATGAAGCAAATATATTGATTTTGGCATTACAAAATAAATTAAAAAATCGTAAAAATATAAATTGCGATACATAGGTGAATCATTTTTTTTCCCACCCCTATACACATCTATGATTCTCCAGTCAGTAGCACAACACGAAATTTTAAAAAAATTAAAAAACAAAATTGCACTCCTCCTTCTCGGAGTCATAACTCAGTGAAATTTGAACACACAGACTTGATACACACATTTTTAGATTCAGTGTCACTTACACCTTCCAAGAATATCATTATATCTGATGTCCATCAAGAATAAACGTCCATAAATCCACTTAGAAATCATAGAAAAAACACTGCATACATGCCTGAGAAACATCACAAGTTTTCTTCTGTATCAAAGTGATCCAGTGATAGTTGTCTGTACATCCATGGGTACACTGTTAACAGGAGCTGCTAATAGATAATTCAGCATACTTTAAAATTTAATTTACCCTCAGTGGATCAATAAAAGTGCCTTATTCTTCTTCTTCTTTATTAACAACCAATTCACCATCTATAAATGATAGCTATTATAAAGTATTACCTTTAAATCACATAGAACTATTTTGTTTTCCATATAAACTGAGTAGCCTTACTTACTGTTAAAATAATATATGTCATGCTCAACTAAGACATGTAGTGACTCTGCTAAAAGCCTGTAAATAAAGAGGGAAAAAACTATTTCCACAAATACGTTATATAAACATAATCATAATAGCTGCAGTGGTATTAAAGTTTATAGTTCCTCACACAAAAAGTGAGGAGAATTTTAATCTCTTTCTTCTCCAATAAAGCTAATCACACAGGCATAGAAGATGCCATACCATAATGTGTGCCCGTTTATTGCCCCAGCTTATTGTCTGCATTGCAGCTCCCATCCTTGATCCTCCTTTCCTAAACTGCATCTGATAGGCCGTCTAAATGCTTTTGCCAAAATTATAGCAAGAAGCATGCAGGCTTTTAGGGTCATAGAAAGGCAAGATTCCTCTGCTTCTCCTTCATTTTACACCATTTCACCGACACTTTCATTTTCCATCTTCCACACCATGAATATACAGACAGGCCTGGACTTGTTGGGAGATGAGTTCATCATATTTCTCCCCCTTTCTGTCTGTTTCTCCATTTCTTCCCACTTTCTCATTGTCTGCTTTGTGGCATTTGCTTCCAGTGACCTTCGTCTCTTGAAGTGACACTGATGTGCCATCGTGACAGCTTCTGTCTCTCCCAGCTACAGTACAGAGGGAGGGAGGGAGGACACGGTAGGACAGCTAAGATCCAAATAGGTTTCCTTCCGTCTGTGTGTCTGATCTTAGTCAGTGTTTTATTTTGTCTTGGACAAAAGCATCAGATCAAGAAAGATGATTATAAATATCACTATTTTGCGCCACACTGTGATGGTTTGGGCCTCAAACTGATTATTTTATTTCTGGTTCAAGAGTTGACATTGTAATTAAACCATGTGAGAAGTTTAGAGGGGATATGTCGGTATTTCCATCCACGTTTCATGCACATTTTTGATTTGCCTAAGTGAAAGGAGAAGCAATTCAAAAATAAATATCTGTCTCTTTAGCTGCTATATATCTCCAGTACGTTCACCAGCTAGTCTCTAACTGAGTCTATCTATATTGGTTGCAGCTGAGCCAGCCCTTTCTCATTCCCAGGGCGTTCAATACCAAGGCTTTGTCACGGCCGTCGGCATTCTGTACCGCTGCACAAGGCACCCTTTGCGCTGGTAAGAAATGCACGCACGTTCCATTAACTACGATGTAAACCCATCCACGGCAACAGTAAACGCTCCGAGAAAGTGCGCCAGGAGTGTGGCGACGTAGTTTGAAGAGTGAAAAGACACACACCAGGCGGACGGGAGGGGAGGTGGATGGGTCCAACAGACACAGGGCTTTCATCCAGGAGACTGCTGTTCGTGTCCCGTGCACTAAGTTTCACTTTCACATTACAATCAGCTGTTCATGTCCCGTGTTCACAACGTTCAGTGTCATTTTCACTGTACAAACCTAGTAGTTTAAGCCCAACCATGTATTTATTTCTATAGTGGTTGTATTGCCTAAATTAAATAAAAAAGTGATGCCAAAGCGGCGGTATGTGACGAGTTGGGATGAGAACAGTGGCTTTTTACAGATTTTTCTCTGAAAATGACGCTATAAGAGCGCTGAGAGTGAACCAGTACAGTAAAGTTGTGGGCTGGACAGATAAACAATGAGCTGAAAGCCACTATAAAGCTCAGAGAAGCTGAGGGGAGCTGCAGATTCAGCTGATCATTCTGGAGGTTCAACACTACCAGAGACATTGTTATTATACAAAATATCTATTATAGGTGATTACAGTGTTATAAACTGAATATATTCAAACCGAGAGATATCATTAAGGACTACAGTGAGGGAGGGGAGCTAGGGCAGATGCTCGCAGAGTAATTTGTGTCTCATTCAGTGGCAACGAGAGCCATGTGGAAGACTTCCCGTCGCCTCACGGCCTTCGCTGCTTCAGACGACACATGAACATACCCCGAATGCACAAAGTATCACGTAGCATGCATAATCACATTGGCCCTCTGAAGAGACCAACTGCCAGGCTAATACACAAGGCGTTTACTGAGGGGGAAAAGAAATTACAACTGATGAATTGAATTAATCTCAATTGAGGCTGGGAATGGGATGAAACGGGGTCTCCAGCCTGGAGAGGATTAGCAGCAGATGTCAAGAGAGAGAGGAGGGGAATGAATGAGGCAAAAATATTGTCTGTGTCCTGTGGCGTCCTTCTCTTTAATGATAAGAAATTACACCTTCCCCCTTTGTGAACAGTTTAAAGACTTCAGGAAGTCTACTGCGACTGACAAAGTGCAAACTCTTCATATTACGCATTATCTCTATGTTATATTGTTTCCCTATCCAGGGCTGTGGATACTAAACACAGTTCCACAGGGCTTTTGTTGTGTCGTAGGAATGTGCAGAGTCATCATCGGAAGCTCCCATTTTCTAAATGAAGCTGGTAATCCTGTATCATGGATATGAACAATTTAATCCTCCCATATAAATTCCACAGTGAGTGAGATTACATTGTGGCAGCTTTGACGAGGTAATCCAACATGTTCCTAGTTTCATTGTCCGCTTAGATTTTCCATAATTTATTTGTTTTACCAGACTTTTGCTGCGCTGTCAACTCATGAATGAATACTTTGGTAACACATCATTTTACAGGTCTGCAAATTTCATGGTAATTAGGTGATAATTAGCAAGTAACCTATTTAAATTTTTGGGAATTACTGCCAAATTACCTCAATATTTACCTCAAAATGTATCGAAAATTACTTTATAATAAACATGATTTCATAATCATATGCTAAAATAGCATATAATTGTTAAAATATATGCATTCCTGTGCGCTTGTTGTGCACTGCTCGTCATCGGAGGTGGATAATGAAACTAATTGAAGAAACTTCTGATCAGGCACAAATCTCACCACTGTGTGACTTATTGTCAACATAAATGTAACCTGGTAGCTGATGTAATGATTCAGGGAGCTTTTTTAAAGAAATTTCAAAGAAGTTATTTGCTAATTATTATCTATTTACCATCAGACATGGAAATAAAGAATATCAATTAACTTTGTATTCTTTTCCTAGAAATGTATTAAATAAATACAGCGGAATATGATTATTAAATAATGTTTAACATGTACGTATCACAACAACAGCTTGTATATCCGCCGTCCTCTGCCTTCCTGTTTCCCTTTTGGAATGACGAATACAGACTACCGCCATTTACTGGTGTGGAGACTTATTCCTCTCACGCAGGCGCAGAACGTACAGTACGTGTTAACTGGTCGCCAGCTGTAGTCTTTGCTGTGTGTTCAAATGCAACTAGTCGGTCAAGACAAAGGCGACGTGAGGTAACGCAACAGTTGGTCTTCACCGCCTCTAGTTCTTTGACTAGAGACGGACTTAAACCTAACTGCGGCCGTTACTGTAATTTTGTTGCCTAAACCTGACCGCGATCATTTCACAGTCACAATGTGGCGTCTAAATGACACACAAATAGCTGTTTCACGACGTTAAACCTGTGGCGTATAAATGACATGCGAAAAGCCTAAAATGTGTTATCGTGAAATGGATGGAAATATCGTGCTATTTATACACCGGGTTGAATAATGACACGGTGGGTTGACATTGGAGTCATGTTGGAGTTAGTCTGATACAGATGCCAAAGGGTGTCATATGCGTCGGTATCAAGACGCTGAGGCCCACTGGGAGTGAGACCAGGCTGGAGAAAAAAACCTCTTCTCCTTCTTTTTGAGTTTGTAAATCCTAAAATTCTACTTAACATTCAAACATTATCATGACTGTTAGGTTATGAATAACACAATCTAGCTGGGATAGAAAAAACACAGAAGTGTGTGTGTGTGTGTGTGTGTGTGTGCGTGTGTGCGTGTGTGTGTGTGTGTGTGTGAATATACTAATACATGTGATTTGTCCTGAGGAGTTTTCAGCTACAAAGTTAAAAGAGTGGTCCTGGGTGGATTCTAGCAGCAGAGTGAGAGAGCTGTCCTGGTGCAGATTATGGCCACATAAACCCTGACAGAGACCCATCAGACCGAAACCTAGTCTGATTGACCCATTAAGCCACAGCAAAGCCCTGCCAGCAGGGAACTACAGACAGAGAGAAGAAGAAGGACGTGTGCATGGGAGAAATAAAATGCTGCTTTTCTACATTTGTAACAAGTAAAACTCAGTTTACTAGAAGTTATTTTGTTTTCAAGGATTAAAACAATAGTCTCACGGCACTTCGTGAAATAGTCATGGAATTTAATTTATTTGATTCATGTACATAGACACAAATTTCCCTTTTTTTATGTGACACTTAGCACGACTTTCAATAACGTGTTTTTCTTGCGTTTTCCTACGAATGTCCAGCAACACGTGATGCACGTGTCAATTTCTGCTCTAGTCTTAATAAAATAAAATAAAACTACTTTTTAGGTTTAGGAAGAGATCGACTTGGTTAGGCTTAGGCAACAAACTACTAACTTAGGCTTGGTGAAAGATCGACTTGGTTAGGTTTAGTGAAAGATCAAGTTGGTTAGGCTTAGGCAACAAACTACTAAGTTAGGCTTAGTGAAAGATCGAGTTGGTTAAGCTTAGGCAACAAACTACTTAGTTAGGTTTAGGAATAGATTGACTTGGTTAGGCTTAGGCAACAAAACTACTTAGGTAGGCTTAGGAAAAGATCGACTCGGTTAGGCATAGGGACAAAAGTCCTGTGTCTTTTGACCCACCCATCCACCCCGACCTCCTCTCTACGCAGCATTCGCCACTCTTTATACTTCCCGGTACACAATTACATGGATTACATACAAATTGATTTTGTGCTGACCATCACGGAAAAATTTTAAATTTGTGTCTATGTACACGAATCAATACATTAAATTGTGTGACTATTTCACGAACTGCTGTGCGACTGGGATTATTAAAAACATATAATGTGTAGAAATAGTCTTATGTAGCAGAATCACTTGACATTTTTTTTCCCTCTAGTCCATGAATATATCACCAGACGCATGATATAATAGGACATGTAGGGCAGATCATGTATGTCAGTGTGGTACATTAGGATAATTGATTCATACATAACATGGCAGAAAGCCCCCCCAGGGCCGGGGTTTCCTTCTTCTCCGACTCTGTTAGCAGCAAGTTCAAACAAAGGTTACTAATCTTCTAAATATGCTGATTGCTCTTCTGCGCCTTGATCTCGAATTGCCACGGAAAGTCAGTGTACATGTACCTCGGCTAAATCATATTAGCTTCGACTGTCACGCTTGAACATATAGTTTCAGTAATAGCTCCCCTTTGTAATGTGGAGAGCAGCACACACCACAAAATGCACACAAAGGAATTATGGGGATAGAGGGAAAGGAGCAATAATGGGAGGCCTAATAGCAACAGCTCTGCCACATCTGGCTTACCGGGGGCTATGGAGGTGAATAATTTAGTATTGTGAAGAAGCAGAGGCATGGCCTTGAATGCAGAAGCATAAGAATGCTGCGGATCCAATCACAGCTATAGCGTTCGGAAACATGACTGCTTTATACCTGCTGAGGACACAACGACAGGAGTGACACATGACGCATATGTGATATCTTTCTCTCCGACACCAGAATATTTGATCCTCAACAATTGTAAGAAAACAATACACAGTGGTGGGAGAGTAAGGAACTGAAATCAACATTTTAAAACAAGTTTTGAAAGTTTAAAGCAGACGTGTAGAGGTGTGTATACGCATGAATACAGTGCATACTGACCACATTTCATGTAATCTGTTGTGTTAGCTGACTTTTATTCCTTGACTGTTCCATGACATCACATTCATAAACGGCCCGCATTCTTCACATTAAAGGGACTGTATGTAAGTTTTTATACTTATAATTTAGGGCTGTCAATCGACTAAAATTTTTCTTCGCGATTGATCGCATGATTATCCATAGGCAATCACGACTAATCGCAAATTAATAACTGTTCAAAATGTACCTTAAAGGGAGATTTGTCAAGTATGTAATACTCTTATCAACATGGGAGTCAGAAAATATGCTTGCTGTATGCATATGTATGTATATAGTTATTATTGGAAATCAATTAACAACACAAAACAATGACAAATATTGTCCAGAAACCCTCACAGGTACTGCATTTAACATTAAAAATATGCTCAAATCATACCATGTAAACTCAAGCCCAACAGGCAACAACAGTGTGTCAGTGTGCTGACTTGACTATATCATAAAGTGGGCATGTCTGTAAAGGGGAGACTCGTGGGTACCTATAGAACCCATTTTAATTTTTCCAGTTTTGCACGGGGTACCCCTCTTGAGTTACTTTTGGACGGACCAGGAATGGCGTGTCAATATACGCTCCTTACATGCATAGTGTCCTTTTAAAATAAACTTCCATTTCCACAGGAAGTTAGGGTTAAGCAACACAACCACTTAGTTAGTGTTAGGAAATGGTCGTGGATGACATTTTACTATACTGAATAATGACTCATGGGACTGACTATAGCAACGAGTCACATGACTAAAGACTGACGTGGCAAAATAAATCAACGTTACTTTTAGTTTCACACGGGACACCAACACCGGTCTCCTGGTTGAAAGTCTTGTGTTTGTTTGACCCATCCACCACCCCTCCACCCCGCCCCGCTGTTAATACTATATCACTTGCTCCGACCGTTGAATAATGGTGTGGGTGGGTTTACATTGGAGTTAGTTGAAAACCCAGTTCATCACATACTGTTGCTAAAGGGCGCCTCCGTGCGTCGGTTTCCGATGCCGAGGGGCGCTTACAAAACGGCGGTGTTTGATAAGTTGAGAGTAAGAACGGGTTGGTATATAGCCTATGCAGTATCTTTCAGGAAATACTCCAGCTAGCAGTGTCAAAAGTAAAAGTACTACAAAAATGCCCCTTTTCAGTGTTATACTATTTAAGTCTGTATTATATTATTGGCTTCTTATTTCTGATGCATTGATGTATAAGTACAATTTTATTGTTGTAGCTGGTCGAGGTGGAACTAGTCTTAGATAATGTAGGCTTTATACTACTGAGTAGTTTCATCTAAAACAAAGTGAATCCATAGTAGACCCACCTACCAACACACCAGTGTTGTACTGGCTTGAAGTCATACTTTGGTATCTATTAGGATGTGGAATCAACACGACTTGGTAGCCTATTATGTGTTTTCACTATGCATGTGCAGGATTTTCATGCTGTGCACACCTCCACAGTTTTACTATACATCAGTGTACATCCCATAATATGAATGCAGTTCTCTTGCAGATTGATCTCCTCTGATTCAACACATTGTAAACTCTTGCTGGGATCACACACGCACTCATATACACAGCCGAAACCAGCGTGTTCAGATAGATTCATGAATGATGCTGCTCGAGAAACTGTATTCTCCAGAGCAACACAGGGACTTAGCCCAACTTTCTGGAACGCAGCGGCTGTTACTGGAGGATAACTCTGGTTAATAATTCAACATCACTTTGCTTTTGAGCATACAGTATCTCTGGAAACTGAAAAACAGAACACGAGCCTCTGAGTAGAATAATCAAACACTATCAGCTGCGAGTATATGGAAGCTTAAAAACACAGACGCTACTCCACAGGTGAAGAAATGGAAATTCTTCCTAATTCTGACTTTTTCGTCTCTTCACTGAGGAAAATGGATGTTTTAAGTACATGTTTTATCAGAATAGACTTTAAACAAATGCAGACATCCACTTGTTCTGCTTCCTTTGCTTTTCTGTCTATGCACTGAACAAATGTCTACTGACAAAACAAAGACTCCACCTACAATCATGCTATAGCAGCTCTGTGAGGCTGTACTTAGATACAGCGCTGCTTTGAGCTAAATGCCAACATCAGCATGCTAATATGCCCATAATGTTAATGCCAACATGCTGATGTTTAGCAGGTATAATGTTTATCATGTTCATCATTTTAGTTTAGCCTGTTAGCATGCTAATATTTTGTCCCAGATGCTACGCATTGTACTGCAAATAAAAAAATTCTCTGCGGCCCAAAAAACATTCCCCCATAGAACTCCATTATAAAAGACACATCTGTGAACAAGACAAACTGCAAGTCAATTATTAATTTTTGTATTATACATTTTCTATCCATGTAGGTTTTATATTCGTAAAACTTTCTAGAAAAGCTATTTTAATGTGTGTGACGTCATCTCAATGTACAGATGCAGCCACCTAGAATTTCCCTTCCCAGCTTTGTTCCAGCCGAACGCCAGGCGGATCCAAACCGCTGGGAGTCCCCCCCTTCTGTTTCCAGACAGGGTGTGTATGGCAAACCATTTTAAAATTGAATAGCTAAGCTTGACTATCCGGAATTAACATTAGAGATATCCACAATTTAATTTTGACTAGTTGTAATTACGTTGTGACTAGTCAGAATTTGTATTCAAGATATCTATAACGTTATTCTGACTAGTCAAAACGACAGTTAGAGACATCCATAATTCAGTTCTGACTATCCTAAATAAGAGTTACAGATACCGCAAACGTCATTATGACTAGTCAGAATTGTTCCCATTGGCTATTGGCCCAACAAAGCATCTGAATCAAGGAATTTGTAGCGAACGAGAGCTGTTTGCTTAAGAGTTGTGGTAGCAATTTACAGCATATTGTAGATTTATTGTCTCCAGACACACTTTACAAATTCACACGGCTGCAGTGCAACGCCATAGTATGATTGAATAGCTTCCGCCTCCCACTTGCTGTTGCTGCTGATGTAATTACAGATATCTGCAACGTCATTTCGCCTAGTCAAAACTCTAATTCAAGATATCTGTAATTACATTTTGACTATCCCTAACTCCAGTTTGAGATATCTGCTACGTCATTTCGACTAGTCATAATTCCAGTTCAAGATATCTACAACATTATTCTGCCTAGTCAAAATTTTATTTTAGATATCTAAAAAAGACTATATAGATATCTACAAATGAAGGGAATTACAGATATTTTGAACTGGAATTTTGACTAGTCATAATTCAGTTGCGGATATCCGCAATGTGAATTACGGATATCCACAACTGAATCGTTGATATCCGTAATGAGAAACCCCATACATCTGAATGGCAAAAGCAGTTTGAATCATACTAGTCCAAATTTGATTACGGATATCTAAAATTAGAGTTTTGCCAAGTCAAAATAAAATTAGGGATATCTTGAATTAGAGTTTTTACTAGTCAAAGTGATGTTGCAGATATCTCTAATGAATATCCTGTCTAGCTATTAGATGTTAAAACGGCTTGACATAGGATGTATCTAGATTCCACTGTAAACACGCCAATTCAGTCAACTGCAACCCAGTTCTTCTACTACGTCCATGAGCGGAACAAGAGTAGCGGTTTAGAGGGTGGACGATGGATGATAAATACAACCAATGTAAATACGTCTGAAATGTAGTGTTCTATTCCTTCATTCACTTTATACTTTGTTCTCTCCCTGCTGAACACATTCCTTTAGTGTGGTCCATTTGGCTCCGTTGTGCCGAGCCGGATCAAACAGACTAATAAATTTGTAAACCCTTCACACTATCAGATAATCTCCTCTGACTATCTGTCCTGAGCAAGCCGCCAATTAGGAAATGTGAGGATGGACGAATGTGGTGTGAACTGGCCTGATAATCCTCCAGTGTGTCCCAGTCTGGCTCGGATAAAAACACATTACAGGGAAAGCAAATGTAACACCAGTCAGTATTTCAAAGGGAGTTATTAATATAGTTGGATGCAAATAGTTTAGATCTGGTGAGAGGGATGTTTGCTCTGTTCCCCTTTAAAACTGCAGTAATTGACACATGTAATGCATTGATAGATGCACCTGCGTGCATAAGCAAAGGTATATTTTTGTCCTATGGATCAGGTGTCATACATCTGTGGGTGTTTTTCATTCTGCTAACTCTCCTCCCGTCAGTCTGCCATCTGATCAACAAAAGAACCAACAACTGTCTTCAATCTTTGGAAAGATTTTTCTCATCATGATCTGTTTTTTTCTTCTTTTTAACCTACGACATGGATAATATTACAGTCAGGCAGAGCAGGAGAGTGTTGTCTTTCAGCAAAAACATATTTTAATTCTCCATCGCCATTTCCATTCAGCAGTTTAACATGACTGGAGATCCGCACATCGGGTAGACATTATAGTCTGATCGTCCATTATTTTTGAGTTTGTTTTAAGTTTTTATGTCATTCACAGTGGTGTTTGTATTCAAATCCGAACATTCAAATTTTGGTCAAAGTATGTAGGTTTTAGCGTCAAAATGCTATTTTCCCAAGCCCTTCAAAAAACGCTTTCCCCACGTGACCTGACGTAGGTTTTTGCATGATACTGCTACATATACAATATGGTCAGTGTATTGCATACAGTAACTTAGATGGCGGTCGCCATGCTCCCTGTTTGGAAAAACAGACAGGAGTACCAGCAGAAAGCTAAGCAATATATTGATGTGGACGCCACGTTAGTTTGGATCGGAAAGTCACACAATAACACAAACAAACTAACCTATCGATGCCGAGATAGACCAGCAACTCCTGCTCTGCGAGGTAAAATTACTGTTTTTGTGAATGGAGTCTGGCGGCTTTGAAGACAGTGATATAACAGCTTCAGTTCCCCGTCAGAGAGGGCTGTCTCAAGCCTCAATTAATTTTACCTCGCTGAACACGGTAGTATACATAAAACCCCACTTTGAAAAATCCGAACCATCCCTTTCAGTTATTTCCACTCAGCTAGTGCTATAGTCCACATTGTTCATATCCTTGTTGATTAGCTTACTTTGGTAACCTACGTCACTGCTTTTTGCTAATGGCTGAATTGGTGTTAACCTTACCCACCAGATGGTTACAGAACCATTTGAGAAGCCGTCATTGTAAACTGTTTGGAAAAGGGCAGGCACTTCAAAAAAATACTGGACACACCATCTGTAAATCAAACTCTTGCCTAAGACAGTCGGGTGAAGAGCAAAAACATCTTTTTCATCAAGAAAAGCCTGCAGTGCAGTTCTTTGCTCTTCTTTCAATGAAGAAATACTCTCCAGTTCTGATATAACTGATGCTATTGCAGCATCTATGCTAACCTCTTCAGGAGCCACCATTGCTGTTTAGAACAAATAGTCGCCTCTCTGTATTGCCTCACACACACAACTAAACCACGCCTGTAGCTGCAGTAGCTCCTCACAAGATGCTGATTGGTCCGTGGTCTGGCTTGCCGGCCACAAATGCACTCCTTGTAGTCTAACAAGATGGATTTTCGTGTGATATGTGATCCCACGAATCTCACGTAATCTGGTGGCATTACGAGAATACAGCTGCCGTGCAAGGTAAAGTAGCTTTTTCCATTTGAAAAAAAAAAACAATGCAGAGGGAGCCGCCCTTTAAATAATGAATTTACAAAGAAAATATAAAGAAATCTAGCCGCAATTCATTCAAATTTTAAAAATGCATCGGAAGCCTGAAGTAATTTACACACTGTGGTTCCATTGATCTATACACAGTATAAATACAGAACCTTTTTTTATTGTTGTTGTTTTTTTAGATTTTCATTTTTTGCCCACTAATGTGTATTTAGTTCATGTACACTTAAAAACAACCAAATATTTAAATGTGATATAAACTCACATTGAGCTGCAGGGTCTCGGTCCACTGTCCAATCACGCGGTAGCCCGACCCGGTGGCGTTGTTCCACTGGTACTGAAACAGGTCGTAGCGTCCGGGGGCATCGCCATTACGGTTGAAGGTCACTGAAGTACCAGCACTTCCTGTGGAGGACAAATAGCCATTTAGTTACTGGGTCACTTGAGCAATAAATCAGCCAACCGGTAAATCAATAAATCAGTCAATCAAGCCACACTTTAAAGGTCACCACGTAGATTGGTTAAGCGGTAAATGGACTGCATTTATAGCTTGCGTATATCCAAACCGCTTTAAGCTTTAATGTACTGATGGCAGTGAGCTACCCTGCAAAGGATGACCATCAGGAGAGGTTTTGGGTTCACTGTTCAAGTTTGATGGTGATATATATCCAGTATGTGTGTATATAATATAGTCCGTGTGTATTCCCTACATTAACTTAGATGGCGGTCGGCATGCTCCCTGTTTGGAGAAGCAGACAGGAGAACCAGCAGGGAAGCTAAGTGTGGACGCCACGTTAGTTTGAAAACTAAAGTCACACAATAACACAAACAAACTAACCGATTGATGCAGGTAAAATAACAGTTTTTGTGAATGGAGTCAGGTGGCTTAGAAGACACTGATGTAACACTTCAGTTCCCCGTTGGAAAGGACTGTTTGAAGAGCTCCAACTGAGTCACTGTCTATGGAGAAATGAATGGGACTTCATGACTTTAAATGAAGTGGATAAAAGCACTGAATGAATGTGTATGGAAGAATAATTAACATGGCTTTATTTATCAATAGCTTGTTAGTTTGAATACCAGCCTCCCCTCTAGCCTGTAGCGTGGTAAACACCTGACAGTAAATAGTTTTTGGCACTTTCTCAGACTTCTCTCTCAGTATGGGTTGTCTCTCTGACCTCCCTGTCCTCTCTCTCTCTTTCTCTTTTATTATTCCTCTGTTCTTTCTACTCTGCGACGCTGCGAGCCGCCCTGAAAGACACTGTGTTTATTTACTTTGGCTCGTCGTGGCTTTTGGTGTGGGCCAGGAGTCTCTTTCAAGTCTGCATTTAATTTAGAGTGAAAGGGTGGGAGGCAGATAGAGAGGAAAATAGAAATGTGGTTAAAAGAGAGAAAGAAAGAGCAGGAAAAGGCTGACAGGCGGAGGAGAGGGGACAGATAGTGTTGGGCTTCCTCTGCTCAAAATGAAACACAAAGAGAAATTTCCTCCGGTCAAAAATAACTGTTTTGGCAGGAAACTCTGCAGCTCCTTTATTATTATGTTTTTCTCTTCTGAAGTTTGAACCGTCCTCAGCACCTACACACTAACACAACTAACTCTTTTTTTTATTTTTCTCTTTAATATTTTACCATGCTTTGAATTTACTTTTAAAACATTTCATATTTTGTGTTTGCAGCATTATGTATAATACTTGCATGTCACAGAGAGCCAGATAGTGCGTGCCTTTCCCTGTCTAATGATACATGCTAAGATGTGGATCTTATTTGTTTGCTTGACGCATTATTCATCTCTGCAAGAATAAAGTGTATGAGAGCATGCATGCATGCATTAGTGCAGCCATGGTTATGATTCTGTGCTTACGTGTTTGGTGGGATGGCTGGCTCATGCTAATGTACCGAGATCTCTGCATTAATGTAGGCAGACTGTCATCCCACATAACACAAGAATGAATTCTCTCCGTGTGTTAACTCCAGTCTGCTTCCTGTTCAACCACTTAAATGTCTAATTGATCTGTTTGCATTGCACTTTGTCACATTTAGTTTTTATCGATACACCGACTTCCGTCATTTTATATTGTCTTTTATGAATTGTGCAGCAAATTTTCAGTGACATTAATGAGAATGTGTTCATTCAACACACACTCCAACTCATCAAATACCGCCGCTTGGTCAGTGCCCCTCAGCATCGGAGACCGGCAAACGGGGTATCCCTCTTGCGTTACTTTTGGTGGGACCAGGGACAGCATGTCAATATACATTCGTTACATGCATAGTGTCCTTTCAAAATAAACTTCATGTGACTTGACATTCTGAACACTTGACACAAACGAACAGCTGATTGTAAAGTGAAAGTGAAATGTAATGAACCAACAGCGGTCTCCTGGATGAAAGCCCTGTGTTTGTTGGACCCATCCAGTTTTTTTAATTTCCAAACGTGATCCCACTCATCCAGGACTGGAGATTGAAAGCAATTACGTATGTTCCCAGAAGAGGAGCACTTATCTGGGATTGCAGGTCTACATGAATCTGAAACAGCAAACTGGTTCTAATCGCCTCTCCCGTTCCTTCTGAATCCATCACATTTCAATACATTTATGTGTGTTTTTTTCAGATGACACAACTACAGCTGATGATGCTGCTGCTGAGGATGAAGATGATGGGCTGTATGTACGAGTGCTTTTAGAGTAGCAGACTGAAGTTAAAGCAAAGTGGCCGTCTATTTATCTAAAGTGGAAAGCAATAACGGAACATGTGTGGTTGCAGTACATACAGGTAGCATGGGGCTTACTATATATGTGACATTGCGAAGTTCGGAAAGAAAAAGCTTTTTTCATCAAGCTTTTAGCCTTGTATTGCCTCCCCAGTGCTGTCCAGGTTATGTCAGTAAACCTTTGAAAAAGTCACTTAGACTGTTGTTCGAAAAGAGTTGAATTGGAAATATTTTTAACCCTTTGAGACCCGCGGGATCGCGGGCAATCCCGACCGACTTTACTGTCTTTCAGAGGCTGTAGCAGATTCAGTTTTAGAGCTAGAGGCAAGATATTGAAATCCACTGGTACCAACCATGTCATGCTAGCTTGTCGGGAAAGAGGCTAAATAATGCTTCAAAGTTGGGCTAAATTTGGCGAGGAAGAACTGGCATGGACATTTTCAAAGGGGTCCTTTGACCTCTGACCTCAAGATAAGTAAATGAAAATGGGTTCTTTGTTTACCCACATGCCTCCTCTTAAAAGACACGCCTTCTTTATGATAATCACATGCAATTTTTGAATGCAGTATAAATTAGTTATTTTCACCTATTCTAAAATGGTGTATTTGAATATTTCTGCATACTGGGGTCCCTAAACAGTCTTGGAATAACATAATTGGATATGACTAGAAAGCTGAGAGTGGTTAGGATCCAATGAGCCCAACTGTATTAATGTGTGATGATGTTAGTCCCCATAGTAGCCATTTCATTGTATTGAGACCATTTTTTGAAACGTGACCTCACTGTATAAAATGACTTGTTGTGACCTCTAGGATAATCACAGCCTCATGAAGCTTTACAACCACACACTAGAGACCTAGGGCATTCAGAGGATGAATTGCTTTCTTAGGTAGATTGACAAAAAATGGGTTTCTGAGCATTTTCCAGAACCGAAGTGCTTGCCATCGAATCACTGAAAAACACAATTTCTGCAGAAATCTCCAAATGTCAAGAAATTCTGATACCAAATCCCAGCATGGCTTTTTCTATGGTGTTCCTCGAGGTCTTGGTGTCTTAATGTGGTATTTTGGGGCGATTATTGATCATTTTTATCAATTCTCGAGTGGTAAAAAATTATTAAATTTAGCACCAAATCTGTGTAACAAATTGTATCAACCCAAAAATTGCTGCCACAACTTATGAGACATAATAGAGCATGGGAATGGACATCATATACTTCTATCATAATGTTCTAAACCCTGATACACTTTCACAATTTATTTCAAATAATTAATTAATTAATTAATTAATTAATTAATTAATTAATGTTTATTTATGATTTATGACTAGAACAACTTGACACACAGTGCTGAGCTGCATCTTAAATTAATCTTCAGCTTTCAGATGATGTACACCAATTCTATGTGACGTCTACTGTTGACCTGCTAACTCCCCCTAAAGACCTCATGTACCCCCCTAAAAGAGACAACAACAGTTCTATTGTGGGTCTCAGAGGGTTCAAGAGCAAAGACAGAAGAAAGTAAAAGAATAAAAACCTTTTATAACTTGACATTTTATGGGTAAAAAGCATCATGGAGTGTTTTAATAACTGTTATCAAGAATCTGAGTCTCATGATCGAGCTTCCACATCTTATCTTCTATCTTGGTGTCTCCGGCTCAAAGTGCTTCAGTTTAATGAAAAATGTGACTGCCTTTAATCAGAACTCTTACTGTGTCAAACAGAGAGATTGATCGACAGCTGGGATCACAAAGAAATAGACCCCCAATCTTAGAGAAAAGCAGACTTTTTAGTCTATCTGTTGTCTGTCTGCTGTTGAGTAGCTCAATTACTAATTCCTGCCATGACCAGACAACTGCTTCAGATCAATACTCAGGTTAATAGCTACCACAGGCAACACGGGCCGACCTCTTGATATAAAATGTATTTTGTTTCTCAGTCGATATTTGGCTCATGTTTGTTTCAATACGGATGCCGGGAAAAAACAAAAGGCAAGAAATCTTCTGTCTCTGGTGGAAAATGGAGAGTTTTATGTTTTGTATCAATAATTTTCTTTCTTTATAGTAATCAATTTTTTAATTGATTGTGATCTGACAGAAATACATTGTTATCTCAGAAAATATCTGTTTATAAAGAAGGTCAGGCAGGAAACATTCAGCAGGTGAAGGCAGACATGCTGTGGGCTGATTCCTTCACTTCTTTTGTAATTATTAAGACTCTAATAAACGGTGAGTGAGCAGTTCAACTGCCACTTTGATTTTAAATTAGCACACTGCAGGCTTTGCTAATTACCTGATAAACGGATCTCTCTGGAGAGGCACATTTCTGCAGCCCTGTCTTGTGCTATAAAACTATGCAAATAATAAAACAGGTGAAACTGCAAAATAGCTTATTGTGAAAATTAGTGTTAAACCTTTTGCATATATTACATTATATTACCTGTTACAACTTATTACTTTGGAGGGTATAAAAGGGCCAAAACTAAATATATAAATACATAACTCATTATATAATTAAACGATTAAATTCATGAATAATTACGTATTGTAATGCTTAATTGTCACCATAAATAAATAAACAAATTTAATGTTTTAATTTATTTATTTATTCATTTAATATATTTATATACTGTATATATCAGGGCTGTCAAAAGGTATAATAACATGTTAACGCAAATTTGTTTTAACGTCACACATTTTTTTAATGCATTAACATAACTTGTGATTTTTAGGTTTAGCGGGCTGAGTATCTAGAGTGAAGATACTGGTATCATAGGAAACTAGAAAACATAAGGAATCCACTGGTATTCCCCCTCCCATGTTGTTAAGAGTATCAAATACTTGACAAATCTCCTTTTAAGGTACATCTTAAAGAGATGAGAAATGTGCAATTAATTTGCGATTAATCACGATTAAATAATTAAATTGACTGATAGCCATAATATATATATATATATATATATATATTCCCAGTGGTCCAAAGGTATGCTAGCCAGTCCGAAGATACCAATGGGCCGAGCACCAAGAATTGCAGAGAAATGACCAAAAACGGTACATTTTTTGCAATTTCATATGCTATTTTTCATCATTAAATTCACTTCTGAGAATTTTTGAGGTGAGAAATTAACTGTGTTATTTAGAATGTTGGCAGTTTTACAAAAAAATGATAGCTGGATCTCATCTGGTGCACCAGTTTGTGGAGCTGCTCTACTTTGAATAATGTATATATATTATATTTTATATAATTAAAAGTTGTAAAATTTGCTCCAACATTTTTGGAGTTGAGAAGCTCCACAAACCAGATGTGATCCAGCCAGCACATTTTGGATTTGCCATCAATTTTCGTAAAACTGACGATATTCGAATTTTTTCATCCTAAATTGAGTTTTTTCTCGGTCCTGTGTTTTGTGTCCCATCCCTCATCTCTGACCTCCACCCCTTATGGAGTTTCATGCTGTCTTTACTACAGTGCCTGACTTCTGCTTTTGTCATAATTATTACCCTCACTAGAGGTGTCTTTTATACCTTCTTTCGGTGATCTACCATGTGAATAGATGATAAAACCTACTAGTGTGTGTAGTAGGCCCCTACTGACCCACATTTATGGGGCTTATAGTTAGACTGATGGCCTGACAACAGTCTAAGCAGCTGTTTTCTTACAGTGTGAAACGTGAGGTTCAGTCTTTCTCACCACAACAATAATTTGTGTACAGTCCCTTCGGTTTATGCAACAAAAACACTTTAATGAACGTTTGTCTCATGCCTCCATCACTGCAGACAACAATCTTTCCCTCATCGTAACTAAAGTCCTGTGAGTATCTTAACAAAACCATAAAAAGTGTAATAATGTTTTAGTTGCAACAGCTTGCATTATGTGTTGAATATCATCTCCTAATTATGCTGATAAAAGATATAATCCAGACGGCACAATGCTCCTTTCAGAATGTATAAGGTAACGCAAATGAGAAATATTGAAATGTGATTTTTAGGAGGCAGGGTTAAAAATACACACCTCACCCCTTCAGCTCGAGGCTGCCAAAGTAAAGACAATAATGTCACGCTGTAATAACTCTGCATTTCATTTGCATTTTGGCTGGAGAAAGAAATGTCTTCGAAGGCCAATGCTTGCTCACTAAAGAGCTCGCTCTTCCATTATTGGAGATTTGAAAAGAGGAGCGGTTCCTCGGGCGGTTTATGTTCCAAAACTGTGTACTGCATGGAAAGTAAGTTAGGAAAGAGAAATCTTACCACCTGGCACAGTCAGCCACTGACTTAATGACCGACTTCAGAGAGCAGTCATTTTGTGCTATGGGGCTATAAAAGTCTTAATGATTGCCCCTTTAAGACCAAAGCTATACATCATCTCACTTTACAACACCTGTTCACCAACACACTTTCTGCCCTAAAAATGGAGTTCCACCACTGCTCAGTTGATTCTGTGCATCTTAAGTCTGTAGAACCTCCTCATGGTAAATTAGATTAATGCACCACTACACATTTAATATATATTTTATACTCCATTTTCAACCTGTTCTCAATCCCAACTCGTCAAATACCACCCTTTGGTAAGCGCAGCTCGACATCGGAAACCAAGGCATAGAGGCACCCTTTTAGCGACAGTATGTGACGAACCGGGCAGGCAGGCGGGAGAGGTGGTGGATGAGTCAAACAAATACAAGACTTTCAAGCAGGAGACAAGTGTTTGTGTCTCGTGTAAAACTAAAAGTAACTTTGACTTATTTTGTCACATCAGTTCGTAGTCACGTGACTAGTCGGCATCATCAGTCCCGTAGGTCCCGTGGGTCCCAAGTTAACGTCAACCACAACCGTTTCCTAACCCTAACTAAGTGGTTTTGTTGCCTAAACCTAAGGTCCTGTGAAAACAGAAGTTTATTTTGAAAGGACACTATGCATGTAACGAGCGTATATTGACACGCCGTCCTTGGTCCATCCAAACGTAAGAGGGGTACCCTGTACATCGATCTCCGATGCCGAGGGGCACTGACCAAGCTGCGGTATTTGAGGAGTTGGGAGTGAGATTGTGTGCTTCACGCGTGTCATTCGCCACCCAAAAAAACTATTGTTTATTTAACTATTGTTAAAGTCCAAACTTAGATTTAGGTAACAAAACCCCTTAGTTAGGTTTAGGAGTCTCTTCATGGTTTGGCTTAAAATACTGTAAGTATGTAAACTAAGCAAAATAAAAACGTACACAAACAACGTAACCTAAGTATGAAAAACATGTCACTAACGTCACTAAAAAACACCTCACAAATGTCACTAAGGTAACGAAGGTTACAATGTTGTAACCCTAGTTCTATAAGCACAGAGGGGAGCCCTCTACCAAGGATGACTTGTTGCTCCTGCGCCGCTAGCTGAAGAGGGAGTGGGATGGTCTGACAGCAGTGGATTCTGCCATATATACTGTTGGGTCCACACGTATTCGGGTAGGCACATCCTGATTGGCCGGGTACATTCATGCGAAGTTCAGTGGGCGAATGCGTGCTTGTGATTGGAGGAGAGTATTACCCAGTCAAGTGGAGGGTGGAGCTTGTGTGAGTTAAAACCTATACAACGAAACACCAGTCTCCAGTTGAAAGTCCTGTGTTTGTTGGACCCATCCAACTCCCCTCCCTCCCACTTTAAGCAGTCTCTCACTTTTTATTCTACATCACTAGCTCTGAGTGTAGCATATTTAAGCAGATGCATTTACATTGCAGTCAGTACAGACTATATAGCGTACAAATGACACGCCAAAAGCAAGAATGGCGTTCTTATTGCATGCTAAATGCCCCTGCAAATTCATACGCCATTTTGTGCGACCGGGCGGCCATTTCACAAGGTTAGAAATTAAATGGATGAATAATGTGTTATTCTCTGTGATACCAGTATGTACATGTACATTCCACTGCACCATACACTATACATGTTGCAGCACATAGCATTAAATTAGTTCAATTCCATATAGGCCTGTTGCTTCAAGCATAATTGTGACCCAAATTCAGTGTTCACTTTTATTTTCTCTGAGAGTTGTACTCCTTGGCCCCTCCAGATACTGAATCTGAATAAACCATAATAGTCTATGGACTCTACGATAAGATGAGTCTTTATTGATCCCCAGAAGGGAAATCAGTTTACACTCACTTTACACTGTTGGTCAGATCATTAATCAGATTACAGACAGTCTTTGTTTTCTGGGCTATATGTAAATCAGGGTTAGTCCTCCAGTCAAGAAGGAGGCGCTGATGCACCTTAAGTTCTTTTTTGGCAACTGACAAAAAACACCAGAAGAAGAAGAATTCCTGATCCTTAGTAGCTATCATAAACAAAAAACACATAATCTATGAGTTAGACAAACATTTTATCGTCTTCATGGCTCTAACTCACGTCGCTCTCACTTTTAAAGCCGTTAGTTCATATGAATTCTTGCTCACTCCTGCGGAACATTTCAGAGTATTTCTGCTTGCAGAAATATATTTTTGACCAATAAAATCCTTTGATCACAGTCATTCTGCATATTAAGTAGCCATGTGCTTCTGTTTGTTGCAAGGAGAGTGATTATTTTTGGGGCCTTGGATTAATGGCCGTTTTTACTGCCTCAACAACCAAATAAAGGACAATGTATTGCTTGAGATTGCTCAGCACCTGGTATACGATGAAGATGGTAATGTAGCTGATATGCACTTAATAATGTTATATTTTGGTCACGGAAGGAGGCTAGCCACAACAGCTTACATTAGCGTTAGCATCACATTTGGGGTCTGATTAGTTCATGTATTGTGTAGTTAACGTTAGCCCATTAGACACTCTCTGTCTGGATAGGTTCCTGTTGTGTGGAGTGGAAACAGAAATATTTAGGAGGAAACTCATTGAGAAAATGGAACACGACACCGGATCTGGTATGTATAGTTGTCAATAGTTGTTGAAAATGCGGTACGGGAATGCAGAAAATCCGGATGCAAATTGTTCCGCATTTTCACATCGCACTGGTGAGAAACAGCTTTTTATGGTACGTGCCCACAGGATCCATCATTTCCAGGCTTCCCATTCATTGTCTATGTAAGCAGCCGTGCAATGCATTCTGGTAGCGCCGTGTTGCATTTCAAGAGACGTCACGTTGGCCGCTCCTCATTTACATAAATTTGCTGCTTTGGAAACTCTCAAAAACTGACAGATTCAACAACTGCGTAGCTTATTTCTCATCTCAAATATTTTCAGAAACGCATTCCGGTTAACTATTTTTGTAATATAAAAGAAACAAAAAGTTTCCAAACGAGCCGCCATGTTGGTCCAGTTTGAAATCCTTGAACAGGTAGCCCATGAGTGAAAGCCTTCGTCCATTCAGGTGCCTAGTCCCTAGTGGCACATCCATCAAGCGTTCAATGCTGGGAAGCGGCACGGCCCTTTGCGTCCAAAAACGCCCCTGTGCACACTTACCAATAGAGATCATTCAATGATAAAACTGATCAGGGAACGGATAAACGCTACAGCAGCTCAGTGCGTCTTCTGTCTTGAAATCACTGGAGCGATTTTAATGAGACTGAGAGAGCGACAGCTTTAAGCTCCTGTTATCGCAGTAACAGACCCTGGAGAGGTTATTTCCACAGGCTGCTTGCTGACATATGAGAGGAGTAAAGATTACAGACGTGTCCACGAATGAGTCTCAAACATCATCCAGAAGTGGTAGAAACATCAGATTTCAGATGCCCAACAAACACAGGACTTTCAATCAAGAGATTGGTGTTTTGTTTTGTAAGTTACATTAGTGACGTGTTTTTTAACAACGTTTTTGGTGTGTTTTCGTACTACGTTTATGATGTTTCTGTACGTATTTTACTGAGGTAGGGTTAGGGTTTTCTACTTATTTTAAACCCAACCATTTTTTTTTTCCTAACCTAACTAAATTGTTTTGTTGTGTAAACCTAACTCCGGCGCACAATTGACACACAAAAAGTAGCGTACAAATGACGTGCAAAAAGCCTAAAATGCGTCCTCATGACACACAGTATGTCCTGTAATGTTTTGCTATTCATAAGCCTTCATGACATCAGTTTGCCCTCTGAGATATAGTGGAGTAGAAGTATAAAGTAGTAGAAAATGGAAATACTCAAGCGAAGTACAAGTACGTCAAAATTGGACAACAGTAACTGAGCGTGTATTTCTAATTCAGAGGATATAAAGTTGCTCTCAGCTGGAGATAAGACTCTTTTTCTGAGATTTAAAATAAGACGTTCAGGACAGAGCAGCTTTGATCATCTTAAAACCAATGCAGATATTCAGTGTTATATAAAACATGAGTTGCATTGTGAGATCAAACAGTAACATGTAGTTCACACGGCCATATATTGCAGCGTTGCTCCTTCACTCTGTGAATAGATCATGAGCCTCAGTCTGTACGGTCTGAACTTCAGTCTACATGACGGAGTTTTGCTTTTTTGATGTAAATTCATAAAAAAAGAGAATAAAACAACTCCATATAAGGCATGATGAAGAGTGTGGTTATGATGGACGATAAAAACACTTAAGACCATGATGCAGAGGCAATTTTATGAGACAATCAAGACAATTTTATAACCGGGAGTGTTTTTATGATCAGCGTCAGTTGGCTACTTTGGTAGATTTAGAATTGATTCCATCTGAAGCTGCTCATGTCTCAAAGATTCACTTGTGTATCTTGGCCTTGGATTACACAGCATGTATTGTAAAAAGCACACTTTATGGGCCGCAGAAGGACATAACCATCCGTCCACTCACCATTGAAGCTGACGCTGCGGATGTACTTGAGTAGTTTCTTCCCTCCAGCCAGGTCCATCTCGGGGCAGATGCCGGAGTTCTCTGGACACAGGTCCCTCTGCATGTTGTGGAGGGCGTGGGCCATGGCGTACACTGCATCGATCACAAACTGGACCTTACCCTCCTGCTCATACTTGGAATCAATGCTGATCCGCTCCTGACCTGAGAGACACAGGAAGAGATGATAGATTCAATATATAAACTGGGGAAATGGAAATATAATCATAGATCCATATATGTCTTCTCTTGAAACACATTTTAAAACAGTCTTTTTCCCATGGATGGTGACGTCGGCCTGACAGTCTGTCCACTTGTTCCAGACTGAAATATCTCAACAACCATTTAATGGATTGCCTTGGAATTCTTTAAAAACATCCATGTTTCTCTCAGGAAGAATTGTAATAACTTTGGTGATATTTGGGTTCATGACCAAATAATTCTAATTCCCATCAGCCCAGGGGTGGACTGGCCATCAGGAAGTTTGGGAATTTTCCCAGATTAGGTGTTTCTGGTACAATTTCACCAACTTCCGAGGTGCATGGAGAAGAGACAAAGGTCAAAACTCCATCAACACTTGTAGTATAAAGAACACTTTAATTATGAGACCATTATGTGGCCTTCATTATATAGTCTATATAGTAGGGCTGTCAATTGATTAAAATATTTAATCGCGATTAGTGACATGATTTTCCATCATTATTATTCGATTTATCTGTTCAAAATGTACCCCAAAGGGAGATTTGTCAAGCATTTAACATTCAAATATGCTTGCTTTATGCAAATGTATGTATATATTTATACATGTATATATATATTACCAATTTTTTCATTCACATATCTTGAGGTCAGAGGTCAAGGGACCCCTTTGAAAATGGCCATGACAGTTTGGAGTGTTATTTAACGTCCTTCGCGATAAGCTATGACATGGTTGGTACTAATGGATTCCTTAGGTTTATTAAATTCCATATAATGCCTGTATCTTCACTCTAGCTTTAAAACTGAGCCCCTACAACCTCCGAAAGATCAATTGCATTAATGCGTTAAAGAAATGAGTGGCGTTAAAACTAATTGGCTTTAATACAGTATTATTGCTTTAACTTTGACAGCCCTACTATGTATCAATATTCAATAGGTCATCTTAGCTGCAGCAACATGGCTGGTGCAATCTTAATAGCAGGAAAAACAACAAATCTTCTGGAACCATGAAATGTTTTTAAATTAAAAATGACTTTAACTTTCAAAATAGTTGCTGATTAATTTTCTGTCAATCGACTGATGAATCGATTAATCTAATATTAATTTGAAACAAAACATAATATTTATTAGCTAAAAGTATATATTATAGCTGTGAAATAAATGTAGTGGAGTATAAATATAAAGTGGCATGAAAAGTAAAGATTCAAATAAAGTACAAGTACTGAGTAGAGCGACTAAACCATGGATGTAGTGTTGTTTCTTCCTGTGTTCTTTGGATGAATGTTAATGTTGCACACACCGGCTTCCAGAGCTCATTTTAGAGACAACAGCCAAGCGTTTCATTAAGTAGTTTGGCTGACTCACAGCATTAACGTTAATTAGCGACAGCTGATATCATCAGTCAGCTAAAAATGAGAAGACTGTTGTACTTTGTCATGCATACTGACTCGACTTTTATCTCAAACAAACCAGATTCTCTGTCACAAAAAAAGCTTTGACAGCGTTTTATGTTCACTCTAGACAAATTGTTTTAAATACTAAAACAATAACTCATAGACATCTGAAGCATGACAGAGGGCCTCAAAAGACATTTTACTGCAAAGGGCCACAAGTCAAAAGGATGGGAACCTCTGGTTTAGTCTTTAACAATGTGATTTATTTTGTAATCTTATATTTTGAATGTAAAGTCTTGATCTGAATAGTAACTGCTGCTGTCAAATATATATAATGCAGTAAAAAGTACAATATTAACATTATAACAACATTATAACAGGAACAACCTGATCTCATGGGAAGGCGTATAAATAGCACAACATTTAAAGGACATTCTGCATTTCATGATAACACATTTATCACCACGGGCTTAGCGTTGTGAAACTTGTAAATGTTATTTAGGTTTAGGAAAAACATCATGGTTGGGCTTAAAATAACTACGTCAACTAAGTAAAGTATGTCTTTCAACAATGTAACATAAGTACGGAAAACATCACAAATATCACTAACGTAACTTCAAAATATCTCAACAACATTTGTTGAACAACAGACTGTTCTCATACACTGTTTGTAGCTATACAGTTATATAAATCCCACAAAAACAATTTGTATGTAATCCACGTTATTGTGAACAAATATAAAGAGCAGCGATTGGGAGGAGGTTGGGGTGGATGGGACAGGTCAAAAAACATTAGACTTTCGCCCAGGAGACCGGCATTCGTGTCCCGTGTGAAACCAGAAGTCAACATTGTCTTATTTGTCACGTACCTTACGTACTTAAGTTACGCCGCTTCCGCGATCTTTTCCTAAACCTAACTAAGTCGTTTTTGTCATGGAACTTCCGTACTTAAGTTACGCCTCTTCTGGTGCGACGTAACCACTTCCGGTGTGGCGTAAACTAACCACGATCTTTTCCTAAACCTAACTAAGTGGTTTTGTTGCCCAAACCTAACTAAGTTGTTTACTGTGAAGACGGAAGTTTATTCTGAAAAGACTGGAGCGGAAATTGACATTGGAAATTTGTAGGAAAACGTGTGAAAAATGAGGAATAACTTTTTGTAAGATATCATAAGAACTGTTGTATGAGAATATGTTGCTTTGGACACAAACATCGGTCTCCTGGTTGAAAGTCCTGTGTTTGTTGGACCCATCCACCATCTCCCCTTCTGCCCACCATAAGCAGTCTTTCTCACTTTTTATTCTACATCACTAACTCTGGGGGTAGCATATTCACACAGTCAGTACAAACTACATGTGAAACGTCAAAAGCAACAAAGGCGCTGTTATTGCACAAAAAATGTGTCATTCATACGCCATTTGGTGAGACTGGGCTTAACAGGAAATAGAGATATCAATACTTGTACATGTGAATAGGAATGACATAAGTGTAATTTAAAGAATAATTGAAAGTGTTCTCCTTCCTCAGATTAATGGCATTGATACAGTATATTATTCTGTCTTTTTGTGAGCACAAAGTGCAAAAGTGAGACATTTATAAAATCTTGAACAGAGCATTGAGAGAAGTGCTGAGCCGCCTGGTGAGACATTAAAGCTTTTATACGTGAGTGCCGTTCTCCCGGCTGGTGGTGAAGCCCGAGGGAGTGAAACCTGAGCCTGTCTCAGCAGAAAAGATGAGCGTGGCCAAAGTTACACGCTCCCTAAACAGCAGCAGTTTGCATTCATGTAGAGTCCGATAACAGGATTATGATGTCTGCTGTGTCAGTCGGCCAATAAAAAGGCCTTTTATTAACTGCTGGCTGGACATATGGTCCATGCTGATAGGACACAGCGGCCTCTCTGACACTCACTGTTATATGTTGTTTTAAATATTACATACATTTATGTAAATGAAACTGATCAGTAGTTGTTTCAAGATTTTTGGCATTTGTATCATCAGCATCATAAGCCTATACCTACTACCAACACTTCTGATCACTCAAACATACTTCTTTTATGTAAAAAAAAATGTAATGCAGAGAGAGGGACAGGCAGATGTGGAAATAGACAACAGTTTAAAACTGCTTGAAAAACTACAGACAGAATAACAGAGAAACTACATCGCTCACATTTCGAGAAGCACAGACAGCGACTGTGGGAAATGTCTACAAAAAAGTTTAATCTTTAGTAACAAAATATTCCAGCTAAGGCTGGAGATATACTCACTTTTCGCCACGTATACAACCAGCTGCATCGTGAACGGAATTGTTAACATAGGCTACTTGCCTATGTGTTATTGGAGGGTTCCACTAGAGGGCGCACCAGAGAACTCAGACCATATAGAACTTGTGGATTTGCAAAAAAAGCAAATCCCAAAAAAGCGGCAGTGGCGTCATCGTAGATGGTAGGGTTCCTAAACCAAGCATGTTGTGACGATAGCACGTATGTTTTTCTCACTCGCCCCTACACTGCCCTTACTGTTCATGTTTATATTGCACCTTACAGACGCGTAGCGTTAATTTCTGAGGATGTGCATAACCAACACCATCATGTGCACACGTAGTTAAATGCAAGTACTGTATATCTCCGGCTTAAGAATCCTGCCCAGATCAGAGCTCAATGAGAACTGGTATTGGCCGGCTAACATTGCTAACAGCCTCCTAATATCACTAACGGCCAGTTTACATCGCTAACAGCCTCCTAATGTCACTAACGGCCAGCTAACATCGCTAACAGCATTGCCAGGACCCCTTTTTCTCTCTCTCTCTTTCTCTCTCTCAGCCTTCACTTTCTCAATTTCATTGGTTTTGTTCCTGACGGTTGTTTTATGGTGAAACGATGCATTTTATAACCAAAGCCAATTGAATAGCACTTTACTTGAGTAAATACTAGGGTACTAGTAAATACCATCAATCGATTAAAATATTTAATTGCGATTAATCGCATGATTGTCCATAGTTAATCGTGATTAATCACAAATTAATTGCACATTTTTTATTTGTTCAAAGCTGCGGTATGTGCCGAGTTGGGATGAGAACGTGTTGGATTCCAATGTGTAATGGTTTTATGATTTGGGGTTTTATTTTAGACTGAATCAACTGGAGAATGAGAGAAACAGCCAAATAAAGGAAATCAAACAGGACTTTTTATGTCAAATATAAGCTAGTCGACCTTAGCACTGCATAAAAAAGCCTGATTAGAACATCCAGGTAATCCTGTTTTGGCGTCTCTAATACTGAAGCAGCAGCATGATGAAAATAAATAGAAATCTTATGATGAGGCTAGAACCACAACCACTTTGTTTAACTACAACTTCACAATTTGCTAAGAATGAGACAGAGCCTTTGGTAATCTTTGCAAAAGATACGTAATTAAAAAGAAAACCAAGAAGCTTGTGTGATGATTAAATTGCCTAATGATGACAACGAGAGGGAGAGATAGAAATAAATTCAGACAATCACAAAGACAGTGGGGTAGATTGTTGCTGGGTGAAATTGCAGCGCATATTACTGTGATGCACAATTACTTAGAATTGTTCTCATGGTGTTTCATGAGACTGGTGGAAACATTATGCAGCAAAATAACTGAAGCAGTTTAAATGGCAGCATCTGCCAGGCCTCAGCTTACACAAAACGACTGGGTTCTAAAACAATAAAAAGAAAAAAGACTTTGATATTTTGTTATTTCACACTTAAGGAGAAGTTTATTCTGCGGCCTCATAGAGTGCCGCAAGAATGAGTCCTAAACCCTATAAATGAGTTTAGATTTCCAGGGTTTAGGACTCTTCTGGTTCCCTCGTTTTGAAGTCAATGGGTTTTTGGTTAGATGCCTGAAATAAGGTCTGTGGTTAACACAAGCTTAAGAGACTTTCACAGTTTGTTCTACGTTTTGTTTTGTTATATACGTCAGTAAATACACCAGTCATTTTGAAGCTTTTACGTGTCCTCTGAGACCCGCAGGATTGCGTGCAATCCCGACCGACTTTACTGTCCTTCAGATGCCATGTCATGCTAGCTTGTCGGGAAGGAGGCTAAATAACGCTCCAAAGTTAGGCTAAATTTTGCTGAAGAAAAACTGGCATGGCTATTTTCAAAGGGGGTCCCTTAACCTCTGACCTCAAATGAATGCTTCTTTGTATGAAAAAAACATAAATAACGCCAAACAAAGGAAAAATTTGGCTGAAGCCAAGGAATGTGAAAACCCCATCCACATCTCCATGGTAATATGTCCTCGCCCCAGCTCTCCCTTTGATCCCCTGCATACCCAACAGGCCTTTCAAAGTGAACTAGTGAGAACTGTTGGTGTTAAGAAAGAATGAAGAAGAACGAGCAGCTGAGCAACACACGCATCTGAGTGAGACTACGTGATGGCTGGTGTTTGGTGGCATGCAGGAAAGGCAGCAGCATCGGAGCAAATATACGAGTTCATTAAGATCATGTGTGCATGTGAGAGAGAGAGCAGCAGAGACTGCTGGGATTTTTTCGATCCACCCCATTAACTTTCTTGTGTGCCCTTTTTTTCCCAGTTGTAATTTGCTTTCATGCTACAGTGTCTCTTCATCACTCCCTCTCTCTCATGCAATCTCTTTTCATTGTATCTGTCTTCCTCCTCTTTCTTTCTCTTCAACCCCCAACACTATCTCTTCTATAAACACACACACAGATGCACATGCTTATATTATAATATTGTATCGCGATTAATCGCATAATTGCCCAATCACTTTTAATCGCAAATTAATCACACATTTTTTATCTGTTCAAAATGTATCTTAAAGGGAGATTCGTTGTAGTATTTTAACACTCTTATCAACATTGGAGTGGGCCAATATGCTTGATTTATGCAAATGTATGTATATATTTATTATTGGAAATCATTTAACAACAAAAAACAATGACAAATATTGTCCAGAAACCCTCCCAGGTACTGCATTTAGCATAAAAAATATGCTCAAATCATAACGTTGTAAACTCAAGCCCAACAGGCAACAACAGCTGTCAGTGTGTCAGTGTGCTGACTTTACTATGACTTGCCCCAAACTGCTTGTGATTATCATAACCCATAACCTAACTAAGTGGTTTTCTTGCTTAAAGTTTTGGACGTTTGCGTGGCGTACAAATGACAAGCAAAAACGCTAAAATGCGCACCCATGACACACGGAATATCCGCTCTTCCTTGTTGCTGAGACGCATAAAGTTGATTGTGCTACATTTGTCTCCTACAGTCAGACAGACACCATCAGTCTCAGAGAGGTGAGCTCAACACTAGAAATGAGGGGGTCGTCTGTTTGTTAACCGGCTAATATCTGTAATCTGGATCATCTCTCTCTCTCTTAGAAACCCTCAGACACTTGTGAAACACTGACAACTTGCTCCATCTGGACTCCACACATGAGTTTTGTACATTTGATGGAAGTTTTCTGCCATTTCTCAACAGTTCTGTCACGACACATTTCACAGAAAGAAGTTGTATAATCACTCCTTCAAAGACCAACCCTCGACCCTCCGGCTCTTTGTATTTTTTCCGACAAATCTCAAAAACATGTTTAGCAAAAGTCCTTGAGAGGTTTGGTCTCCTTCAGATGCTCCGTTTCATTCAAAAAAGCTTTAGAAATGTTAGACTGTGCACTTAATCTGAGGGTCTTAAAGGTCAACTTTGGTATTTTTCAACCTGGACCCTTTTTTCCCATGTTTTTGTGTGTAACTGACTTACAGGGACAACAGTTTCTGAAATTGGTCCAGTATTGAGAGAGAGTGCTGTAGACGGCAGCCGCTCATGGGCGGCAATGTAATCTTTTTGGGGCAAGCTGGCACCGTCATTTACGTCTACTAAAAGTGCTTTTTTTTTACATGACGGGCTCTGATTTTTGTCTCACATTTTGGAAAGAGTCCTTGGACACAATAACAAATAGACAGAATCAAGTAAAAGGTAAGGAAAAGCATTTTATTTCAATGCAAGGTTCCATTGGGGAATGCCCATTGTTCCAAAAATACACTCTCCAAGCAACAAACAGAAGCACATGGCTAATTATTATGCAGAATGACATCATCGGACCTTCCCGTCTCCTTGCCTTAAATGCCTTTGTTGGTTGGATTGGTTAGGTTTAATCATGAGGAGTGAGATTAGTTGTACGGTAAGAATATCAGGGTAAGGTCCATTGGCTTCTATTCGGGATAACGGGGTGTCGGGACATTTTTTGGACTATTAGGGCTTTGGAATAATGGTACGCAGTATGATTCAATTATTTTCATACTATTCATGTATACGGGGAGACTACAGGAACTCAAAGAACATGGAAGCGTGAAGAAGCTCACAGAGGCTTCTTCAGTGAATACGCCCAGTGAGCAACTTTCATGACTGAAGCACCATGTTTGAAGGCAGTTCTCATTAATACATCCATGATCTCTACATAAATGAGGCGCTACTTCATTTGCGCTGATTTAATTGTATTTTTATTTTCAGTTTTCTTCACCTGAAGATAAATTCCAAAAGGAATTATTTCAATATGTTATTCATGCTTTCATTCCCTCCAACTCTTTACATGTAGATATTAGAGGGTTTTGTACAAGCACCAAGCAGACAGACATACCACATGTCCCCTGAGCTGAGAAGACATTTGGGACAATGAATCTTTAAGTTGTGTTTAGTTTTTAACCAAAACAAAATATGTTAAAAAAACAATAATTATGCAATGGTGTGCATGCAGACAAATATGTAGTGTTGTTCAGAGCCTCAGCCTCAGCTGGGATCTCATTAACTGACACTGTCAACTATGCATCGCACTGTATCACTGAATATATTTCTTGAATAATCACAAAAGAGCTGAATTATGTATGGAACCCCCCTCTCTCCTCCAAACAAACAAATCCCAGTTTAACCTCTGCTCGTCTCATAAACACATTTTCCTCCAGAATATTCAGAATCCTGTGAAATATTAAAAAAGAATATTACTAAGGGATAAATGTCCAGAGTAAATAATGTAAAATTTAAGATACAGCCAGCTTCATCACAAAATCAATTTGTATATAATCCATGGAATTGTGAACCACCTCCTCCCTTTGCGGCGAACACAGGACTTTTCGCCCAGGAGACTGTTGTTTGTGTCCTGTGCGAAATAGCAAGTCTAAGTTGATTTATTTGTCACTTCCGGAGTTATTTTAACCCAAACCACAGATCTTTTCCTAAACCTAACTGAGTAGTTTGTTGCCTTAGCGTAACCAAGTCAATCTATTCCTAAACCTAACTAAGTAGTTTTCTTTTGAAAAGACTGGAGCGTTGTTAAAAATACGTTGTTGAAAGTTGTGCCGAGGGTCATGAAACATAGGGAAACTTGTGTCTTTGTACACAAATCAAATAGATTAAATTTCGTGACTATTTCACAAACTGCCGTGAGACTGTCTTGGCCTGATATATGAACATGTGAAACACACCAAAAAATCTGATCTCACCAACTCCTAAATGGCCACTAAACGTTCTGAACTAAGAGCTTCTTCTTCAGATGTTTTCACAAAGCTGAGAGACGAGGCTAAATAAAAAAGATCAGGTAAAAAATTGTCCCTTTACCTGAGCTGCTAAACATTGATAATGTTACATTAAGGGGAGACAACATGTTTTTCATGCCCTCATCAATTTGGAGATTTTGGGCTATTTTGTGTCCATAATTCTTTTAGAGTACAGATTACTCCAAGATATATATCTAGGAGTTAATTTTGCATCTGTAGATTTCTCCTAAATTCATCAAAATTTAGCATTTGATAATGCCTCATTTACATATTTAATCTAGGGCTTTCAAAGTTAATGTGTTAACACAAAATTTGTTTTAAAATATGTATTTTAGTGTTTTTGCGTGTCGCTACGCAAACGTCCGCAGTTATGTTTAGGCAAGAAAACCACTTAGTTAGGGTAAGGGAGAACGTCGTGTTTGGGCTTGAAATAGGTAGGTAAACTAAGTTAAACACTAAACGCTTTACGCGTTATTGGGGCATGTATATGCCTTTTGAACGGACTGTCTTTCCGGATGGAGCCATGTAAATCAAGACTGCAAAGAATTCAATTGCCACCCAATTATTGTGTTTTATTCAAAATGTTTCCAAACAGCATTTTGTTATTCAGAACTGTAGCTGCAGCAGTCAAAGGAGACTTTCCATCCCAGAATCTAAGGTCAGAGAAGGCTCCAATTATACAGGATTAATCTCAGTTCACAGACACTATTTATTCCCTCAGCGAGCGATGACGCAAGTTGTTTTACTGTATTAAATACAATGTATTTGTAGAGGGCTTGCTTGCACCACAACATGATCCGACAAAGACTGCACTCTTATTGTAGCGCCGGCAACCAAAACACAAAACTAAAGGCAGGAAAAAGCAGATTAGCCTGCAGAACAATCTCATGTTGATTTCGGTGTTGCTCTGTTTATATCAACATCCCTTGTGAACTGAAGCGCACAAAATCCCACAAGACATTTCTGAGCCGCTGGAAACACTTTGCATCAGTCATCATGTAATGTGCCAACTCGAACTTTAAGTTGAAAAGCAACAAACTGTAAACAAACCAGCATTGTATCTTAGTTTGTACTTCATCTGCTAACAATAGACTTGTCCTTCCAGCCCGTTCGCACAAAAAGACGTATAAATGCCACGATAATGTGCACTAAGTACGGCTTTATTGATTACTGCGGAAAAAAGGCAGGTGGGAAGGTGGATGGGTCCAACAAACACAGGACTTTTAAGGAGACCGGTGTTTAAGACCATTGCTGACCATTTTTTGTTTTGTAAATTACGTTAGTGGCATTAGTCGTTTTTTGTTGACGTTTGAGACGTGTTATCTGCAGTTTACTTACTTATTTTGAGCCCATCCATGACATTTTCCCGCGTGAGTAGTGCATGACGGCTGCCTCGCTGAACTGCTGTGTGTCTCTCACGTGTGGTGTCCACACAATCAGCATTTCTGCTGCTACTGCCAGCTCTTACTTTCCACATAGAGGTTGCCTTTCATAATGGCCATTTCTTTTCATTATAAATATAATTTATATTTATTCTAGACAGAAAAAGTATAAGAAGCCTGCGCTGATTTGTAAATAATAGTAATAATCCACAATTAAAAACCCGTTCTTTATTCATTCATGGAGCCCTGCAATTCACTGCATTTCCTACAACACTGTCCTGCAAATATTTCAGAATAAAAGCCTTGTGTTAACAAATGTAGGAATTCTGTCCACAGAAAAAAAATGCTTGAGGGCTTTTATTTTGAAATGAATGAATGTTGATATAAAAAGAAATCTTTACTTTTTTTGTGTCTGTTAGATATTCTACAGATGTCTAGACATTGAAACTGTAGTAATATTGCTGGCATGATGTCAATACACTGTCAAAATGATCATTTTCACTGGCTCGCGGTAAAAATAGGCAAAACCTCAAATCTCTAGAAGAGACACAGCTGATACGCAACCAAGCCGCGCTGCTCACGCGGGCTGTGTGGCTGCTCTAACCTGTTAACATTGCTGCCGAAATAAAAAATAGGTTCCGCAGCACGCTACCGACATTCCCTGTGTGACCCTAACTAAGTGTTTTTTTTGCCTAGACCTAACGTTTTCGTGACATACAAATGATACGCTAAAACGCTAAAATGCATACTGGTGACATGCAGAATGTCTGTTCAATGTCATGGTAATTATACACCTTCCGTCTCTTTGCTGTTTCAGCATATTGTGTAACTGTAAGATCATCATTTTAACACAGATACCTGTATCACATGTATATCAAACCTCTCACTCTCACAGTTCAAAATTAAGCATATTCTTAAGAATTTGGGTACATACTTTATGCGTACATACAAACATAGCGCATGGCTTTGTTAATGCTCGCAACAATGGCAGCATTGTGTGAGAGAGTGGGATCTGTTGGCCTGAGCAACAGAGATATACATGGCAGCGCAGTGTGTGGATAGACATGTGAAGGCTGGTATAAATGGAACGAGGTCAAACAGATTCACTGCAGCTTAAAGTGTTGGTTTTTCAGGTGCAGATGTGATGGTTCTTCTCCAGACACGTGGTGTGTTCATCAAGCAGACTCACCAGTTTGTGTGTGATTTGTGTTTGGAAAGTGCATCCCTCTGCTTTTTGCAAATAATAGCAGTAGAAAAGTTAACAGAGGCTGATTATGTATTCCGCTGGAGTTACTCAAATTTTCCACCTCTGAAATGAAGAGCCAAAAGAACGGTTGTGGTGTCGTAGTGAGGAAAGAAACGTGACTACTTTTATTCAAGGGATGTCCCAATCAAGTCATTTTGGTCAGAGTTTTTTAAATGGGACATATCATGCTCATTTCCAAGTTCATACTTGTATTTTGGGTTTCTACTAGAACATGTTTACATGCTTTAATATTCAAAATACACATTATTTTTCTCATACTGTCCGTCTGAATATACCTGTATTCCCCCTCTGTCTGAAACGCTCCGTTTTAGCGCCTGTCTCTTTAAGAGGGCCCTCCTGAAAAAACCCAGTCAGCTCTGATTGGCTTGCGAGAAAAATATGGCAAAAGGTCAAAGGTTTTTGATACCAAATCCCAGCATGGCTTTTTCTATGGTGTTCCTCAAGGTCTTGGTGTCTTAATGTGCTATTTTGGAGGGTTTATTGATCATTTTTATCAATTCTCAAATGTTAAATTTTTTTTAAATTTAGCACCAAATCTGTGTAACAAATGGTATCAAGTGAAAAATTGCTGCAACAATTTATGAGACAATATAAAGCATGGGGACGGACATCATATACTTCTATCATAATGTTTTAAACCATTATACACTTTCACAATTTATTCTAATTGATTAATTCATTTAGTAATTGATTTGTAGCTCTAGACATAATGTGTATGTCTAAAACAACTCGATACAGCTGCATCTCAAATTAATCTTCAGGTTCCCAGCTTTCAGATGATGTACTCCACTTCTATGTGACATGTACTGTTGACTATTTATGTAACCCTGAACTACCCCTGTCCCCCCACCCCTACCCCTCTAAAAAAAAGAGGGCGGAATGGTAAGTAGTTAATAACTATGATTCAAAGGCACTATCATGCATTACATAAACTAATGCAAATGAATTAAGTGAGGAAAATCCACATTCTGAGAATTAAAAAAATCTTTCCCTATGTTAATTCTAAGCTTATATTCAGCTGTTACCACAGTAACCAGGGAAGCAGATATACTTTATTTACTTCATGCATAAAATATGAACGATAATAACCTGCTCACAGTAATAGCATAAGGCATTTTCACGCACACAGAGGAGGCAGAGAGCAGAGGATAGAAGGAATCAGAGAGGAAAAACATAAAAAAATAAACAGCCTTAAACCAAGACTTTTATTTTTATTTTTTATCATTTTTACTGAATAAACCTAGATGACTGTTTTCACAGTGAATTGTTGGCTGAAAAAATACTTTATATTGAAGGAGGCTGGGATGAATGTGGCAGCGAAACAACCTGCATTTACATTCAATTCAACTTCACTCAAAACTTTCACCCTCCATCAAACAGGTTGAATGAAAATGGCCTCTGGAGGAGCACACGATGAGCAGCACACAAAATGAAAAACAAAAAAACAAAATAAATCAAAAGGCAGAGCTGGAGCGGCGTACGCCGTTTGTTGTGTTCTTTATTTGTCTTTGGTGTGCAGTCTCATACATAAATAATGAGAGGAAATAAAATGGAAGAAGCAGTTTGGCGGAGGATGAGTGAAACACAGAAGGAGACATGCTATCAGTACCGCTCCCAAATAATCCCATTAAAGGCACAGGAGCAGCAGAGCTAGCCAGGCAGCCAATGGCACGACATCAGGAGCCCGTTAGCGCTACAAATCACAGCTCCAACAGGGAGCTCCAGCTGACTCACTCTGATACTGATTATTATTATTATTGTGCTGATGTTTTACCACACAGTATTCATACTCATCCTCACCTTACTGTAATATCTTCATCTGGTTTACAAGGTTCAAGTCAGAGTAGTCAACTCTTCACCACAAACAAACAGTAATAAGGATGTTGGGATCCTTTATCTTAACATAAAGGTTACATCTTTTCTTTTCTGTGCTGTTTTCATCTTAATTCTAGTATTATTACTGCTACCATTACTGCTATTATTACTATTGTTCATTTATATACATGCTACTATTATTATCAGCAATATTTCTATTAATGTTACTGCTATTATTATTATTATTGTTCAGTTATATCTACACTACTATTATTATTATTAGAACTATTTCTATTATTATTACTGCTACTATTATTATCACCGTTCTTTTATAGCCACGCAACTATTATCAATATCGGCCATATTTCTATTAATATTACTGCTATCATTATTACCGTTCTATAATATTCAGACTACTATTATTATTGTTATTACTCCTATTGCTTTTAATATTACTGCTACTATTACTGCTATTGTTATTATCATTCTATTATATCCACACAACTATTATATTGTTATTAGTCATATTTCTACTAATATTACTGCTATTATTATTATTATTATCATCATACTATTATATCCACACTACTATTATTTTTTGTTATTAGTCCTGTTTCTATTATTATTACTGCTACTATTACTGCTATTATTATTATCATTCTATTATATCCACTGCTACTATCATTATTATCAGCCATACTTCTATTAATATTACTACTACTATTAAAATCATTCTATTATATCCACTGCTACTATTATTATTGTTATTAGTCTTATTTGTATTATTATTATAGCTGTTGTGCTCTTATTGTTGTTGCTGTGCATCTCTCTCTCTCTCTCTCTCAACCCAATCGGTTGAGGCAGAGATACTGCCCAGGGTTTCTACCAATTAAAAGGGATAATTTGACGCGATATAAATACATTTAATTGAAATTTAATTGAATAGTAATTTCTGCTTAAACAGCAGAGCATGTTTTCACCTCCGACAAAAGTATTGCTTTTGTAAAACCTTATTTTTATTTTGTGTTAGCAACTCCATATATTCCCACCATGACTTCACATCAGTGCAGGATGATACACTTTATAGGTTTCTGAGATGGAAGTGAGTTTCCAGCCTCTGAACATTAATGTAGCTTGAACACTATCATGTAATTAAATAATATCATTCCACCCTGCATAGCAGAAGATGCCTGTGGCGAATTCAACTAATACAAAACTGTTATTGGTGCCTGACAAACCTGAAAACAACTTTTGAAGACACAATAACCAGGATTTACTATAAATAACCAGCTCAGAAATACAATGTGCTGTAACACCAGAAGCAGATGTTCATACCCATTTAACAACTGGCTCCCTTTGCTCTCAGCACTAATTGTTATCCTTAATAACAGCCACGCCATCTGCTTTAAAGAATGACTCCTACTGACCTGTGAGCGCCTTGTGCCGTGACATTGTTAGAAGCTGTTTTAGTTAAAGTGTGAGGGGAGCAGACTGTTCTCAGCTCAGCTATCAACGGGCTCCCTGCACTGACAGCACCAATAATTACTCTGGGTATCTGCTGCCATGTGGCTGCAGCTCTGAGCAGACGCTGATCGGAGTCCTCCTATCTCCTGTTAGGAGGCCTCCGGAGGCCCCGACTATACTATACTCTAACCCCTCTCTATTTCCTTGCCTGTGGCAAAGGGACCTAGAGCTTTATGTTATCTTATAAACAGGAGTCTCTCAGTCCCTCTCTTCTCTCTATGACCTGCTCATATCTCTCTCTCACTCACAAGCACACACAAACACACACTAAACAGGATGCCCGTCGGACCCCATTGGCATAATTTTATCTAGGCTCCAGCCTTCAAAGGCACCTAGAGCATAATGTTATCCTGACAGCTTGTTGCTGCCCCCAGCTACTGTTGTGTGTAAACTGTCCTCACCCACCGACTGCAGGCTATAAGACCTGTTCCACCTGTAACTTCAGGTGGATCTTCTGCCTCTGGTTCTGCTTTTGTTTCCTGTGTTTTCCCCCCACCGCTCTGAGGACGATTAGGAAGATATTCTAAATCCAAGTTCAGATTCTCTCAGGGGGAACAAATGCAACAGCTGGTTTAAAACACAGCTATTAATAACATAGGACATCAATCCAGTCGCCAGCATTTTTTTTTGGCATTGTACTGTTTCTGCAAACCATGGGATACGTTGAATGTTGACGTTTCTGAACCCCCCCCAAAAAAGGTTTTAGAAATACCTTTATGCTTGCAGAAACACGCAATGCCACGCGGTTAACGTTGCAAAATGATTAGATAGGTTTAGGCAACAAAAGTACTTGTTATGGTTAGAAAAAAAACATGTTGAAATGATAACGTAACAATGTAATGTAACTACTGTAGCATTAACCGCCCTTAGCAGACTTTCTTAAGTAATGTTACATAACAAGCGTAAAGTCATAAACAGCGGTCTCCTGGGTGAAAGTCCTGTGTTTGCTGCTGGTCTGATGGTTCAGAGCAGACTGAGAGCCAGATAGACATTGACCTTTCCTGAAGGATCAAGCTGGTCTGGAGTCAATCTCGTGTTCTCTCTTTTTGCTCCGTTCTGTGGCTGGTGATGTTCTATTACTTTTACAATACAGATGTTTAAAAGTAATCGCAAGAAAAATATGATATTAATGTATTTGCTGTTGTCTGTCTCATCAACCAGTTCTCACTCCCAACTTGTCAAATACCACCATTTGGTCAGTGCCCCTTGGCATCGGAAACCGATGCACGGAGGCACCCTTTAGCAATAGTATGTGAGGAACGGGGCTTTTCAAGTCCAATGCAAACCCACCTGAGGCGTTATTTGATGGTCAGAGCTGATGACATAGTATTAGTAATAGTAGTAGTAGTATTAATAACGTAAGAGTCCGTTCAGGGCGTAGAGAAGGGGTGGAGGATGGGTCAAACAAACACAAGACTTTCAACTAGGAGACCCGTGATCGTGTCCTGTGTGAAACTAAAAGTAACGTTGACTTATTTGGTCACGTCAGCTAACTTCCTGTGAAAACGGAAGTTTATTTTGAAAGGACACTATGCATGTAACGAGCGCATATTGACACTCCGTCCCTGGTCCGTCCAAAAGTAACGCAAGACGGGTACCCCGCGCGGTTTCAGATGCCGGATGGAAAAACAGAAGTTTATTTTGAAAGGACACTATGCATGTAACAAGTGTATATTGACACGCTGTCCCTGGTCTGTCTAAAACTAATTTAACTTAAGAGGGGTACCCTGCGCGGTTTCCGATGCCGAGGGTCAATGACCATTCAGCGGTATTTGGCAATTTGAGATTGAGAATGTGTTGGTCTCACAACTAAGCTGCTCTCCCCAACCAAATACAACGTAAAAATGACGACGTTTTTCCATCTGTAACCTTTTCGGTGGCGTAAATACAAAACCTTTTGGTCTGTAGAACACAGAGGACACACAAGGCAGAACCTAGAACCTTACTGGTTCAGGTTATGAAGCTCCAGGTTGTGGATCACTACGTTCCTGCAGTGGAAAAGAGCTACATGGCTCCAGCCCCAAGAGACTCTTCATGCAGCCTGTTTCTGTTGCTGACCTGCTCTTGAGTGATTTACCGCTGATTTTAGCCAATCATCATTTGTATTAGTGGTAAATTGGAAACCAGCTGTTTTGGACTCTTGTGCTAACGAGCAAGACACAACATGAAGTGAATGGCTACATTCAGTTTTTGAAGCCTCATATTTAGGAGAGTATATCAGCGCACAATACAGTAAGTCTTCTTAAGGAATAACTAAATTGATCAATAGCTTTCCTGGATACATTTGAGGTTTCATTCCCTGATTGATGAAAGCACGCATGCAATTTCTAAATGCATAGAAAAAACATCCTAATGAAGAAGTTAATGTCTAGAGAATTAAATTATTTTAACCAGATGCCACATTGATTTTAGTTCATATAACCCCCCCCCCCCCCTTACAGTTTTGGTAAATGGGTTAATAACGCAAATAATTGCCCCAGTTGTTGTAGTGAAATTCAGTTGGGGGCATCAGTAAAGAAAACAGGTCACCATGCTGCTGCCTGAGGGGCGGCCAACCTGCTGTGCATCATCCCCATCCATCATCCATCATTTATTCATCATCCATTTATAGCAGCATGGAAAGATTCCTTGCTTTATATATATTGCAATGACATATTAACAGTGATTGTCTTTAACTTTATAGATAGTCGTAATAAGCTGGGGAGACGTAAGCAAGATACCAGTGGTAGATAAATTCACTCTCTACTTTAGTACAATTTTGACGTACTGGTACTTTACTTGATTGTATTCATTTTCTGTTACTTTATACTTCTACTCCATTACATCTCATAGGTAATTATTATACTTGTTATTTCACTACATTAGATACTTTTAGTTACTTTTTACATAAACTATATAAGTAGGCTATGTGCTCATAATGATATGAGAACAGTCTCACGGCCGTTTGTGAAACAGTCACGGAATTTAATCTATTTGATTTGTGACGCTCAGCACGAATGTTCAGCAACACGGGATGCACGTGTCAACTTCCACTCTACTGTAGTCTTTTCAAAATAAAACTACTTAGGTTTAGGAAAAGATCGACTTGGTTAGGCTTAGGCAACAAAACTACTTAGGTTTAGTAAAAAGTCACGATTTAGGTTAAAATGACATCTGAAGTGGCGTAACTTAAGTACGGACGTTACGTGACAAATAAATCAATGTTAACTTCAGGAACACTGGTCTAATTATTTTTTTCATACTGTCTGTCTGAATATGCAACACAGTTTACCGGCAGTTTGTGAAATAGTCTCAAAATTTAAACTATTTGATTTGTATGCATAGACACAAATGTCCTTTTTTGTTGTGGCGCTCAGCATAACTTTCAACAAGATGCTTTTCATGAATTTTCTTACGAATGTCCAGCAACAGTAAATCAATGTTGACTTCTGGTTTCACACGGGACACAAGCAGCGGTCTCCTGGGCGAAAGTCCTGTGTTTTTTGACCGACACACCCATCCCGACCTCCTCCCTACCTGCCGTTCGCAGATGGGTGCGGACTATACCCCGGTGGTGTATCACATATTTTATCAGACTCCATCCTGGATTACTGGAATCATATACCGTGTATTTATCCTTAATCATCAGATGGAATAAACAAAATCGTACAGTACAAAACATCATCATATTGGCAAATACAATTACTTTCATCTTTTCATGCGGATAACAAAGCGTCAATCGAAGCAACATAAAGCCACTGAGTGTGACTAACGGTGCATTGTAAAGTTGCCACCTCCTCTAAACAAACCAGGAGCCAGCCTCCCAATGCCGCAGCATGTGGCAGCTTTATTACACCAATAAGAGCTGATGGACTGTCCTTTACTGAGATTATGGGCATGACGCTGATGTGTGGCCACCGACTCACCACGATACATAAAACAGCATTGTTGAGGCTGTCATGTTTATTTTCTACAAGGCTTGTAAAAGCATGTGGGCTGTTTTTAAAGGGGGGAAAACGTCCATCCATTCATCCTGTTCAGGGTCGCAGAGGGCTTGGGATTATCCCAGGATGCACCAGGGGAGAGGCAGGGCGTCCACCACAGGGATAACACACACTCAGATTCACACCTAGAGTTCAGCTTGCAGTCACAAATTCTCCTAAAATGCGAGTCTCTGCACTGTGGGAGGAAACCAAAGGGTGATGGAGACAAACTCCACACAGAAAGGTCTCCAGTCAGCCGACTCAAATCCCCGTCCCGGTGGCAGTGCTGATCACCGACCCAGAGTCTGTCCCTGCTGATACATGGTAACAACCCTGAAATGGTGCTTACTACTAACTTGTTTTCCCAGTTATGTTGTGGTGTGAAACTTAATCACACCGTCAATAAAACTCACGTTGCAGGTCAACGACTTATTCGAGGACAACAGAAGGGAACAGTGGTATAGACCCTTTTATAGCCGGCGTCATGATTACTTCACAATGTTAGCTGAAGGCGAAACGAAGGAAAGACTGGAGGCACACGAATCACCTCAGAGTAGTAGGCTAAACTTACACATTGAAAATGCCATCTTGCTGATTTTTTGGGTGACAGAATTGATATCAAATAGCCTACGTTTGAGATGACAAACTGTGATTCGAGGTTCTACTGAGCTACAATATCGGTGAAGTGTTTCAGAGATGGAGAGAAAATGTTGCTATTAGTTTAGCTAAGCCTTCTGCTATCCGTAATAAGCAGTCAAGGCTGATGCACCACAGCGCAGAAGGCTAAACTATTACAGAGATGGAGAGACCGGGACTGTCCCGGTTTCAAGCTGGATGTTCCGAGTCCCAACAAATATCTGTAAAACACTCAAATGTCCCGGTTTTTAACTGTCAATAACATTAATTTGTCCCAGTTTTCACTACAATTATGATAATAACAATATTATACTTCCATAAACGTTTATCGTGTTCCACTCATTAATTAATTTGTGCGCATGAGATAAGTATACATGAAGCCAGCACAGCGCACCCCACTGCAGTCTCTAACTAGAGTGATGTTGCACGCTGTCAAGCCACAATTACGCACGGACACAGCAGATCTTCTGGTTACATTTTGTGCAATTTTGAATCACAGAACCCCCCGTGCTTATGTGCACATCAAACGTGTCATTTTGATTAATTATTCTACACAGTTCCTTCTGCGTATCAACAGGCATTTCGCTCCGCTCCTCAGGACCGTCCGTTCCTGTCAGTCTTTCACCCGGTGTCTCCATCCCGGCCAAAAAGTTGTCTGAGCTCCACAATTGTTTATTATAATAGCCTGAGGTTGTGGCAAGCAACATTATGTGATAGAGATTGTTTGGATTCAAAACCAAAGTTGAATAATAATATCCTTAGTCCCAGACAACAATAAGTTTCCTCTGAGGAAAACTCTCTACAGGACTCCCAAACTGTCAGTGCGTCATGAGGGGGATAGCCCTGTGATTAAAGAGGGAGAAAGTAGTGAATGTGATAAATCATGACTGTCACAGACTCCAATGAACCCCCTATAATAAAGCCTTCTTTCTGATCCCACTCCATGCTCAAATGCGCCAAGTTAGCCATCCTGATGAAAACGCCTATGGTGCGTGCATATTAGCGCGTGCATTAATGCGGGACACTTAAGGGTCCCGGTTTGGGGGTTTGAAAATATGGTCACCCTAAACCAACTAGCTTTTGGCAATTTTGTCCTGATGCAATTCATTTTTGCACCATTTTGATCCCTATTACAGAGATTACTATACATCCCACCATCCATGCATCTATATATCCATCTGTATATGACCTGTTACCTTTGCTCAAACAGGTCTGTTGGGTTTCTCTCTCATCTTTAAAAACTCAGAGGGAACCCACACAGACACAGATAGAACATGTAAACTTCACACAGATATATGAATCACTATGAGACAGAACTCCAATTAAATGATTCCAGCGTGCTGTTTGTAACTGTAGGCAGTAAACTGTCCGGATGTTTATCTCTTTGTGAGAACTCGACACTCATACTGAAGCTGAGCGTGTTGATTCATTATCATTTCCACACAGATATGATGAGGGCACAGATTTGAACCTTCTTGCTGTGGGGCGACAGTGCTCACTGCTGAGACACAGTGCTGCCACACAGCTGCATGTTTTATTCATGCGTTTCAGTGAACACTGAGAAATGCCAAAATACTGATTGGTCTCTGTCCATAACGAGCTACCAGAGTTACTTTTAGGCTTCCAGCTAAGAAGTTACAACTAAGTCAGATAATTAGAGCAAACATCTAACTTTAAGTGAAGAGGCAATGTTATAATGTTCAACAATACTGATTTGTCATTTTCCTGTTTGACTTACCAAAATAACTTAATTTATGACACTTGATGCCACCTCTTTGACATCTTCAATGTTTCAAATGGTAAAGCTGAGAAACACTGCAAGCTATAAAATCCTGAACGGGCCTACAGGGCACATGCCCGAGGGGTCACGGGGCCCCTGGGCCGGAGCCTCTGTTTGAAGTGGCTGCTCAGATTTTTTCAAAAAGGCATAGAACTCAATTAAAAGTAGGTCTCTTCATCTCCAGTATGGAAAATTAAGTTTAGCCGCCGTTTTTTGAACTAACAACAGCAGTAGCTGAGAGTTCTGATTCACCTGCAGAATACCACTGAAAGAGACACAAAACAAATACAAAGAGACGCAAAATGACCACAACAAGTTGCAAAACAACTACAAAGAGACATGAAATGACCACAAAGGGATGCAAAACGACCACAAAAAGACACAAAGTGACCAGAAAGAGACAAAACGCCCAGAAAGAGATGCAAAACAACAACAAAGAATGACCACAAATATACGCAAAATGACAAAAAAGATGTGCACAACCACAAAAAACACAAAACAACCACAAACAATTGCAAAAATGACTAAAGAGAGACTCAAAACAACTTCTGAAACGCAAAATGTCTACAAAGAGATGAAAAATGACCACAAAGATTCGCAAAACAACTCCAGGGATGCAAAACTACCTCAAAGACACACAAACTTACTCCAGGGAAGCAAAACTGCCGCAAAGAAATGCAAAATGACGCCAAGTAAACACAAAACAACCACAAAAAACACAAAACAACCACAAATAATTGCAAAAATGACTAAAGAGAGACTCAAAACAACTTCTGAAACGCAAAATGTCTACAAAGAGATGAAAAATGACCACAAAGATTCGCAAAACAACTCCAGGGATGCAAAACTACCTCAAAGACACACAAACTTACTCCAGGGAAGCAAAACTGCCGCAAAGAAATGCAAAATGACGCCAAGTAAACACAAAACAACCACAAAGAAATGCAAATGACCACAAAGATATGCAAACGACTACAGGGATGCAAAAAACTACCACACAGAGACATAAAACAACCACAAGGAGACATAAAAAGTACACAGAGAGAGACGCAAAATGACAACAGAGATGCAAAACTACCACAAAGAAATGCAAAATGACTCAAGTAGACACAAAATGATCACAAAAGAGATGCAAAATGATCACAAAGATAAGCAATACTACAACAAAGAGACAAAACGACCACAAAGAGACATAAAACAACCACAAAGAGACGTAAATTGACCACAGAGAGACACCCAACGACCACAAAAAGATACAAAACAACCACAAAGAGATGCAAAACAACTATAGAGATGCAATATAACCAGATGCATACACAAAATGTCCACAAAGAGATGCAAAACAACCACAATGAGAAGCAAAATGACCACAAAGATACGCACAACCACAAAAAGACACAAAACGACCACAAGGAATTGCAAAAAACAACCACAGATAGATGCAAAACGTCTAAAAAGAGATGCAAAAGGACCACAAAGATATGCAAAACAACTCCAGGGATGCAAAACTATGTCAAAGAGACACAAAACAACCACAAAAAGATGCAAGACTACCACAAAGAAACTCAAAACAACTACAAAGAGACAAAGGCATGAACAAAGTTTTGAGTCTTTAACAGTCTGGGACTGTTACTTGGAACAAGCAGAGCACTTCACTCTGCAGGAGTGGGTTACCACTGGGTCCAACTATGCCTTTAAAGGTCTTGGTACTAAAAAGCTTTAAAGAACAGCATGATGTCAAGGTATAAGTATTATCCTATCCTATTTCTCTGCAAATATAGGGAAATAATGATCATTCCTTTGTGTTCCTTTGATTGTACAAAGAAACCCTGACCTCCTCAGCATGCCGTACCTTTACTACTTAGCGAGTTTGGCTGAATTTCTCCCTGTCTGAGCCATTAGGGTAGTTTCAGAGAATAAAGCTGTCTGCTGGTGTGTCTTGTCTCCACGCCTGCTGCTTTGAGGGTACAGAGGGAGTCAGTCATTGTGAAATGGCACAGAAGGCGTGTTCATTATGTAATTGAAGGTTTAGTTCTAGGGGGCAAAAATGATCCCAGCCGTCTCTGTGGTTGAAATCATAATGTGTGGGGGGAGGAAGTCAAGGCAGAGAAAGGAGAACAAAGAGTTACAATGTGACGATAAATTAGGGACTGGAAATGTATTTGGATAGTTGGTGAAATTCATATCTTTAACCCCTTAACACTCCAACAGCCCTGTTCTGTCTTTCAGAGGTTGTAGCGGGCTCGGGTTTTAGAGCTAGAGTGAAGATACTGGTATCATATGAAAGTGGAAAACCTAATGAATCCATTGGTACCAACCATGTCATACTACGTGGTTGGAAAGATAAAGATAAATAACGTAACAACGATACGTTAAATTTTGGCGAGGAAAAACTGGCATTGTGATATTCAAAGTGGTCCCTTGAACTCTGACCTCAAGATATGTGGATGAAAATGGGTTTCATGGGTACCCACGAGTCTCCCTTTTACAGAAATGCCCACTTTATGATAATCACATGCAGTTTGGGGCAAAATCCAGGCAATTTTTTAACCCATTAACGCAATTGATCTTTCAGAGGTTGCAGTGGGCTCAGTTTTAAAGCTAGAGTGAAGATACTGGTATCATATGACACTAGAAAACATAAGGGATCTATGGTACCAACCATGACATACTAGGTTGTCAGGAAGGAGGCTAAATAACGCTCCAAACATACACAAAACTTTGGCGTGGAAAAACTCTCATGGCCATTTTCAAAGGGGTCCCTTGACCTCTGACCTCAAGATATGTGGATGAAAATGGGTTCTATGGGTACCCACGAGTCTCCCCTTTACAGAAATGCCCACTTTATGATAATCACATGCAGTTCTGGGCAAAATCCAGGCAATTTATTTTTGCATGCAGTATAAATGTGTAATGTTTTGCCTATTTACATAAAATGGGTATGACTGTAAAGCTCAGACTCTTGTGGATCCAATGAGCCCAATTATATTCATGTTTGATAATGTTAGTCCCCATAGTAGCCATTTCATTGTAGTTTAAACTTGACGTCACTGTATAAAATCACCTGTGTTGTCCTCTCGGATAATCACAGCCTCATGAAACTTTACAAACACAAACTAGAGACCTGTTTCCAGAACAGAAGTGCTCACCATCCAATTACCAAAAAAATTTAAATCTCCAAATGTCAAAAGTTTTTGATACCAAATCACAGCATGGCATTTTCTATGGTGTTCGTCAAGGTCTTGGTGTCTTAATGTGGTATTTTGGAGGGTTTATTGATGATTTTTTATCAATTGTCGAATGGTAAAAAAAAGGTTAAATTCAGCACCAAATCTGGGTAAAAAGTGATATCAAGCTAAACATTGCTGCAACAACTTATGAGACACATACTTATATCATCATTTTCTAAGCCCTTATACACTGTTAAAATGTATTTTAATTTCTTATCAATGACTAGAACAACTTGAAACACCACTTCTATGTGACATATACTGCTGTGTTTTTATTTACCCCTGAACATCCTCTGTGTCCCACCCATACCCCTCTAAAAAAGAGGGCGGAATGGTAAGGGGTTAAATATCAATCATAATAGTATCATTAATCAGAGGAATAAGAGAGGAGAGTGAAAGGTTGGAGACATGAAATGAGACAAATCTAACAAATAACAAGTGAGACAAGATAATATCTTCTTTTGTGGCTTCAATCGATACTGTTAATAGAACAGGTTCATTAGTGTTCAAGGTCTGGTCCACACTATCATATTGGGTCACTAATTGCTATGCATTATTGATTGTAGACCAGGGAGACATATGAGTTTCTGTTTACCATTGCAAGTACAGCCATACGTTCCCAACAGCCTCTACAAGGAAAAGACCAAGTGTATGCAAAAAGTCAATATGTGATAAATAGTGTTCATTAGAGCTGTGATATTGGCCCTGTCTCTGGCTGAAGTCAGTCTTTCTCTAAGTCTTTCTCCTGTCCAGCTCAGGATGTAGTGGATCATTTCCACCACACTGGCCTCCCTCTCACTTTCTGTTGGAAATTCAAAAAGCACTCATTTTGTTCTCTGCTGGAAGACTGTATCCGCCAACCTGGTCTGACAGGAAGGTGTATAAATACCACGACATTACATGGACATTCTGCGTGTCACGAGTACACATTTTATCCTTTTTGCGTGTCATTTGTACGCCACGCAAATGTCTACAGTTAGGTTCAAGCAAGAAAACCACATAGTTAGGGTAAGGGAAAACGTTGTGGTTGTATCATACTGTGATTTTGGCATTGTATATATTTTGGATTTTAACCTTATTATCTCCTACAAGGAGGTTATGTTTTCGGTTTGGTTTGTTTGTTTGTTTGTTTGTCAGCAGGATTAGGGAAAAACTACTGGCCCAATTGTCATGAAACTCGAGTGTAGCATGGGTCAAGGAAGAACCAATTACATTTTGGAGCGGATCCAGCTCACGGGGCGGATACACGCACTATTTTTCACTACTGTTAACATTGTGAGATAGGACATTTGGGCTTGGCAGAAGTCTGCGCTCTCCGAGTGCCCCTCTAGTTGTTAATGCACTGCTCCTACTTTGTATTGCAAATGCAGCATAGCTGTTTCCCTCCGCATAAATAGAGTTGTATCTTATATTAAAATATATTAAAAGTAGGGAGGTCCTGATGGTGTTTTTTTTTTTTTTTAACTCCTCCAGATCAGTCCATTAACATTGAGTATTTGCCAATTAATTCCAATCCAATATTTGTTTCTGTTGATTTTTTTCTCTTCATATTGAAACCTCTCATCATCTCCGGTATAATTATTGAAGTTCAGCAGTTTTTCAGCAGCAACTGAGAGTACTGCAAATAGATGTAATAATATATATATGTTATTTCCTGCATTTGCATTTAAATCAATCTAGTGAATAGCAGATTAAGATAAAATTGCTTATTGTGCCTTCTATAATAACAACAAAACAATATAAAGCTTTGTGCTTTCCTGTCTTATCTGTTACTGGTGGTCAGTTCTGGAGTCTTTTACGGAGAATATTAACTGTGAATGAAAAGCCATCAAAGCACACCCCACACACACACACACACACACAGATGACTGACAGTTGCTCACCGCCACTGTCGCCACCACCACTCAGAGTGTTGTCTTTGCAGTCAAATCTTCGTGGGGTTGATGAAGTTTAGCTAACAATGCCAGGTTCTAAGTTAAATAGGTAAAATATGGCAAAAAGTACAACAAAGACTGGGAAAAGGAGATACCTAAAGATTGGATTTGCCCTCAAGCGGGGGACGATTTGAAGGCAGTTTTTGTGTTCAACAATTCATTTTTAACTTCTTTAAGTTTAGTTAACAAGAAAAATGCAAAGTTACAAGCTAAAAATAAATGAAAAATAAAATGCAAAGCAATGCAAAAATGAAATGCATGCATACCAAAATAAATTCATACATGAAGTGATAAAGTGGCCGCCTCTCTCTCTCATATTGTGGTGGGTAGGTAAGGTCGCTTGTTTTAGGCTTTTTCCAAAGACCTGGCTGAAACGTTCAACTTCTTTAAGTTCATAACAAGAAAAATGTAAAGTTACAAGCTAAAAATGGATATAAAAATTCAATGCAAAAATGAAATGAAATGCATACAATCCAAAATAAATTCATACATATATATATAAGTGGCAGCCTCTCTCTCTCATATTGTGGTAGGTAGGTAAGGTCGCTTCTTTTGGGCTTGTTTCTATAGACCTGGTTGCTTGTTTCTCTCGCGAGATCTGGCAACACTGGCTTATTGCTGTGGACGTAGGCAGTAACTGATCGGGACTCTGGTGAATGTTATCAACTCAGTTCTTTTCTCATGTGGACCATGAGGGCTGGACATCGTTCAGAGAGACTTTAGTAAGAAAATCAACCAGAAACAATTTAAGCAAGGAGGACAGAACAGGGCTTTCTTTTGCAGACGTACAAAAAAGTATTAGAATATTGTCATGCACACACACTCACACCTTACCTGTACACTTTCTGCTGCTCTCGTCTTTCTTGGAGGAGCTCATCAGTTTGCAGTTGAAGTTCTCCTCCCAGTACTCAGCAAACCACACGTTCCTCCTGTTGTTCTCCAGAGTCCGTGACGTGAAGTACGCATCGAACCCTGAAGGGCGAACAAACAAACAAACAGGTCAACAAAACTAAAAGAGCTTCATTCATTAGGATTTAACAATCCCAATCGTGCCAGCGCTGGATGTGACGGCAGCACTCGAGCGTAAACGGCAACAACAAACAAGATGTGTTCCTTAATGTAGACGTGTTAGTCTGCTCATCTCTTCTGCTTTTATGTAATACATCTAAAGTGCTCTCAGAGACAGGTTCACCTCGCCAAGAGAGACAAATAACATGAGTAAACATTATCAGAGTGGAGGGTCGGCCTCCCCAGCAACAACAAGCGTACAAGTTCAAAAATGTCTTCTGCACCTTCTGTAGATGTAAAAACAATCCATGTTAAGACAGCACCTTAAGCTCTCTTACTGGTTAACGTTGCCTTGTTTAGCGCTGGCCAAACACATGCCAAGACAACAGTAAAGCTTCACATATGGTCACAAAATGTTTGGCAGGACATGAAGATTTATGGGGGAATGAATAGAAACGGAGCTCTGGATCACCAGAAATAGCTGCAAACATATAACCTATGCATAAATCCCAATGGGCCTGGGAATGTAGAAGGTGGTGTGTAGGTTTCTAATCACATAAGTCTATTAAGAGATTATGGGTAACTATGACGATAAACAGACTTCAAAACAGGTCACATGCAATAAAATAAATGTATTCAACCTCAAACAAATAACACAAATTATAAAATCATGTGCAATACCAAAACAACACTATATCAGTATTAAGCTATTATATAATACATTATGAACTTGGTTAAGGTTAGGCATTGACCTCTAATGGTTAAGGTTAGGCATTGACCTCTAATGGTTAAGATTAGGCATTGACCTCTAATGCTTCAGGTTAGGCATTGACCTCTAATGGTTAAGGTTAGGCATTGACCTCTAATGTTTCAGGTTAGGCATTGACCTCTAATGGTTAACGTTAGGCATTGACCTCTAATGCTTCAGGTTAGGCATTGACCTCTAATGGTTAAAGTTAGACATTGACCTTGAATGGTTAAAGTTAGACATTGACCTTGAATGGTTAAAGTTAGGTTGTCGGGCAGCGAGTCTTGCAAGATTTTTTGCAAGCTTTGTAATTTGCAGGTTACCTTCCAGACACGACCATACACCAAATAAGGAAATATTTCATGTTTTAGCATGTGGAATGTTTATATGACAGGGTTGGTAGAGAAGATGTTTTTTATGATGTATGGGTTATGACTATGTTTTAGAAGAGCTTGACCGATAATGACAGACTCCCAACCTGCTCTCTGTGATCATTTTAAAACCAAGTCCTTCCAATCAAATCACTTCAGCCTGGAGAATGGATAATATTTCAAAAAAGCATTAGCAATCGAGTCAGAATTTCTTTCTTTCTCTGTTGACAGCTCGTCTCCTGCACTCTATCATTCAGATCCTCACAATATTCAGAACAGGAAATTGAGTTATAAGGAGAAGAGTCCTTTATCTTAAGAACTGCACTTAATCATGTCTCTATTCTCCCTCTAAGTATTGCGTTTAAAATGATAGGCAGTCTCTCGCTATCACTAACGCTGCTGAGATGTCCTTGACACCCTGTCACTGATGCATGCATTTTAATAATTTCTGACAGTCTAAAATTAGGATCTTGACCTCTATAAGTTTCTCCGCGTGGAGCTCCAAGTCAGCAGAGTGGAGGACGTCAGGGGAGGTTTGTAAAGGGAAGCGGCGCTGACGATAATGGGGGTTAAAGGCACACGTAAAAGAGAAACACAGAAAAGACGACAAGAGAATAAAACTTGAAAGGACTCCATTACAGTGAGAGATGTAATTCATAATTCAGTCAGTGAAGTGATGTGGCTGTAAGACGGGCTGACAGTGACTCTGGGAGGGAAGTTGGTGAGCTGCCTCCTCCTCCTCCTGCCAGGGGCGCACATTTCATCTGAGGGACTCTGAGGCCGGACAGCTCTCACAGCCTGCGCCCATGTTTCCTTTGCATAACACACCCAGTGTGTTACAAAGAGTGGTATCTCATATACTGCAGACAGACGGACCCCCACAGCCCTGTCAGATGAATTCAAGTAGACCGACATTTTACAAATGTGTTTACTTGAATGGATTTAAAGGCTCTCTATATGATATCCGGAGCATTAATATTGCATCAAACAACTCTTTGCTATACATCAGACCGGCATTTACGGGTACTTTTCAAAAAGTCAAGGCCGCGCCCCCTTTCAGAGGATAAAAAACTGAAGAACCCATAGACTTCAATGCAGTTTGACGTATGTTTGGATTGTAATTTTGACAAGTTTGTATGCATTCATCTATTGTTATACGAACGACTGTTTTATACATATTTTTCAGAATCATTTTGCGACCTTACCTGAACCTGAGCGTTCGCGATAACTTAATAAATTAAGGTTGATCACCGTCATGTCCCTTCAGTCTTCCCCCGTCCAACACAGTGGCCGGATATTGCTTATCCAGACATATATACATATCTGATTGAATCACAATTTGAATCACAAGCCTCACAAAGTTAGGCTAAGTGTTGTCTGTAAATAACCAACATGCTAATAGCCAACTGTTTGTCGTGTTCAACTAAATCTCAGCCTATAGATCAGTCTGATGCTGCTATAACGTTAATGTATGACTGTATAACTACAGCAGCCTCCCACTCAAGCTAGCCATGCATTATATCTTTCTTTAAGACATGGCAGGGGAACAAATCGGAGATCAGCGTTTTTGGATTTATTGCAACCAACTACACAGCAACTCTTGGGCATAGCGTTATTACAATAAGCGCTTTGTTTAAAGTAGAAATTTGGAGACATGTTTTGATTTCTTACGGTTATGCTCTTACTGTCTACGAGGGATACGGGATTGGTTTCCCCCAAAAGGGGGCGTGGTCATGCAAGCCCACTATGGATGATGTATTGCCGGTCTGATGTATGTAAAGATATAGAGGCGTAATGTCTACCTGAGCAGAGAATGAAGTCGCTCTCCCTCTGTGTGTGTTGTAATCTGAGCTCGGCCACGCGTGCCTTTTAGTACATGTTCGCGCACGGTGGTAACAGCTGATGACGCCATCCTGACTGACGGTGGCGTTGCGGAAGCATAGCGCCCACCCTCTGGTTCCACCTCAGGTAAACACTGCGGCAAGTGAGACATCACCTCGACCCGCTTGAAGGCGGGTCAAGCGCACTTTACTTATACTTCTACCTACACTGCTTATTGTAACTGCTGTTCATACTGCTCATACTGTATATATAGCGTTTTTATACCCCTTACTGTTTATTCTATATTTCATTCTGTACTCTGTTACTCAGTACCTGTACTCTAGTAGAGTCTAATTATTACTTTTCTTTTTTAAAGTGCAATCTTACCATGTTCCCCTGGCAACTGCAGAAGCTCCTAACGTGTACCTGTTTAGGAATCACTGCCGTAACGTTAGACGCACACCAGCTCTGCATCTGTCACACATCAATCATCAAAATGGTACCCTTTCTCCAGGAGAAACAAATCATCCATCTCATGCTTCTGCGGGCTTTTCTTCATATCCCTCTTGTGAGTGGAGCTTCAATGCAACAGACAGGCGGCGTGGATGCAGAAACTAGGGCAGAAATGATGACTATCTCTCAAGATACTTTGACTGACACGGTTTTCAGTCCCAGTCTCGACGAGCTGGAGAGGGACAGCTGTGCTGCTAACATCTATTTAAAGGTTTCTCTTTTTTGAGTTGATGAATAATGAATGTTAACAGAAAAACTCAGCTGTTATTCCACACACTGATGTATTCTGATACATGCCATGGTAGCTTATGCTTCAGCTAACCTTAAACAGCAGGAGGACAATGATGTAATGTCATGATTTCCACTCCTAAATTCACCGTACTTTCTGTTATAGTAGTCTATATGCATTTACTCTCCATGAGCTCTTCAGCCGGCTTATTCTCTCCTCGAAGCTACAAAGAACAAATGAATCGACATTAAATTGTCTGACTGAAGGGCAGATTATTCCTGCGGCATCTCCTCGCAGCTTGAAAGAAAACTAAATTAGAAATGTCCTTGTAATTACTCTTTGGAAAGGAGCATTAGTGCAACAGAACGCAGAGCATGCATTTGAAAAAGTGGGGATTCAACAATAATTGCATCTGGATGTACCCTGAAGGGCGAACGCGGTGTTTGATCTTAATTTATATGAATCCCTGATGGGGCTTAGCCTACTTTATGGAGCATATAATGTCAGATCGGAGTTTGTCTTTGGGTCCCGAGGAGAAGCTGCCGTAGCGCTGACTACAATAACAACCACTCCGACTATAGTTCGATAAACACTAAGAGCTGTTTTATTAACAGGCTGCACAGTGAAACAGGTTTTTCTGCTCTTGTTTAGTTATTCAGATTTCCCCATCGCCTGTATGAGAGAGGCTTCATATCTGCAGCAGCATCCTTAAAATTGACTCGTACTTGTCTGTTTGCAAGGTGCACATCCCTTATAATGATCAGTATTATTCCTTCTTCTTCTTATTATTATTCTTATTATTATATGTGCATCAACCACCTAGACTCTTACCCAACCCCCTCCCTGCTTCCTGTAAGGCCTCTCACGAGACTGTCCTTCCAAGAAAAATGAGAACATAAGAGTTCAAGGGGAGCCAAAGATACTGCAGGAGGTGAATTTGAGTCAAAAATTGCACTGTTTCTCCGAGTTATAACTCAGTGAAATGTGAACACACAGACATGAAACACATATTGATATCATTCTGTGCGACTTACACTTCCCGAGGATATCATTATCTCCAACACAGTCTCACAGCCAGGGCTGGACTGGGACAAATAATCGGCCCTGGCATTTTGGCCCAGACCGGCCCCATCACCGCCCATTTGTGCTGTGTGTACCACGTTTTGTGGTTTGCGTTTGGGAAAATTTGAGTTTCAGAGACTTTGTTTCCTGAATTCTGGTGACTTTAAAACAATGAAAATAACAAAATAATAAGTACACTGCAACAGCATTTTTATGGTAAACTTCTAATTTTACCTTTAAATCTCAGGAAAGAAGACTGAATAAATTGCCCCTCTGGCTTAAATGATGCCATGCTGCCAATGATGTGAACAGCCAGGCTTCAGCTTGTGCTGAGATTAATAGCGCGGCGCTTCCGTTCACTATGGGAACGCACGTGGCGCAAATCCGCTGGCTCTGCGCCGTTATGTATCACCATTATGAATCTCTCAGAGAACCTGATATGGGGAGGGTAGACGAGAATACCGGCAGCTTGTGAGAAGCTCTGGTACGCATGAAAAAGTCATGCCACGCCAAGGAGTAAAATGAGTAAAGTACTGCGTACTGCTACGTACCGGCCCACTTTGAGCACTCCTCTCTTCCTCACTGTGGCCGCCCGGCACAGAGCGATTGGGCCAGCCCAGTGTCAATTAAGGAAAATAAATGGGCCGATTTACCTGTTTTATGGCCCAAAAAAAAAAGAAAAAGACATACGTCGGCCCAAAAGGACGTCGGCCCGGCGGGGAAAACGCCCAGTATGCCAGATGGCCAGTCCGGCCCTGCTCACAGCAGTTCGGTAAATGTTCATGAAATGTATTCTATTGGATTCTTGTACATAGACGCGTATTTCCCTTTTTTTTTTTTTGACGCTCAGCGCGACTTTCAACAACATATATTTTGAGCAATTTCCTTAGAATTTCCAGCAACATGTGATGCGCGTGTCAATTTCCGCTCCAGTGTTTTCAAAATAAAACTACTTAGTTAGTCTTAGGAATAGATCGACTTGGTTAGGCTTAGGCAACAAAACTACTTAGTTAGATTTAGGAAAAGATCATAGTTTGGGTAAAAATAACTGCAGAAGTGCTGTAGCTTAAGTACGGAAGTTACGTGACAAATAAATCAACTTTGACTTGTGGTTTCACACGGGACACGAACACCAGTCTCCTGGGCAAAGTCCTGTGTTTTCCTTACATGGTGTTTGCTATATACTTGCTGGTTCGCAATTACGTGGATTACTTACAAATTGATTTCGTGCTGACCATCACGAAATGTTTTTTAAATTTGTGTCTATGTACTCAAATCAATACATTCAATTGACATTTCGTGACTATTTCATGAACTGCTGTGCAACTGGGCTGTTATCTCTAATGTCCATCCAGAATAAATGTCCATAAATCCACAGAAGACGCTGCTGAACTTGCCTGAGAATCATCATGTTTTTAAGTTTTCTTCAGTATCAAAGTCATCCAGTGATAGCTGTCAGTACATCCATGGCTACACTGCAAACAAGAGCTGCTAAGAGATATTTCGGCTTACTTTTAATGGAGCCTAATTTGACTAAATGTAAACAAATATAGGCTGTAAAGAATACGGGCCCCACGCAGGTGAAGTGCACGGCTAAATCACTGTAAATGATACTTCCTGTTTACATCCCCCCAAAGCGTTGGGTCGAATGTTCTACATGAACAAAAATGTTTTATTATTTAAAAAGGTGTAATGTTGTTATGTACAATAATAGCTGGTCTAAAGAGAAACAGAGTAGATGTTGTTTTGACAGGAATCAGGAGTGAAGCCAGATATCCATGTTGGACAACGGAGGTTAGTGATTCCACCTGTCTGCAGTTTGTTTTTTTACACTTCTTGTTTGCTGAGAAATGTCTAACATTTTCTGGGTCAGGGATTTCAGTGACAGTGTGAAGGAGTGTCAGACTATTGTGGCATGTTATCCCAGTGAGTTACCACCACCACAGTGTCACCCACTGCGGAGAACAAAGTCTGACATTTTCAGGGTCAGATACGGAGTCTGCTGCGGTTGGCGAAGCAGTCTCTGTTCCTGACAACAATGTCACCTTCTATTGATTTGTTTCTCGGTTTTACTCTGAAAGAAATATCCACTTTTGAGCAAATTGTATTTTATTTTGAAAGCCATGCCAGCGTGGGAGTAAATAGCAATTTATTTCCAGCTGGCACAGCGCTGGAAAACAAAAACTTATCCTTGATTTTAACGGAGACCCTGACAAAGTGTTGATGAAAATATGGAACAAAAGTGAAAAGGAACATTGATAGTTAACAGCTATTCAAAATGAAAGCTAAAATGTGCTGTTTTGAACTTCCTTTCATCAGGTGTACCTGAAATGTTTTCACTATAAATTACATTTTGCAGAGGAAACACATAAAATAAAGTTTAACCCTCTGTCATGCTGACTTGTCGGGAAAGGGTTAGGAAGTTAGGCAAAATTTTTAGCGAGGGAAAAACTGGCCATTTTCAAAGGGGTGTCTTGACCTCTGACCTCAAGATATGTGAATGTAAATAGGTTCTATGGGTACCCACGAGTCTCCCCTTTACAGACATGCCCACTTTATGATAATCACATGCAGTTTGGGGCAAAAACCATACAGTTTTTAAATGTGTTATTTCCATCTATTCTGAAATGGTGTTTGGATATTTCTTCATACTGGGGTCCCTAAACAGTCTTGATGAATACATTGGGTTTCACTGTAAAGCTGGATCCAATGAGCCCAATTGTATTCATGTGTGATGATGTTAGTCCCCATAGTAGCGAGAATTGTGAGAACTAGATTGACAATAAGGGGGTTTCTGAGCAGTTTCCAGAAAAGAAGTGCTCGACTGGCCAGCTGCTGTAATTCAGACGAGAGCGGAGCTGATAAAAACGTTGCTCCGTCAGTTTTTATTATTACCTTACACTCACAATAATGAAGCTTTACAAACACAGGTAGAGAGCTACATACAGGTTACTGAGGTTGTAACAGCAGAGAGAGGAAGACCGCGGGGCTGTAATAATCACTTTTCTATTTACAACAGTCAATAGCCGGTTAATTATGCTAGAAGTGGACATTAGTCAAAGATACAGCAGTAAAGGACAGTGCTCGGTCTCTATCAATGAAAACTAAATGTGATTTTAATTGGCGTTAATGTATGATACAATGTAATATTACCACAATGTGCAAAGCATTTCTAATGTATTATATTGATGTTTATCATCAATCTGGAAAGTCTCACAACTAATTTCATAATACAGTGTTATTTGATTGAAATATATAAGTACAGAAAAAAAAAAGCATTCACATCTAAACGACAATGGCGGCTTCTGAATAAGTTAGTGTATATGTTGCAATAGCATCAATTATATCAGAACTGGAGAATATTTCTTCATTGAAAATAGAGAAAAAAACGGCACTGAAGGCTTTTCTCTATGAAAAAGACGTTTATGCTTAGCTTTCTGGCGATCTCCCTCCAGCAGCTGCCTCCTTATTTAGGTTTTTGTAGTAAAATGAGGAGGTATCGTATAGATAACTCCTCATTTCAACTTCATCAATCAGCCGCTCCTGGTCCATTGAGGCGATTTCAAGGGGAGCGAAAGGAATACATAGAAACAGCTAAGTTAAGCTAAAAAACGGCCTGCCACGTTGCGCTGCGTTGCTCACTGCCAGGACATCCCAATAAAAAAAGGTTCTTTATTAGTGTTATTGAATTTGCAGAGCACAAGATCTGTAGGATAACATTTGTCCGCTGAGTCCAGGGCAGGCTGTTAAGTTAGCGTTGATCAATTTGGCACTTCGGCTGCTCTCCGTGGCGCTGATCTAAGGCTGGTTTTGCAGGATGGGAGTTGCATGATGAGCCTCTCCATGGTGGTACAGCAATTGTCTGGAGTGGTCGTGTTTGTACTTGCGTGTGTGCGCATGAGCATGCGCTTGTGTTTGGAGTGAAGGCCCAAGAAAAAAGTTTGCAACAATCACAATTATGTTACACTGCTGAGTCCAACTGACAAAGACCAGCGCTAATAACCACACCCAGTTATAGGCCTTTCACACAGAACGTGGTTTGCGCTGCGCTCGCCGCTGGGTTCACAGTGCAGTGTGCAGTTGTGCCATTGCCCCATTCTGTGTGAAATGCCCTGCACAGTGAAATTATTAGCAAAGAGTCGGTGGTAACTGAAGCACATTTATAGAGATTGGGATATTTAATCCCAAATAGGGCTTTTCTTTTGGGCATGCATCTCTGCAAACTGTTGGCTAGTTAGTTTGTGTACAACACACAGTGCTGGCTGCAAACAGGCATGAGGCCGTGTGCCGCAACCTGCCGTAAAAAGCCCAACTGAGACGCATATTCTGAATGTGCTGTACACAAGTGAAAGAATGTATCCATATCCCACATGTCTTTATCAGAAAATGCTCCATTCAGAATAAGGCCTCATTCAGAATATCCAAACGGAATATACTGCTTACATGATCAAATTTACAATATTGTCATATTTGGAATAATAGTGGAATATCAGTGTGCATGAAGATGCAGTGTTATAAGTGTTAAGTAAATTGCCACAAGAGTGGATTAGTAAACTGTTAGAAAACAATATGAGAATGCAATAAAACTATGAATTAAAAAGCTGACAGCTCCTCTGAACTTCTTGTGATGATCTGGTGAACTTGCTGCCCTCACACCAATCTGAAACTCTCTTATTATAGCTGCCATCACCAACTCAATATTTTAGACATATCACATGTGAGAACAGGGTGTTTCTGCTGAGAGAGGAAACAAACCAATAAGAGTTTGTTTACTTGCCTTGCTGCCAGTTATCAAGCTTTAAGTGCTCCACTAATAGGAGCAGTGACACCTCTGGGACCCTCGTAATAAAGCAGCAGGGTTTCACACAGTCTCACAGCAGCTTCTGTCCTCGAAGATACAATTCTAATCAAAGGCTTAACTTCCACTTGTAATTTCAAATGTCTCGTATCAGATCAAATCCAGATGAGGTTGAAGACACTTATATGTGTCTCACAGATCGGATTACAGTCCGTCTTTGTTTTCTGGGTTGCATGTAAATTAGGGTCGGTCCTCCTCCTGTCCACAAAGAGGTGCTGATGCACCTGAAGCTGTTTGGTAACTGACAAAAACAACAACAACAACAGCAATGGTTTAGCAGCGAGCTAACAATTATCCATAAGCTAACACAAACACATGGAGGAATGACGTAGTTACACTGTTGGAGGGGTAAAGATTACCTATGCCAGCCCGGTCGAACAAAAAAGGCCAACAGAGTCTCATGGCAGTTCTTGAAATAGTCATGAAATTGAATCTATTTGATTCATGTACATAGACACAAATTTCCCTTTTTTTTCCTCGTAACACTCAGCACGACTTTCGACAACGTATTTTTTGTGCGTTTTCCTAATGTCCAGCAACACTTGATGCACATGTCAATTTCCGCTCCAGTCTTTGCAAAATAAAAACTACTTAGTTAGGTTTAGGAATAGATCGACTTGGTTTGCGTTAGGCAACAAAATACTTAATTAGCTTTAGGAAAAGATTACTCCAGAAGTACGAAAGTTACGTGAAAAATAAATCAATGTTGACTGCTGGTTTCGCATGGGACACAAATACCGGTCTCCTGGGTAAAAGTCCTGTATTTTCTAACCCACCCATCCACCCTGACCTCCTCCATATGGGGTGTTCTCTGCTCTTTAAACTTCCCGGTTCACAATTACGTGGATTACGTACAAATAGATTTCGTGCTAACCATCACGAAAAAAAATTAAATTCATGTCTATTTACACAAATCCATACATTAAATTTCTTGACTATTTCACGAACTGCTGTGAGACTGGGCTGAAAAGGTGTATGAATGACACGATAATTTGCAATAACAATGCAATAAGAATTCTGTTCTTGCTTTTGGTATGTTATGTGTACGTCATGTAGTCTATACTGACTGCAATGTAAATGCATCCGCATAAATATGCTACAGTCAGAGCTAGTGACGTAGAATAAAAAATTGAGAAAGACTGCTTATGCTGGGCAGGAGGGGAGGTGGATGGGTCCAACAAACACAGGACTTTTAACCATACCGGTGTCCAAGACCGGTATTTTTTTGTGACGTTTGTGAGATGTTTTTCTGACTTGTTACGTTGTTTCTGTACATATTTTACTTAATTTATGTACATATTTTACGCCCATCCATGATGTTATTCCTGAACCTAACTAGGTGATTTTGTTGCCTAAACCTAACTGCGGATGTTTTTTGTTTGTTAGTTTTGTTGCGTGGTGTAGAAATGACACAAAAAGGCTAAAATGCATCTTTTAATGTCCTTGTAATGTCGTGCTATTTATACGCCTTGCATGAGATTGGGTTGGCGGAGTAACAATGACCTATGCGTCGTGGAGAGACAAATGCATTTACATCATTTCAACACCTGACTTGAATGAGAGTCAAACCTCCTCCAGAGGTGTTTTCAATATGTCTTGAATGCTTATTGTTTGCATTTACACTGAGCTGTATTCACATCGGATCTTCCAGAGAAGAGGAAGAAGAACAAGCAGAAGAAAAAGAAAAAAGAAGAGGTATAACGATGGCAGTGTCTTCCTGTACACTGAAGCCACCATCAGTCTTGAAGTTAGATGTGTGTCTCCACACTCCAATGTTGAGTGAAGCTGCCACTCTGACCCTGTGATTGCAACAACTAATCAGAGTGTAATTTGGCTCGCTACATTTCCTCACAGACGTCAGGTAATTGCAGCACATGCATAATGAAGAAGTCTCTGAAGAGAACCGGGAGGAGTTTCATCTGAACTCTCTGCTGCCGAGTTATTGATTGAACAACCCAGCTTCTCTCTCTCTCTCTCTCTCTCTCTCTCTCTCTCTCTCTCTCTCTCTCTCTCTCACACACACGCACACACACACACACCTCCGTCGTCTGCCTTTTAATGACGCCATTAATTGGCGTTCCTCTCTGACTCCTCTCGTCTTTCACAGCTCTCTGCCTCTTTCACTTTAAGTGCCACCTTCCCGTCTCTCTTCTGTCAAGAGGACTTTTCATGCTCTTAATTGTGACACAAACAACAACAAATAATGACTGTGAAGCTTCCCTTTGACTGTAACTGTGAACTTCTACTCTGCAGAGTGATACATTTTCAGTTCTGTTGACAATTGATCTGAGAGAAAGCTGGATTCGAGCTGGGAAAAACCATGTGTTCTGTTGTTTACGGTGACAGATCAGAACACATTAAAGTTCATACAAGAAATAATGATGTGGAAAACAAATATATTCACATACAGTAACTAAATTGGGAAACACAATACACAGAAAATGAAACGCTGAAATAACTTTGATATTAAGGGCTGTCAAAATTAACGTGATAATGCAAATTAATTTTAACGCCATTCATTTCTTTAACGCATTAACGCAACTTGCGATTTTTAGGTTGTAGCGGGCTCCATTTTAAAGCTGGAGTGAAGATACTGGCATCATATAAAACCAGAAAACATTTGGTCAAAATAAACTCTAATTCACCAAATTAGATGTTTTTGAATTAGCTGCTACATTCTCTCCTCAAAGCCACCAGACTCCATTGACAGAAACAGTCATTTTACCTTGCTAATTATTGTAAAACATGCTTCATTCAAACTCGACAGAAACAAAACTCACGGAAACCGTCTGTTAGTTTTTCCACTGTTCCAACAATCACCAAATCTGGTTTGAGAGACTGAATAACTAACAGATGTGACATGGCAAACCAGAAAAAAAAAAAAAAAAAAAACTGAAGGGAATACTCGCCTACGGGAAATGGGCCCATTTTAGTGTGTTTTCCCATGTTTAAAAAATGTTGTTGCAAAAAAGGTAAAGGTAAAAGTAATTGTGGAAAGCCGTGTCCCTGCCCCCTGCCATTTGTGACCGAAAAAAAACCAAATTGTCGAATAAATTCTGACGTAGCAAACATTTAACTCAAATGGCTAATCAGCTGTTTCCGCGGTCGGCGTCCTCGTATATTCCCATATCGTACAAATGCTCATCTTTGTCTCCAGACAACATGAAACATGGCCAATACTGTGTGCCATGAAATAATAATCACACTCGAAATCCACAAAATCATCCTGAAAATGAAGAAAACTGTAAACAATTGTACGCGATTCTATGGAGCAGAGACAGATAGTTGTTGGACCCTGGTTGAAGCTGGCTCATGCTACGCTATCATTGGCCAGTCTGCGTTCGAGGGGCGGGAGTTAGTGAAGGGTGAATTGGAACAGGGAAATCAGAGTGAGATTCAGCATCAACATGTTACCTTTGGAGTCTCTTTGAGAATTTAAGATGACTCACTATTGGCTGAGGTCTGACTCTAACTGGTGACCTAACACATCCTGTCTTTCCCTTCCCCTTTTCTTTCCTGATAACAGAGTAAAAGGACTTCCACCATGCTTCAAATCTGGAAAGGCAGAGGGTACTTTCACACAGATGAAAAGACCTTGTGAGCCGAGGTCACTCCTGGGCAGCAGCGCTGTTCGCCGAGCGCGAGGCAGCGATCCTAGAATAGGCTGTGACGTGTGTGCAGTTATCACTGCTGTGTAGCGACCTGCTCTGCTAGCCCTCTCACCTGCGGGGCACAGGGCAGTGTTAAACCATTTCCATGTCATCGTAACCTCTGTGTGTGTATATGTGTGTGTGTGTGTGTGTCCCATCAAATCCCTGCTACAACATGATCGCTGCTTGCTGTGGCTAGCTTCACGAGTAGCCATCTGGTGCTGAGAGGCCAACCTGTTTCCGCTCTGCCCGTCCAACTTCACGCTCTGCAACCCAAAACTAACATGTAGTGCTTTTCTGTAATGCAGGCGCTGTAATGTGAGTTTTGGTGGGCACTGCCCTTTAGGATTCAAAACACAACAGGGCTGTTGTTCTCCAGAAGATGCTGTAATGTAGAGTTTGTAGGCTGGTTATAAATGTTTCTTATGCATATAAAGCAGTGGGCAGGAGACACTATGGGTGTAACACAGTCTGTATTTGTTTATGTCACAAAAATGTCTATTATTCAAATGAATGCCAAAAGTAGTCTGCTTCATTTTCCATGGTTAACTGTTCTCTGCTGCCTAATAAGCATTTTGTATTCATTGTTTTTGCACTGTGGTTATATGCTCTATATTGCACGTCTTAATGCAAATATTTGTACATATTTCATAGTTTTTATATTCTTATTTTTATTTTTAGTACTTATATTTCTTTACACATATTTTGTTTATATTGTAGCATTATGTACATACTCTTTAATTTCCATTTTCTTTGAGTTCTTTATGTTTATACAAGAGCAACTGTAATGCCCCAATTTCCCCCCTCCCCCAGGATCAATAATGTATTTCTGATTCTGATACACTCATCTTATATACACAGGACGTAAGTTTAGTTGACGACAAAATCCTACAAAATAACCGTAACCATGTACCTGAATTAACGCTGTAGAGCTTCATCCACCAATCACAGCTCACCATGCAAGCAGCCGGCTCATCTGATTGGACGACCCACTTTGTACATGTTTTTTACTTTTTCTGTTTTTAATGTAGAACTCCACTGAAAAAGCTAAAGAGTTTTAGTCTTTTCATCACTTCATGTGTACTTTATGTTTTACTTGAATTACTTTGATATTTTTATCATTGGTCATAAATCATCACTTTTATTTGATGCACACATTCAAAGAAAAACAAGTAAATCTAAATAGTGTCTAAATAAAAGCTGTAACAATTAATGGTGGAAATACACAGGAGGTTAAAACAGAATGAAATACAAGTCAATTTTTTTTATGTTTTTACATCATTCTGTATTTGAAAGCTGTAAAACTCCAACAGTTTCTTAAACTAATCTGCGTGTTGATGTGTGCAGCGTGCTGTTTTGGGGGATATGAAGAACATCATAATGAATCTGACAGAAAATCTTTGCTAAGGGCCCATTTTGCTCATTGAAGTGTGCAGCTAGTTTTTCTTTAAACGCTCCCAGAGGCAGAAGCTGTAATCATCGGTAAGCACCAGCATGCCCCAGTACTCCTGGTTAGAGCATGAGTGTAGATGAGAGGCTGTAGTGTGTGAATGTGTGTGTGTGTATGTGTGTGTGTGTCTAAATGATCAAACCCTGTTCATGAAGGAAAAGACTAAACTGAGGAGACGGTTAGAGCCAGGTGGAGGAGGCAGCTGTGCTAACGTGGGATACTGTTACATGTAGGGAGGTTGTGTGTATAAATTTATAAATTAAGCTTTTTCTCTCAGTCTCAGCCCTCTTTTCTCGACCAAACTTTGAGCTTCTGCAAAACGGTCTTCAGAGTGTGTGAATCTTAAAACTAGGGCTGTCAATTGATTAAAATATTGAATGGCAATTAATCGCAAATGAATTGCTCAAATATGCTCAAATCATAACATGAGAAAATTCAAGCCCGACAGCTGTCAGTGTGCTGACTTGACTATGACTGGCACCAAACTGCATGTGATTAACATAAAGTGTGCATGTCTCTAAAGGGGGAGACTCGTGGGTATCCATAGAACCCATTTTCATTCACATATCCTGAGGTCAGAGGTCAAGGCACCCCTTTGAAAATGACCATGACAGTTTTTCCTCGATCAAAATTTAGCACAATTTTGGAGCGTTATTTAGCCTCCTTCGCGACAAGCTAGTATGACATGGTTGGTACCAATGGATTCCTTAGGTTTTCTAGTTACATATGATAATAGGATCTCTAGCTTTTGAACTGACACTACAACTAGAGCCGACGGTGACGACACACCGCAAAAACTAGTCCTACAGATGCTCACCGACGGCCCCAAACTGTCCGACAGCTGACCGTCGGCTTGGTTTGTCAGGGCCTTAAAGCCATTAGGGAACTGGGTATTTGGGTAAAGCAAAAACAAAGGAAAAAAAGTTGAAACTACCAGGGCACTGTTAAGTTGGACATTTTTTAACATTCGAGGGATATTCTGGATGCAAACCATGTTAGAAAACAGCACCAAACCTGTGTCAGTGTGTTTAATTTCCCTCATTTGTTCTTTCCTCTCTTTTGGTAGTTTTCTGCAGTACAAAGATAACACCCTCTCCTGGGGGTTGTAGTCTATGTTGTCATTGTGATGAGAAGGAGAGGAATGCAACGGAGAGCTGATCACTAGAATGACCAAAGCAGGTTAATAACGGTTTGGATAGATTGCTTCTTCCATTAAGCCCATATATATACTGTATATATATCACGATTCAAATCTAACAGCGTTTTTCCTTTTAGTATGGCGTTGTTCTTCTTAAATACTGACTTTTTTTGAGAAGGGTGAAGTACACAGTCTTGTAAACAAATGTATTGCCTCTGCTGCATTTTATTAGATCCATAGAAGCGGATGTATTTATACCTGATGCATGTCTCAGTATATACGTGAGGCTAGCAGTTCAGTTGTGCAAAGATCCAAATGTTGCTCAGAGGTTTTGTGAAGTGTTTGGGGGAATCTACGAGTGGGTGCATATTTTTGCTCACACGGTATTTGGTGCTGCAGGGTACGTGATTTATCTCTCAGGGTGTGTAGTGCTTGTGTTGCCGGGTACAGAGCCTTTGTGAAGTGGTGGGGGAACGCACACAAAAAAAGGTGTTGCCGCCACGAGCCGTGTAGCTGCTGAAGATGTTCCGTTTCACAAAACTGTTAGACAAATGTTTTAAGAGGTTGTAGCGGTGTCTTTAAAATGAAAATATATACCTCACTCGGGGGCATTTTACCATCTTCCCTCATTTTATTTTTGAACATAAACACCATCTCTGAATGTGGAAGCCTTGAGTGAACGGCACAATCTGGAGCCCTTCGGAGATTTCCTCTCTTAGCGGGTTGATGATGAAACATTTCCACCCACGGCCAATTGAATTGAAAGGCTCGAAGGCAGAAGTGCTCCTTCACGCTCCTGAGGGAAGCTTACCTCTTCAGCTAACACCGGCTGGATGAGGCAAGCTTTAGGTCCCAGAGTTCATTTTAACAGCGCGGGAAAATATGTGCTTTGCAAACATGTGTCACGCTCATACCGTTGGATGTGTGTACTGGTGAACGGAGTGTTTGCTCGGGGCAGGCTCTATATGGCTCTGCACTCTGCAGGTCTTGCAGCAGAATTTATTAGCAAGTTTCAAGACTGTGCCTGAAAAGTGAGCAAACAAAACATCCTCTTACGCATGACTTGACCACAGTCTCATGGGTGTGTCACAGAGAAACAGATGTTGTCTGTGCTTGTCCAGCTGTGTTTACATTAGGAGTGCAACACAAAGCTACTTTCTATCGGTGTATGTCACAAAGGTTTAGCTGCCAACAAAAGAATATTATCTTTTCTGAATACATCAAATAATAAAGCGTGATATGTGTTTGAACCTCACCTTCAAAAAACGGAAAATAACTCTAAAACGTTTCTGCTACTAATATGACTGCAAACAAATCATATTAATCAGAGTGCATCATCCGAGTGACATATTTGTGTCCTTTTACACTCCTAGTTTGTGTGCATGACTGTATGTACAGTATATACATATTAACCATACACTGTATATAAGAAGTGGACGTAGTCACCGTGACATCACCCATTGGTTTGTGGACTGCTGTTTTGAAGCCTCTCGTTCGTCATTTTGGCTGTCGCCATCTTTGCTTTGGCCATCGCCAACCTGTTTTTTTGGCCGACACCATTTTTGTTTTTGGTCATTGCCATCTTGGTTTTTTACTATCAGAAGTGACATTTTTAGGCAACCAAAATGTTACAATTAACTTTCAAGAACTGAAAACACACTGTGAAAGGGTTAAAATTGTAAGATGAAAACACGGACAACTCCCAGACCTGTCAATCACAAAAGCATCCCCGGCTTGATGGTCTATGTAACTCTAAATGGGACCATAATTTACTAAATGAACATCATGCTGTATTGAAGAAGACTTGAAACTCGAGATTGAGACCATAAACTCATGTTTACAATATTAACTGAAGTAATATGTTGGATTCCGGTTTTTGCGTCAGAAAGGGCATCCGGCGTAAAACTTATGCCAAATCAAATATGCGTATCATAACATCTGATTTCCGTACCACGTTACCAAAAAGATGGGAACAGATGTTCCGCTGCGGCGACCCATTACGGGAGGCAATAAATGGAATAAAATAGAATAAGAAGTAGTAAAATAAATCAAGTGAGAAGTAGGCTCATTTCCTCATAGACTTCTATACAATCAGACTTGTTTTTGCAACCAGAGGAGTCGCCCCCTGCTGGCTATTAGAAATAATGTTTAGGGCTCTGCATTGGCTTCCTTTTCTCAGAACTGGCATGATACACAGTATCTCTGGTAGAAATGCTACCTTAGATGTGTTGTGGGACTGGTGCATCGGTGCTTCCTGGAGCAGTGTGGAAGTGTTTTCAGAGATCTTGTGCTCATGCTGATGATCTGTGTTTTGAGCTCTTTCTTAGCTATCTCATGTGGGGTAAAATGTTTCCTTGTAAGACACAGTTCTTCACTGCTGTACAGGATAGTCCAAAAACTACAAAACAATAAGTAGCCAAAAAAACAGAAGCCATGAGGGGTCACAGCTAAAGCTGCAGCCAAGCTCCGACTCTAAGGGCCAAAATTAAAACAAACTGCCAAGGGCTCTAGCAACAGCCAGAACTGCTGCTGGGGCCGCAGCCAGTAAACAAGAGAAAAAAGTCAATTACTGGCCCTAAATTAGCTGTGCCTTGAGTGGGGACAACAATGGGAAAAAATCGTTTAATGCCCTTATTTAAGATAAGACTAATCCTTGGTTTGAGAGGAAAACAGAAGATTGTGAGGTGAGAGTGGTTTCATACGAGGACGGAAGAGGAGACAAAAACAAGACTGGTAATAAGATTTACTTGTGGCTTTCCTACATGAACAGGACAATGGTGATGCACCATCGAAATATAAATTCATGTTTTCATACTATTTTAGAAAACAATCCACATAATATGTTGGAGCCATATTTATGTAGTGTGCCATTACACTCTTTGGAGACCCATGCTAACAGGGGTGGATTCATAATTCGGGGGGTTTTATGGATACAATCATTTACACCTCGGCAATTGAAAAATCACTAAGTACAATTTCTCAAGTATTGAAGTAACCGTTTTAGATCTAAATAACAAAGTATATTGTAGTTATAGCCATTAGGGACCCAGCAAAAGAAAGAATTACAGTGTAATCTAAAAAGAGAAAAAGTCAACACTTGGAGTAGACGGAGGAGGTTTCGGGGACACTTTAAGGGCAGAGGAAGGTAAAGTAACAAGGCTCGTTGAACAAGTGACAGTTCAATGTAAGAAAAAAGAAATAAAAGATGTAATGATAGAAAAAGACTTTGGTGTGAAGCAGGAGAGAGGATGCTTAGCATGATCAGTGTCAGTGGCTAAGCGTCTCCTCCTCCCATCTCTTTGCCGTTTGTCAGATTAGTGTTCAGTCTCACGGCAGAGCCACACGAATCCATTGTGACAGGCTGCCAGAGAGTATTCCCACTGAATTAGATACGTTCTCCAGGAAACAGGCCATCCAGACGCTGTTACAACGGAGGCCAAGCAGGGCCAAAGAGGGCCACACACAGGCTCATACACGGGACCGTACACAGGGCCGTATACAAGCTCATACACAGGCTCATACACAGGGCCGTACAGGGGCTCATGCACAAGACCTCACAGGGCTGAAATCACAAGGATGAAATAGGTGACGACTGAAACCATCACCGACAATTTTGATTATCAATTATACTAGATTATTTATCTATTCAGCAAAAATGTCCAACATTTATCTGGTTCCAGCTTCTCCAATGAGAAGCTGCTTTTCTCTTTCTTATATCTCAGTAAACTGACTATTGGTTGGACAAGACATTTGAAGACCTTACCTTAGACTTTGGGAATTTATGGAGGACATTTTTCACTTATTATTATCTGACCTTTGCAGCCCTCATCAGTCTCTCTGTCTTTTGACCTGTAACAAGATTTCAAGGGCCTAGCCATGTGCCTCTCTCGCACTCTCTTTCTCTTGCAGACTGCATTGCGGAGAGTCATGTCGTCATTTACCGATGCCTTGCGCAGACCTTGAACGAACTGCACAGACATAAGCGCCAGTCAGGGCAGAGTAGCTGACGCATGTTGATCCTGGGAGCGGATGTGATAAAATAAGTGTTTTTCTGAAGTGTGTTGACAAGCCACTGCTGTGTGGAGTTTTTTACAGAAAACAATAGGGCACGGCCATGCGTATCATACGCTGTGTGTCATACCCTGTAAAGGGGAGCGAACTTCATTTGGCAACACGCTGCTTTCAGCAGGTCACCAACCAGACAAAGATATTACTTTGGAGAAGATAACATTACAGTAGGTCAGAACACATTTCAACTAACTAAACAGTTTGCATCACAAACATGAGGTCAAGCAGAATCAAGTGCAGGTGTGTCTGTGATTTGTCCAGGCGAAGTACAGACACTCTCCTAAACCCTCCTGAGATCTACACGAATCACGCGTCTATATTTTACATCCAAAACGGCACATTCTGCCGAAAGCTGACGTGTTTGCACTACAGCTATGATGTATACACAACAGAATAGTTCAAGTGTAGCACAAAACTAACAGAGCAAACTAGACTGGTGTTGATGTGAAACACACTGGTAAACTAGTCACAGTTAAAGCACCACTGTTGCGATAATAATGGCCTGGATAGCACTAGTTCTCTAATACACTTGCTAATGCTGCATTACAGGACGGTTACAACAGCATGAGGCTCCATTCAGTTTCCACAGTTAAATAACAGTAAGAGATGTTGACAGCAGAGGCAGCGGTGCAAGATAAATAGTCTCTAATTATAAAGCATCACTTATAATATGCAGCGCTGTCAGACTCAGGAGATCATTGTTTGGAGGATGAGCTGCTGTTCCTGGACACATTCATTTAAAACTCTCTTTGTCAAACTGTGAAACTTCAGTATCTTACATTAAGTCTTCATTTTTCTGTAAAATGCTGGTCATGCTGCATCCCCTGTGGGGCATTCGTATGAGATTAATGTATATAATTTTGTCATTTGTCCTCTGCAGCTAAATATTGCTTTTTTACTGAACAGTGAAAAGATGAACTACTGTGCTGTCTGAGCAAACAGACGGTGAGACATCCAAGTCACTATGTACTATGTACTTTGCACCATGTACCGATCAAATTTTGGTGCAATATAAAATGTCATAAATGGAGTAATACTAACCCTCTATTCTCATGTATTTTCAACACATTCTCACTCTAAACCCGTCAAATACCGCCGTTTGGTCAGTGCCCCTCGGCATCGGAGAAAGACGCACGGTTACCTCTCTTGCGTTACTTTTGGACGGACTGGGGACAGCGTGACAATATACGTTTGTTATATACATACATAGTGTCCTTCCAAAATAAACTTCCATTTTCACAGGAAGTTAGGTTCACAACCACTTAGGTGGGGTTAGGAAACGGTCATGGTTGACGCTAACTTCACTGACTAGCGACTCACAGAACTGACGATACAAACGAGTTACCTTACGAGTTGACTAAAGACATGACATGGCATGGCATGAAAAAACAAGTTAATGTTAATTTTGACGAGTTGGGAGTAAGAAGAGATTGGAATTTTGCACCTCAAGTCTATAGCCATGAAATGTTGTAGGAGTCGAACGGACATTCCCATTCAAATCAACATTATATGTACCTTTGCAATAGCGACCGTCGTAGCGGCCTGACTTCCACATAATCTAAACCGACTTGCAGCAAGTTGCGGACTCACTGAGGTGAAGTCTTGCAGTAACGCCGACTAAACGAGCAGTGGAGTAGTAACGTTACGAGGCACATAGAAAATGTAAATGAGTTCAGTTTAACAACTTAATGCTTCATCCACACACTCTTGTCACAGTGGAGGGAAGTACATTGCTATCGCCAGATGAATGAAAATTTTGTTCGGCTTCTTTTCTGTAACCAGTGTGGCATTGGAGCAGACTGACTATGGGTTCTGTTGTCATCACAACACCTAACAACAATCGCCATTTTCTTTTGTACTAGTTAAATTACCAGTTCAATGACCCTTCTACTTTATTTCTGTGGTTGCCTATCTTTCATGCATAATATCAAGAATACGTATTTTCTCTGTGCTTACGGTGAGCTTACAGTCACTTCCTGTTTTCTCTGGCAAATGTGTGCAGGAGGACATCCATCTTGACGGATACTGATCATGTTTTAAACATAGTGCCAGATTAAAATCCACATCCTCCTATCTCCCGCGTACACATGGGTACACTAAACCCACCATCTCTGTGTTTCAAACAAAGAAGATGGAGAGGAGTGGGTGGAGGAGGGAGGGAGGGAGGCGTGTGGGCATCTACATCTATCCTCACTATCCTCTCTCTGGTTCATTTCCTCTTCCTCGTCTCTGCCTGCAGTCACACCGACAGTTATGTTTTCTCGTGACTGAGCCGCAGAGGAAGAGTTGACTTTGCTGCATTTTAGATTTGGTTTGTTTAGTCTCACACAGACTCAAATTTGTGAAGTGAGGCTTGAAAGCAAAAGTCGCACAAAGTTTGGTACCTTGCCTTCCTGTGAGGTGGAGGAGTCAAACAAAATCATTCTGGACTCTTATAGCTGTAGATAAATAGGCACGTACTGACCGGCCTCAGCATCCATACTGTGGATTAGTTAAACAGCAAAGGTGAGAGTTATGTGTTCAGATTGATTCCACTGTCACGTCTGTATGCTAAATATGAAACTACAGGCAGCAGCTTGTTAATCTAGTTTAGCATAAAGACTGGAGACAGGGGGAAACAGCTAGCCTGGCTCTGTTCAAAAGGGAACTGAAACCTACCAACACCTCTAAAAACCCTGACATACCAAGCCGACGGTCGGCCGTCGGACAGTTTGGGGCCGTCAGTGAGCGTCTGTCGGCCTAGTTTTTGCAGTGTTTACCGCACCGCTTCTCTAGTCTGCCTGTGTCAGAGGTTTTTCAGCCAATTCAGCGTGTTGAATCGCCGACGGAGCTCGTCGGTGAGAGAAATCACTCTGATTGGCTGTTCAGCTTAAACAAATCAGTGCACGAGAAGAGAAACGGAAGTGAAGAAAGCAAGCCAACGAGTAAAGTCAAGAGAAAAAACACAGAATGCTCTTCTAATTTTTCATCTTCATCTCATCTGATCATTCCAATACACGGATATTTCCATGACATGGCCATCTGGAATGAAACCAAGTGGTGAGTGATAGTGGCGTGAAAATGGTCAGCAAACGCCGCTTTGTTTTACATACGTATCATAAGAACAGCTTGTATATCCGTGTCTTTGGTCTTCAGTTTCTCTTTTTGAATGACAAATACAGACTATCATCACCTGCTGGTGTGAAGAGTTATTTCCTGTCACGCAGGCGCAGAAGGTACGTGCTAACTGGCCATCGGCTGTAGTCTTTGCAGTGTGTTCAAATGCAACTTGTCGGTCAAGACAAAGGCGACGTGAGGCGATGCAACAGTCGGCCTTCATCGCTGCTAGTTCTTTGATGTCAGCATGGTGTGTCTGGGCCTCACTGATTAACATCTTATTTCTCATTTCTCACAAAAGAAACATGCACACACTAAAATGTTTACTCTCATATGCAGTGAAATGCTGCACTCTCATAAAGGAGAGCAGCACTGCAACAATAACAGGATTGGATGGCTTTATTTTAGCCAATATTAAAATATGCCGTGTGGGATTTAAAGGTACATTTTGTAACATCTAGCGGTGAGGTTGCAGATTGCAACCTCTTCCATGTGCCAAGCGTGTAGGAGAACTACGGTGGCTGACGAGAAAACGCAAATGGCCCTCTGTAGAGCCAGTTGTTGTAAGAGTAGTGGAGGTCATTTGGAGAATAGCATAGTTAGTGTGTAGAGTGTGTGTACGTGAAGTGAGCAGTGTAGTAAAAGAAAGAGAGATTGTTTGCTGTAGAGCAGAAGACAGTTAGTTTAGCTCTGAGGATATCAAGTGAATGTTCAGTGGAAGTTGCAGTTTGTGCAGAAATAAATGCTGCAGCTCCTCAAGACCAACAGAGGTCTCCCGTGTCTTGTTTCCTGGCGGCTGAGTGGAGTAATTCGGGTTAACTCCGGAGCGAGTAATGTTATCGACTCCGGCCAAAGCAGGAAAAGTTAACACAGTGTTTTTTTCCGATCTGGGCCACTGTATTAACATGTCGGCCGGCTCCGTGAAGAGGACCCGCTCTGTACTGTATGTAGATATAAATGGCTCACTTTAAAGTAACAAAAACACGATAATTCTTAGTTTTAGGTGATCATACACTAAAGAAAACATACTTATTAATATTATATTGCATTTCTGTCAATAGATCCCCCATAATGTTACACACTGGTCCTTTAACAACTCAAATCTCAGCCTTGTGAACCCCTTCATGTGTAGCTCCTGTAGATGTACAGAAAAGCGTGATCAAAACTACTTATGAGCAAATTATTGTGGCATCTTGGTTCTTTACGTGGTATAAGAGGGCTAATACCCCAGAACCAGAACAACTCAGTATGTTTATGTATGTTTTCCAACGTTTTATAAAAATGCCACTATATAATAATGTGTTAATTTATTCTTTGTTGTTGTATACAGTCCATTGGTTTAGTAGTTTCTCAGCAGCCTGATATTAAAAGCTGGAGATTTGTGGATTAGAGGGCATAATTGACTCTGGGAAGTGGATCCATCTCAGCTGGAGGCCTCTGACTCAGCAGGGATCATCTGCCACGGGGGAAAACTTCCCACAGCCTGCAGCCTTCATCCTGCCTCATCTTCAACTCATTATCCACCTGCTTCTCCTCATCTCTGGCTATCTCCTTCTTCTTCTTCTTCCTGGATTTTAGCTCCTTTGTCTTTCCTCTGTCTCTCTTTTGTTTTCCCCATGTTCTTCCATCAGACTTTCATCCTCCAAACTCATATTTTCCATCTTTCCCTCGCTCTCTCTCTTGGGTTCAGTCTCAGCAATTAACAGCTACTGTACCATGGCTGTGTTCAGACAGGCTGCTCAAATTTGCATTTACATGACAAACATAAATTTTCAGAGGTCTGAGAAGACAATGAAAGGGAATGTGACATTTGCAGTCTGGATCAAAACCAAAAAAAAACTCACAGTAGATTTGAGAATAGATTTTGAATTATCTATAATCACAGTCTGATAAAAAACAGACTAGATTTAATGTTTTGTTCCTTGCTCCCCATATTGAAATGCATGTAAAATCACACACTATGATTAGTGAAGCCAAGAAACACTAACATAGAGGGAGAGTGTGCAGAGAAAAATGAGGACTGGATAAATGAGGAGTTTTTCCTTCCTCTCACTGCATACATTTCCATACTAACCTGTTGCAGGCACCCAGACTTCTTCACATCTGCATCGTTATTACACACTGACAACCAGTTATGACACCAAGTGCCAGTATGGTTTGAACATGCAGAAGCAAGCCAGTGACATGTAGCTGTGATATCAGACTGCCCCAGAGCCCTGAAGTCTCAAGGCTTACTGTTTGTTTAAAATGTGCAACACAAAGACATTTCCCAAATGTACCAAAGTAACTATGTTTCTGTTGTTAAGACAATTAAAGTCAACCTTTCTGGGTTTTATTACCGCAAGACATTTCAAACCAAATTGAAACAATAGAAATAAATGTACTGCCACAGATACTGTCCTGTACAACATGATTTCCCAGAAATACATGAAATGACCACGACCTTTATTGAATGGTGGTGGTTTGTATTGTGTTAAAAAATGTAATGTTGCAACCAGGGAAACAATTTAGGTTTAGGCAACAAAACAATGTTGTTAGCTTAAATAATTTAACGCATAGTTTAGGTATTAAAACTACTTTGTTAGGATTAGGCAACACAACTACGTTGTTACTTTAAGCAATTTAACATTACGTTTAGGCAATAAAACTACTTTGTTGGGTTTAGGCAACAAATATACTTGGTTAGGTATTGGAAAGAAAACATCAGGGTTAAACGGATTATTTGTCACGCAACTTCTTACGTAGTCACGTAAGTTAAAAAGATCAGTTTGGGTCAAAAGACCTTTGTTTGTTACGTAACTTCTCACGTAGTCTACGTAAGTTAAAAAAATCAGTTTGGGTTAAAAAAAACTGTGTTTGTTACATAACTTCTTACGTAGCCTATACGCAAGTTAAAAAAAAAACTCCCTTTTGGATTAAAAGAACTGCGTTCGTTATGTAACTTCTTACAAAGCCTAAAGAAGTTAAAAAGATCAGTTTGGGTTAAAATAACCCCTACTTCTAACGATAGTTTGTAAAACATCCTATCGGAGCCAATCAATGGGCCAAAACTAATAATCGGTCAACCTCTAATTGAAATGTCTGCAGACAAAACCTTCACCAAAGACTGACTGCAACAATGAAACTAAAGGAAACAAAAAGGAAATGTGCAGCACAATATCGTAAGTTCTGATCTTAAAGGGCCGTCTTGAGGAGGATCGTTGTGTCAAAATCTAATTTTAAGACCTTCTTTATTACAGTTTTGTGCTGACATGGTGCACATTGATACATTAAACTGTGTTTAATCAATTTACCACACAACCTTTGTGGCCAGGTAATGTTCTAGCAAAGACAATCTGTGCAGAGTGGGAGGAGATGATGGGAGCCCTGCAGCAAGTTAATCTGGTCATGACTCTCATCATAAAGGCACACTTCGTCCCCGCTCACCTTTCTGTTTTGTCTTACACACTCTGATGGAATGGGTCTGCTGCCTTTATACATGAGTTACCCAGACTGCCCGTCACGGCCCAGTATTTTCTCCTACTGTCTTTATGCCCAGAAAATGCCCATTTCCATCAATCACTTGTCAAAAACGAGGGTATCACAGAGCACATCGAAGGGAACAATGTTTATTAGTGCACCACCGACGGCAGATCCAAGGTTACACACTGAGCTGCTCCTGGCAGGCCTTGTGTTTCTGAAAGTGCACCGCATGTCTGTGAAATATGTTTCCGAGGCGAGGAAAAGGGCAGAAATTGATGTAACAACAAAACATTGGCAACACGATTAGCGAGGCTTTTAAACGTGTGCAGGAGGATTTTGATTCGTGAAAAGAAAATCTGATTTTGGCTGCTTCCCATTAAGCTCCTCACTGTTGTGTATCAAGAAAAAAAGAACAAAGGGCTCATGTTTTATTTGAAGTGAAAATCTTCATTTTAACTGAATTGCCACAGCAAAAGCAGTTTTATATCCTTGTCAACAATCTTTGTTTGATATGACAGCCGCGCTCCGAGGTGTCTGTAGTTACTAAACAGTGCTACAGATGCATCTTAATCTAAAGGCGGTCATTAGCATGAATACGGCAGACAGGAACATTCTGTGTATACTAGAATACAGCCGAAACATAAGTTATGTTTTCTCTGATCTACATTTTGTACATCTTTATGATGTCAGTGTCGTCTCTCACACAAGAGTCAAACAGAAGGTCAGTATTCTGTAAATCTCTCTTCACTGTAGTCTTTGGCACCTAAAAGCAGCGCTTCCCAATCTGGGGTCCGGGCCAGCCTGGGGAGCCAAAGATCACAGGGGATGTTGCGAAGATTTGTCTGCTCTGAGGTTGTCAAAATTAGATTTGCACATGTACAACTAAAATCATAATAACACACATACTGAAACAGTTATACAAAAGTCTAGATAAAATGATTTTAAAGCTTCTTTTTTTTTTGTTACTTAGTAGGCCAAATTGAGTTTGAACCCAGTATTTGTGCACAGTGTCAGATAAAGATCAGGCTACACAATATTTTCACAGCCGAAGTTGATTTATTAAAAAATAAAATTAACTAATTTTAATACACTGAATCACTTTGAGGATTTTGTTAGAGTTTTTGGAATTTTTTTTAGGGTTATGATGTCAGAAAATATGTAGGGGGGGGGTCATGTTATATATAGCTCACGTTATATATAGCTCACGATATATCTAGTTTGCTCACGTTATATCTAGTTTGCTTAATTTGTACTGGCTGCCGGCTGTAGCTTCATTTTTGCCGGACAGATATGAAAATCTAAGTCTCAGCAATAATCTGAATAATTTCCCAAAATGGCAAACTAAATATTGCTTTCAATGGTGTGGCCTGTTTCTGGTTGGTTACAGCTTCTATGACTAGATAAATATGTTTTGGACTTATATATTTACAGATGACAATTTTGCCTTTAAACTAACAACAACAACAATAAGTTTTTTCTTCATCCTTCAAGGAATACAAATTTAATAAAATCCCTGTATGCCTGACTAAGATATTAATTTAGTGCAGATACAGTAGTGCTGATGATGATATAAAATCATGATTAAAAAAGTTGTGTGCAATGTTTTGTCTTTGGAAACCACAAAATGGGAAAAAGTGAATGTTCTAACTGATTGAGCGTTCTGCTCAGTCAGACAACTCCCGAGATGAGAACATGAAAGTGTGCAAGCAACCAAGAAAGGAAGGAAAAAATAAGCACATTTTGACATATTCCTACAGGTGACCAGTTAGGTGACATGAATATAAAAGATTTGTAATTGAACCTACCGCTGATGGTGGCTCTCTTTGGCAGGATAGTGACGGCTCCCACAGCAGCGTCCTCCAGCTGGTGGATGGGACTGTTCTTGGCCCCCCAGCTGTCCGAGCCGATCCACAGGAAGTGACCGACCTGGTCCGCTCGCTTACTGGCATTCAGGATACCCCTGGATCCAAACACACAGCATCACTGAGTCACATGCAGGCAGCCTTACAAATTCACAGGAAGTTTTAATCATGGTACTGAAAATGTATCTGAGATTTTAATCAATGTTTCACACAAAAAAAATCTTTGTGTCTACAGTAAGTCGATCAGCCCATTCGCAAGAAAAGGCTAAGTGAGTGGTTGCAGACGTCTGCGTAGCGTATAAATGACACACGGAAATGCAAAAATTCCACATGATATGTGGAATGTCTGTTGAATGTTGTAGTATTTATACACCTTCCTGTGAGACCGGGTTGAGGTCAATATAGCACCGACACAATACAGGGTCAACTTCATCGAGTACCAAGGGGTTGTTTACCTTAAAAATGCCACAAATCTATTGTTAGTCAACAAAACAGTGTGCAAAGGATACACATAATATTAACAATCAATATCAAATTGTGACATGTTAGTCACAACCATATTTTAGTTTGGGTAAACAACAACAGTAATATAATAAAAATAACATTAACACTGGGTCAAAACAAGCCATTGGCCCAATCCGATTTACCCAAATTTACCCAAACTGTCGAAAAATCAATTTACTTGTTTTTGTCAAAATTCATTCAGCAAAATTAAAAGAAGTGGTTGATGAATAAACCAGATGTGTAATATAATCTAATGCTTGCATTACGCTGATTTCCTGTGTTTTTTATGTTCCATTTTAAATCTTTAATGTTAATGTTTCTGTTTCATTTTAAGTATGCCTGGCTGAACACCCGTGTGCCGTCCTTCTTGTTTATGTTTTTTTTTTTTTACGCCTACGGGCTTCCCCTGGTAACCGTGTTAACCCTGTTTTAATGTGACAACTCTATAAATTGAAGGCAATTCCCTCAGACAAAGTCTGCAGGAATGTGGACTTATGTTAAGTGTTCATAAAGGGCTCTAAATGTCTGTGAGAGAGAGTCCTCAAGGACTTGACGATTTGACAGTGGCACAGCCCTAAACCCTCATAGTGAATCTTTGAGTGTGGACTTTGGGATAAGGCCATTGTCTTGTCTTAGTGTGGTTTTCTAACCACAGGTACTGAGTAAAGTTAGTAGACTAGAGTTAATGAAGCACTGCAGCAAAAAGCAAAACAAAAAAATAAATAATAAGGTGAATTATACGGTCAAAGTTGTATTCACATTTCTTGGCAAATGTACTTTGTCCTGTCTAATTACGTTGCACAGTCAAACAATTCAGTTCCATCATCCAAGCTTTAGCCTATACCTGTCAACATTATACCTATAATTCAAACTCAATGGTGTTTGATAAAGTGGATTATTTACCTGATATCCTCATCAGAGGCAAACAGGATGACTGCCCTGGCGTACCGAGTGTCCAGCAGCAGACGGATGATTTTATCAAAGTCGGAGGGTTTGTGGTCGTGGGGGATCTTCAGTGACTGAGCGATACAGATTCCACCTGAGTAGACACAAAACAAATACAGTAAATACAGTGAATCACAGACCATCTCACCTCATTGCACTTAGCAATGAGGGTTCCAAAAGGGTTCTTCGTGAAGGGCTAAGGTTTGACCAAGAACCATTTGCTTCTCAAGAACTAAAGGTTCCGTTAAGAATGCTTTACATCAAAAGAGTTCTTCATTAGGAACCCTGGGTGTTCTGCCCTCATCAAAGAGTCCCCTTCCTTAACTAGACAGACAGATAACTCTTCAACACACCGTAGTCAATAAATGATGGATTTATTGTGCACCACCGTTATTATTGACAACATGAGAATGGAGTAAAACTGAAATGAAAAAAGAAATAAAAGAAACAATGAATGAGATAAGCCTCATTAATGTACATTTCCATCATGCCTATCATATGCCTCATAAAGCCTATATGATATATCTGGCTATTAATATAGTTAGCGGAAAGCCATTAACAGAACTGGTTACATTGTGAACAATGAGTAGTGCATAACACATAAAAAACATGGTTTAATTTAGCCATCCACACAAAATATAAACATTGATGTAAATATGGGCATCTTATAAAAGCAGTGCTTACAGACAATGCTTCTAAAAATGATACCAAAAGAAGATGGATGTAGATGCTGACTAGACAGTTCCAACAAAGATGAAAAACAAAGATGGCCACCAGGGTCAAAGGACAAGAGATAAAGCCTTTAGTAAAAATAAAGAGCAACCCCTAGTGGCTGCGAAAAATAACTGAAAGTTCCTTTTCCTCAGGCCAGAACACTGGGTGGGTTCGAGATGAAACCCTTGGAATATAAAAGGGTCATCGGTAAAACCCCCTCTGGGTTCTTGTTGGCACCCTTAAAAGGTGGAAAGGTTCTGGATAGAACCTCCAAAGAGGGTTCTGGATGGAACCATTACACTATAGAAGGGTTCTCTGTAGAACCTCTCATAGGGGGTTCTCGATTAAACTTTTCGCAGATGGTTATACGTAAGTGTAACCCCTTATGTTGGGTTCTAGGTAGAACCCTCTGAAAGGGATCCAGTTGGAACCTTTATAAAAGGTTCTATCAGGGACCAAAATGGGTTCTCCAATGGGAACAAGCCAAAGAACCCAACATGGTTCTAGATAGCACCTTTATTTCTAAGAGCTGGTGGGACATAAAGTAAAAGATGTGGTATTTGTTCATTTGTTTTTCTTGTCAGTGACTTTAATGTTCAATAAACATTTTTAAAAGGTTCTTCCAAGCGTTTGTCCTAAAGGTTGAAGTGAAAGTTACTGCAATCGAAGAACCTAAAAGAAGAAAGAGAGCTGTCTGACATTTCTGCACACAGCCGTCCTAAAAGTGTGAGGAAAAAGGCTGTGGGAGCTCCAGGCTGTGACATCGCAAGTTTCAATAAATGTCACTCAACTGCACGAAGAAAGTATGCAGTTTTTTTTTTAACTTTTCTTTTCTGAGCATGCCTCATTTGCCAGCACGCACTCGAGTGCATAATCATTGTAAATTATAGGTCTTATTACATATCCAGAGTTGACAACTTGTAATGAAGACTCTAAACGTCTTGATCAGTATGATGAATTCATCATTTCTGACTTCACATGCATGATGGATATTGCACTCTAGACCTAACCCTAACCCTCCATTACTGCAATGGCTTGGCAGTTTTAAACCTGCGTACACACTATACACGTTATAACATCTGTATAGGATTTAATTTTTGAACTGTTTTTGCTCAGAAATCTGTCAAGGAAATCCTGTAGAACTTGATCAGGCTGATCTCATAAACTGTTCGTAGCTATACCTATGAAAAGTAATGCACTGTAAATCAGGAATATCCCACAAAATCAATTTGTGTGTAATTTACGTAAACAAGGAAATATACATAGCGGCAAATGCCACATAGGGAGGAGGTTGGGGGGGATGGGTGGGTCAAAAAAAAAACAGACTTTTGCCCAAGAGACTGGCGTTCGTGTCCCGTGTGAAATCAGCCAACGTTGATTTATTTTGTCACGTAAGTTACGTACTTAGTTATTTTAAGCGAAACCACGATCCTTTCTTGAGCCTAACTAAGTAGTTGTCTTGCCTAAACCCAAAGAAGTTGTTTTCTGTGTAGATGGAATTTTATTTTGAAGACTGTATCCAATAACGAGCGTAAATTGACACTTGTCGCTGGACACTCGTAGGAAAATGAACGAAAAAACGAGAAATAACTTTCTCGTAAGATATCATATGATTCTTGTATGAGAATACGTTGACGTGTTACATGTTGAAAATATAGTCATCGAATTATAATAAAGTTTATAATCTACAAAACTTCAGTCTTCAGTGAAATTTAGTCCAGAGTGCAAAGTTCAACCTGAGACCGCTTGACATCCTCTGCTCTGTTGTCAGCTGCTCCAACAACAAACTGACAGAAAAATCAGAGAGTAAAACCCACAATCCTCTGATTCATGAAATCAATTACTATTTTATAAGTCTCCATTAAATCCTCATGTTTATATTCTGAATGGCATGCCGACAACGGGCCAACGGGGGGCCGCTAAAGACGATCAGTCTGCTGATGGTAAGCCACCACCGTGCTGATCTCTGTTAGCTTGGTACTCTCAAATGTTCCCACTTTTACAGCATTGTGTGGTTTGAATTAATAAATTATGTATTTGTTTCTGATTAAAATGACAGAAATCATGGTCAAGTTTTGTTATATGTTAAATGGTAGAGTAATGCAGGCTGATTTAATCCCTCCAGCATTTTCGCATCCAAAATATTGTGGCAATCAATCCAATAGTTGTTACATTGTATAGATATTTCACTCAAAACCACAAATGGGAACCTCATGATGGCGCTAGACGAAAAGTCAGAGGATCACCACGTCAGTAGGATTCATCCTGAGGGGAATATGAATGTCTGTACACAATTTCATTACAATGCATTCAGTAGTTGTTGAGAAATTTCAGTCTGGACTAAAGACAGAATTACCATCAATAGAACCACACTGCTAACATGGCTAAAAACATTTTGATTTGCAGTTTGAAAATGGCACTTCTTGTGCTGTCATCTCCCCGGCACTGATCATACATATTTGAATCACATGCCCACTTCAGAAAGATGTGCTCGTGCAGTCATGCAGATCCACATTCTGACCCATTCACTAACTCTTTGCAACACCCGCGTGCACCAATGACATTTGTCTCACGCAGGATCTAATGCAAAGTAGTGTGAGGAATTTGCACAAAGAGTTTGGCCTTTAAGAGCAGCTACTGTCACTGTGGTGAGAGGAGGGCAAGGCCAGAGAGTCAGAGGGTTTCAGTCCTCCGAGAATCATAAATTAGATCAGATATTGTGCTCAGCTGAACCCAGAGCTCCTTCAGTCCTTCACGCTGTATGTTAGATTATAAAACTGATCAGATGTTTGAAAAAAAATTAAGATAAAGATAATCACAATTCACAACCTGGTCTTACAGGAAGGCGTATAAATACTGCAAAATTACACTCACATTCTGCGTGTCATGAGGAAGCATTTTAGCCTTTTTGCGTGTCATTTGTACGCCACGCAAACATCCGCAGTTAGGTTTAGCCAAGAAAACCACTTAGTTAGGGTAAGGGAAAATGGCATGGTTGGGCTTAAAATAGATTAGTAAACTAAGTAAAAAATGTACGGAAACAACATAACACAACCACCGAAAACACGTCACAAACGTCAACAAAAAAACATGTGACAAACGTCACTAACGTCACTATAAAAACAAAACACCTGTCAACAACTGTCTCGAAATTGGGTTTTTGTCTGGTGTTTGTTAGGCCCATCCACCATAAGTGGTCTTTTTTCCTTTTTATACTACGTCACTAACTCTTATCGTAGCATTTAAACTCACAGGACTTCTTTGTGCTCTCTGTCAAAAAAGCTCGGACAAAAATTGGGGAAAGGGTTTTTGCATATTCTACACCCTCATCCTGGAATTTGCTCCAAAATGACCTGAAAATCAAGGAGCTGGTATCATTAAACTATTTAAATCTAGAATGAAGGCTTTAGAAGGAGACTCTATGCCATGCTAATGTTTTTAGCTCGCTTGTTGTACAGCTGACTCCCAGAAAAGTTCATTTTTGTCCCCCCATTTGTTTTAAGATAGTTCTCTTTTAATGGAAATGTTTAGTGCTTTTAGTGTTTGTGAATTGTATTTTGTCTTTATTTGTGTCTGCAACTTTGTGTTCTTGCTGCTGACTGTCTTGGCAAGGTCTCCTTTGGAAAAGAGGTTCTTAATCTCATTGGGACTAACCTGGTTAAATAAAGGTTAAATAAAAATAAAAGATAAAAATATATGCGGACGCATTTACATTGCAGTCAGTACAGGATACATGGCATACAAATGACAGACAGAAATCAAGAAAGGCGTACTTATTGCACGTTAAACGCCTAGCGCACTATCGTGGCATTTCTACACCTTTTTGTGCGAACAGGCTGCAATACAACACATTCTCACTTGCAGGAAGTTAAAAAGACACAATAACAATACAAGGTCAATAAGAGTCCTTCATTTCTCAGCATGGTCGGTGTCCACATGACAAATCAAACAACAGAAAGTTGTCTCAGGAGGAGAAATGTTTATTTCACTAGCCTCTTCACCTCCGCTCCTCCGTTTCTGTCTTCTATCAATAAAGAACATGTGCCAGCGGATTGCAATGAACCACCAACTGGGAACTTCATTCCAGTGTTCAGAGGTTAATACAATGTTCACGGGGAGTCCACAGCTTTATCACTCGCACTAAAGCAGCAATGTGAAACAAACCTGAGTCACTTTGTCTCATCTCCTTCATTTAGGGGCACTTTCGTCACTCCTTTCTTTCAGGATAATGTCCTTCATCTGTTTTCTTTTGTTTTCCTGTCCTTTTCATGCTTTCTTTCTTTCTTGTACTTTTTCAAGGTATATTCTTTCTATTGTTTATTGTTTTCTTCTGTTTTTCTGTCCTGTCTTTCTTGTTTTCATGTTAGTTCTGTCTCCTATTCCTTCAAGTAAATCATGTTTCTCTTTATTCTGTTTTCTTTTGTTTTCCTGTCCTTTCGTTGCTTTCTTTCTTTCTTTCTTGTACTTTTTCAAGGTATATTCTTTCTCTATTTTATTGTTTTCTTCTGTTTTTCTGTCCTGCCATTCTTTTATTCCATCATTTCTTCCTCCCTCTCTTATTTCATGTTAGTTCACTCTCTTCTTCATTCAAGTACATTATGTTTCTCCTTATTCTGCATTTTCTTCAGTTTTTTTTTTTTTCTTCTTTTACTTTATTGAAGTACATTCTGTCCTTTTCTGCCCTGTCTTTCTTTCTTTCTACCTTTCTTCCTTTCTTCCTTCCTTCCTTCCTCCCTCCCTTCCGTCTATCTCCCTCTACTTCTTTCCTCTAAGTTCTGACTCTTCTTCCTTTAAGTAAATTGTTTCTCCTTATTCTGTTCTCTTCTATCCTGTCTTCCTTTCTTTTCATCCTTCCTGTCTTTCTCTGCTTCTTTCATGTTCTCTCTCCTCTTTCTCTGTTCATTTTCTTGTTTTCTTTCTTTCTTTCTTTCTGTAAAAAGATTCATCTCTGCATCACAGTTGCATATAAACAACATCATCTGATAAGTGATTTATATTCTTAGTTACATCTTTGTGTTGCACAATCCATTCTGTATCTGCTTGTTCCAGCAGTGGAATGAAGAAACATCTTTTTCAGCTTTTGACTGCTACATCAAGTCTTTTCTCTCATCAGGGAAGAAAAACTGAGCTGAGGAACGGAGAGCTTCTCTTATTTTCTGGAGTAGAAGAAGAGGAAGATTTCCCAGCGTTGTGATGGTTTCATTAAAAACTGAAATCACACTGTACACATAAGATATATATTTTACTGCCTGTCAGTAGTTGATGATCTTACAGGCTGTCGATACAGGGGACTCCCTAAAACCTTGGTATTTCACTCGGGGGAGGTTTATCATCATCCATTGTCAACAAATACCAATGTGTGTTGGTGAAACTCACTGTAAAATATGGCTGTCACTCATGACGACGTTATTTTACCTCAAGTTTTATCATTTGATTAGATACCGAACCCCATTCCTCTGCTGCAGCACAGAGCTTATCTGTTAATGCAGGAAAGACACATTTACAACCCTCGTGTAGCTGGCAGTGAAGTGAGAGAGAAACATTAAGTTGATAGACAACCCGCCTTAATTAGGTTCTTCACTGGCTGTTGATGTATTACCTTATCACGGTGCTTTAGTAGCATTCACAGTGTTCGGGGAAAACAAATGTTTATCGTACCGGATACTTCTCATCATTACTAGCTGATCTATATGTGCTCTGCTCCCACATGTGGCAGGAAGCTGCAGTCATATTCTAAATTTAAAGCGATGCTGCCTAGATCCATGGCCACATCCATTATGGAGTACACATTAAAATCAAATGAGGGATTAGAAACAACAATCATGAATAAGTCATTTGTGGTTTTAAGCTGGATTTGGTTCAAGGTTCTTTATTTGTCATTTGTCAATTCCACTAAAGCTATGAAAATCTTTGGTCTCAGGTTCCTTCAACAATGCTCATAAAATATGTATATATAAAAGGGGAAATCACAAAATTAAATGTAAAAGCAAAATGATAATCTAAAATATAAAATAATGCAGTTAAAATAAAAATACATATAAGTAAATATAAAATAGTAATGCAAATGTAGATTTGTAATTTAGTTGACGACAGTATTTCAGATGGGAAAACTGAATGTAAAGAGGATGTAGTATATATATGCATGATGAGAAGTAATACATGTACACAGAGGTGTAAACAGGCATGAAGATGTAGTATGTAATAATGAGGAGTATAAATATATATATACAGGGGTGTGAACTGGAATGTAGTATGTATAGAGAAGTAAAAAATACATATATACACACATACACACAGTTGTAATAGTTTGATTACAACAGTATGATGTAAGTGAAGGTAAAGTGGCAATGGTAAAGTCCAGACGAAGATATTTATTGGGTAACACTTCACTTTGCAGATCCAAAAAGTTCATGGTAATTAATTGATAATTAGCAAGTTATCTATTTAGAATTTCTTTGAAATTACTGACAAATTACCCCAATATTTACCTCAAAATGTATTGAAAATTTCAGACAAATTTGCAGACATATAAAATGAAGTATTAACATTTATTGTGATGTAGCTTTAAAGTGTTAAACCTGCAATAACTTATGGTGTTGTGCCTTTTTTTTTTTAGCAGAAACAAGTAGTGACCATAATACATCATCACATTTTAAGTAGATAAGCTGATATGTTGAACTTGTTAACAAGCAGTTGCTTATTTCCACATCCATCAGTTCCAGAGCAACATGATGATTCCTTAGGAGTCTTTTTTGTTTGAGTCACCTTATGAATGTCAGTCCAATATTCTCTCTCTTTTAGCTCTGTTTTTGGTTTCCACCAACTACTGAGGGAAATAGCTGTCTCTTTAGCTGCTAAATGCTCCACTATGTTCACCAGCTAGAATCTAAATGTGTAAGTCTGCTGTTTCCTGTAGTGTATAGTGGCTTTTTACCAATTTTTCTCTGAAAACAACGCTATGAGAGCGCTGAGAGTGAACCAGAACAGTAAAGTTGTGGACCGGACAGATAAACAATGAGCTGAAAGTCACTATAAAGCTCCGTGAAGATTCAGCTGATCATTCACTACCAGAAACACACAACACATAGACACAGTTCATACATTGGTATTATATAAATATACAACATGTTCTGCATGATTAATGACACAATCTAAGAGACTAGTATCTTAGATTTTCTGAGAGATGAATTATTTCTGATGTTTAAGATTGAAAACAGAAGATCTGGTCTTTTACAAACAAAACAGATTAAATGTCAGAATTGTGTCAGTTATTTTTATGTGATAATACTGAAATGCGTATGTGCCTCCAAATCATTCATTTGGCTGCAGACCAAGGACAAAAGAAGATGAAAGAATATTCCTTCCATCTGTTAAAAACTCCACGCAAGCCTTCATAATAAATCGCTATGACTCCTCATCTCAAATTCAATTGAAAAAGTGAAGCGTGCTAGATCAAATATATGTACGAGAAAAGGGAATCTATGAATAAAACATCTGGCATTGGGTATGCTGTGGTCAAACCCATGCTAATCCTCCCAGAACTCATATTTATACTGAATCTTTATAAATACATCTCTGCATCACGACTAAATTACCTTCACGCCTCCAGACAATAGAACAGTCTTTCATGGTCGATAAAATTTAAAAAGGGTTACAGCATTTCAAAAAATGAACATGGTTCTATACTTGCCTGTGTGTATATACACATCTTTAATGATGAGAAAAATTGAGGGAATCCGAAGACTCTCATTTTGCTCGACTTAATATTTAAATTCTAAGTGAATCACATTATTTGGACCACATTATACATCGTATATCATGATTATATTGTAATCAGTAAAAGACAGAGACAGAAAGACTGAGTCCCAAAGTGTCTACAAAGACATTAAAATAGATGTGGTTTGAACATTGTTGCTTTATTTTGATACAAGAGCAGGTTTGAGTTTAATTTCCTCTTTATTTTTATGTTATATACTTCTAATTATTTATTTTTTATTTGTATCTATTTATCTGTACTTTGTGTTATTGTGTTGCTCCAACACCTGATGTTATCTTTATCTTTTCTTACGTGAAGGAGCACAATGTAAGAACGTTATATTTTTGTGTTTGAGACTTTTCTGCTTTGGTTCGTGAGTTGATTCAAAGAAGTTACTGGACTAGGTAGAAATAGCCTACTTTATGCTTCTGAGCATCCCAGCTGGAATCGTTCCACATGTTGGCTCAGTGAGGTTGAAGTCAGGCAAGCAAACAGGATGATTTTCAATACACAAATCTCAAATTACATCAGAGAACAGTGCACTTAGTAAAGCGAATTTTGGTATGTTTGGTTGATTGGTCTTGTGAGACCAACTGGGGTAGACTGGTGGTGCTGAAGGAGGCTATTTACTTTATGTATTTTTTTTGAGGGCTTACTTATGCTACAGATAAGAATTTGCATAAAAGTCTTGGTGAGTTTATTCTCCAGTCTTTGCAACTCAAGTGTGAATAAAAGCACAGATTGCTTTTACAAATTGATCATATATGGATCTGAGTGTCTTTTCTCAATGACCCAGCGGTACAATGGACCTCATAAATGAACCACTCATGGATACAGATGTGTTCATAAGTGCCACGTATGAGTGATTTAAGAGAACTTACTTAAAATGTTCTCTTAAATACGAACAATATTCCCAAGTGGTCAGAACTGTCAGACGAGTCTCGTGCAGATCAACACATTCTCACTCCAAACTCATCAAATACAACCGCCATTGGCATTGGAGACCGATGCACGAGGTACCCCTCTTGCGTTGCTTTTGGATGGACGGGGACCGTGTGTCAATATACACTCGGTACATTCATTGTGTCTTTTCAAAGTAAACTTCCATTTTCACAGGAGGTTTAGGCAACAGAACCACAACTCAGAAGTGCACAAACCAATGGGTGAGGTCACAGTGGGTTAAAAAAAGTAATGTAAGTTACGTAACAAAACTACGGTAAAATATGTCAATGTTAACTTTTGGCTTCACACGGGACACTAACAGCGGCTTCCTGGGTGAAAGTCCTGTGTTTGTTTGACCCCTCCATCCACGCAGGCCACCACCCAAAGCGGCCTTTGTCGCTCTTTATACTACATCACCTGACTTCCTCCTTTGTTCCTGTCGTAATTACTACTGCCACTAGAGGTTGGCGTTGACTTCTTGCATTCGTATCGGTGATCAACCATGTCAATAGATGATAACGGTCTTCTGAACGTACTAGTAGGTGTAGCAAGTCCCGTCTAACCCATATCTATGAGGCTGATAACCACTGATAATGGCCATTCAGTCAGCTGATAACCGAAACACTGGTGCCCTTGTCTTATTTGCATGCACTTTTGAGACAGTCCCTAACTTCAGCTTCTTTGCTTCTGTAAAGTTAAGTCTGATCATGTGTGAAGCATCAGATCACCTGTGGAACATCAGTCAAAATTCATCCTGCAGTGAACATCAAACAACTGAAAAACGAATTCAGAAGATGTTCTGAATACTTCATTTGTTTCCATCCCTACTGTCCGTGCTGCTCACAGCCAAGCGTCTGTTTGGAAACAGAAGTCACGACGGCAGCAGCAACCTGCGGAACCACTGAGCTCCAGTAAGATTGACTTGTCCAGATAGATTACTGTCATAATGTCTCCGGGAGAGTTACACACACAACGCTACTGATCAGCCTGTAATCTCTTCTCTCAAGCATGAAGAATCCATCAGAGTGATCAGTAGTATGCTGTGGTGTCATGTCCAATCAAACTGAGTATAAAAAAGCATGTCCCCCCCGATCACATATTGGATGTCTGTCGTCCATCCATCAGCTGCTGCTGTATGATGCGGTGCACTGTAGATCTTATGACAGGCAAATACCTCCATCAGTCTGGTGGGAGATGCTGTAGTTTTATAATAATGTACATATATCACATACACCAAAGGTCATATTTAAAATCTGTCTTTAACAGATTTTAATTTCAGGGATAAACTAAATATTATTAAATATCTATATGTATTTATTATATTACAAAGCTGTGCTGAGGTTCATTTTAAGTGAAAGCTTTCTTTTCAACATACAGTGCTTTACAATAAAACAAGGCTTTAAAAAGTCAATAAATTCCAAAAATTAACCCCTCGAGACCAGCGATCCTGACCAACTTTACTGTCTTTCAGAGGCTGGAGCAGATTCAGTTTTAGAACCATGTCATGCTAGCTAGTCGGGAAGGAGGCTACATAATGCATGGCCATTTTCAAAAGGGGTCCCTTGACCTCTGACCTCAAGATATGTGAATGAAAATGGGTTCTATGGGTACCCATGAGTCTCTCCTTTACAGACATGCTTACTTCATAATAATCACATGCAGTTTTTTTCATGCAGTATAAATGTTTGATTTCCGCCCATTCTAAAACGGTGTGTTTGAATATTTCTGCATACTGAGGTCCCTAAAAAATCCTGAATTACATAAATTGGGTATCACTGTAAAGCTGAGACTCTTGTGGATCCAAAGATTATTGATGTGTGATGATGTTAGTCCCCATAGTAGTCATTTCACAGTGAGACCATTTTTTAAACTTGACCTCACTGTATAAAATTACATGCTGTGACCTCTAGGGTAATCACAGCCTCATGACAATTTACAACCACAAACTCGAGACCTAGGGCATTCAGAGAATGGATGGCTTTTCTAGGACGACTGACAATACGGAGGTTTCTGAGCAGTTTACACAACATAAGTGCTCGCCTTCCAATCACCGAAAAAAGCAATTCTCGCAGAAATCTCCAAACATCAAAAGTTTTCGATACCAAATCACAGCATGTCTTTTTCTATGGTGTTCCTTGAGGTCTTGGTGTCTTAATGTGGTATTTTGGAGGGATTATTGATAATTTTTTATTAATTTTCGAGTTGTAAAAAATTGTTAAATTTAGCACCAAATCTGTGTAACAAATGGTATCAACCCAAATTAATGCAACAACTTATGAGACATAATAGAGCATGGTAATGGCCATCATATACTTATATCATAATGTTCTAAACCCGTATACACTTTCACAATTCATTTCAATTAATAATTATTTTGTATTTCTTATAAATGACTAGAACAACTTGACACACCTCAAATTAATCTTCAGGTTCCCAGCTTTCAGATGATGCACACCACTTCTAGGTGACATCTACTGTTGACCTGCTATCTCCCCCCTAAATACCTCCTGAACCCCCCTTAAAAAAGACAAAAAATGTGCATTGTGTATCTCAGAGGGTTATGATAAAAGATAAAATGAAAATTAAAGATTAAATAAGATAAAGTAATCAAAATACCTTTTAGAATTAGGACATTTTGCCTGCTCAGACTAGAATAAAGTGCGATGCAATAGTCAAGTCTGGAGGAGATAAAAGTATGGATGAATTTCTCTAGATTTGCAAATAAAAGTAATGACCATGGAAAGATCAGGGTTAAATGTCTCAGCTGAATGAAACAGGACTCTGTGTGAAAGGACTGGTGCTACTTGCCACTTATATATCAATTTATTATTATGGTAAATGGACTTGCATTTATATAGCGCTTTTTTAGTCTTCCCAACACTCAAATGATTATACTATTATACATTTATTTGACAATGTACGGTACTTAGACTTGTAGAAGCTACTCTGTTAGTTTCACTTTGAGTCAAACACAAACACAAGAACGCATCTCTGGGTTTGATTATATCTCCTTTCATCCAGCTGCTCCTCTGTTACTTTCCCTGTCTGCAGTCTTTTGTCCTGCACATGCTCACTTTCAAACAAACCTGGTTACATGTACACATGACAGAGAAATTATTTCTCCAGGAGACAAAAAGCTGGAAGTCAGGTTTTTCTAATCCTCTTACATGACGTTTAACAAATCAGCTTCCTGGAGAAAACTTGGCCGTAAGTCACACACAATCCTATAAAGTTTCCAGCAAGCATCATGAATCTACAGCCAAAGAAACCCTCTTTAATGTCCTTCTCAGATGGACATGTCTTTCAGTAAATAGCAGATCACTACTACAACCACTACTTCTATACTGTACTCTGCGATCTAGAGGATTCCCAGCCAGGCAGCGCTCACAAAGACCAACAATGACTCATTGCCTCCTCAGCAGCTCACACGCTAACGACACTTCCGCTCGGAGCCATCCTTTGAATTTATCTGTGTTACCCATGACTAAATATTGATCCAGGTGATCACTCTTCGCTTAAAGTACGTCCACATCGGGGTGAGTGTGTGTAGCAGGGCCGTGCATTGGACTGAATTATGGTCTCATTCCACTCCAACCACCGAGCGTTGAAGTTATGGCGGCGAGTGTCAAAACTTGCAAGGTCGAAGTGTGAGGCACTGCCGGGGTGCTGTCAGGGCTGAATGGTCACAACGACTGCTGGAAGGGAGCACAATGTCGGGATCCAAAGCACCTTATCACACCCTCATCAGGCTGTCGCGGTTCAGTATAACACGAGGCCAACTGGCAGAGGTTCCTCCACCCCAGTGATCAGAGGGAAGTGGTCAATAACAACTGTTATCGAGCTTTAATCACCCTGGATTTAACTATACTATCACTGTAAATTCTTTGAAAAATTGTTGATAATGTTGATAAAATACTTTCAACAAATACACGCTGGAATAATCTATCCATCCATTATCTGTTATGTTGTAATAATTTTTGATTTATTAATATCTGGTGGGCCATCTTCAACTGTTATCAGGCCATTAAATAGGCATTATCAGTCGCTATAAACACCATAGATGTGGGTCATTAGGGGCCTACTACGCCGACTATGTTGTAAGTGAAAGTGAAACTTAAAAGCAACAAGTTCTAACATGTAAAACTGAATGAAAAATCACCTTCTGAACACAAACAACAAGGCTTCTTTAGGTTTAGGCAACAAAACAACAACTTTTTCAGGTTTAGGCAAAAAAAAAAAACAGTTTAGGGAAAAAAAATATTTTGTAAAACATATATAAACATTAAATAGACAGATTGACCAGGAACTAATTATTAACCATTGACAAAGTATTAACTATCTATCTGAATAATGTTTATAGATGCTTTACAAAGTATTTATTAACCATTAACAAAGTGTTACAAATATCTGTCTAATGTTTATAGATGTTTTACAAATTAGTATTTCTTTGTTTGTTAACAGTAAATTAATTATTAACTACATTTTAATTAACTATGATTTTACCATTTAGAAATTAGAACTTAGAAATGATAGTTATTTTAAAGTGTTCCTTGTTAGAAACTTCAAGTACAAGCAATTTTTAAGAAGGTATCACAACTCAAATGTGTTCTACCAAACAGCAGAGAAGACCATTACTAAAGAATTAAGAAAATCAAAAACATATTTTGAGGAGCATTGATGTCATTTTGTCCCTGAAATTCTTCAATTTCTGTCGTTCTTTTAGCCTCTTCTTCTCTGGGAAAGCAGTGCATTTTTAATTTTGCTAATATTTGCTTCTTGTTTTAGAAGAGACTAGCATTTTTCTTACAAAAAATATTTCTAAAAACGTCTCCACAATCATTTCAAAGATGAAATAAAGTAATGACTTGAGATGTGTACCCTTTCAAAAATACCAATTTCACAACTGCACGTCTGTTATTGGAAATTTTCTGGAAAAAAATAACATGTGAGGGCTCACAGACTGATGGAGCCAGGCCACTTAAGTCTTTATAGTGTAGGTCAAGGAGGGAACTCTAAATGCCAATGTGGACTTCAGCAGATTGCAGACAGAAACATCTACCTGAAAGAAAACTGGATCTCAGTGTTATGACTGTTCTGGTCCTGAGGGAGCCCATTTCAAAGGAATGATCCACTGACCTCGAGTCTTATACCTTTATATCTTCTTTTCTGAGCTAAAAGGAAGTCACATTCTTTTAGTGTCGTGGTGAAAAACAACCAAATCCAAAGCAGAGAAAGTGAATGTGTCACTCTGTGTTTCTGTTACTCTCCTTATCTCTGTGTCTGTTGTAGCATGGAAACTGTGCCTCAACCCAACACACACAAACACACTATACGCGGTACAGACACATACTAATCTTTCAGTCTGGACTCAGAAAGCACTTAAAACTTTCCCTCTGATGTACTTCCTGTGTTCCACAGAATGTACCTGGTAAAGTTTCCCTCCGGAAAACATAAAAAACTGTTTCAAAATACATGAGGAACATCAGTCTGACAAAAGAAAAGAGCTCTTTGAGGGAAAAAGAAGAAATACAATATGTGAGTCTGATGTAAAGGAAAGCAAATTGTACAAATGACAGCCGTCACATATTGTTATGCATGTTTTGAAGTATTGCATTAGAAAAGCTGTATGGAAACGGCAAAATTAGATAAAACTTTGAAAAAGAGTGGATGCACTAAATGGATTTTGGAAACGCCTTTGCAAGATGAATTCTGACATAGCAAACATTTAACTCATACGACTGCAGTTGTTTCCACTGTTGGCGTCTTCCCAGATATAGGTCTGCATTGTCTTTGTCTCTAGACAGCATGAACCATGACCAATACGTGAAAGGACAATTAAAACAAATTCCTGAAGGCCTCGCTCCAGTTTCTCTCTCGTAGATGGTTAGATGACCAAGGCGACTTGTTTTGTTTCTGGTTCACGACCTCTACTTCTTCTTTTACTCCATTTTGGATTACAGCCATGCGTAGCCTATAGCGCCAACTTCTGACCAAACTACGCTTTAGCCCAGTTTCAAACCAGTTGATGGAAACGCTCCTATTTCGCATGTCTTTTTTGGTGACATTTCAAAAGTTTGTTTAAAATTTGAGGATGTAGGAACAACAAATGACAAAAAGGCGTTGTTATTTTTCTGATTTGATTTGCTTGATGGTCCTGTAGCATTTACTTGGAACTGGCAATCCATAACTTCATCTGTGTTAGGCACTGAGATTCCAGTTGACTACTAGTTTTTTTTTTTTGCTCTGAGGGAAACGGAAATCATCTCCCTCACTACAACAACAAAAAGGACTAATACAGGAAGTTCATGTTACTATGTTGTGCTTTTATTTTGGAAACTCCACTAGTCACTCTCTCTTTGAGGTCTACTTCCGGGAGCACACACCTGAAAACTGAGCCACAGGTTTCCAGCTGGTTTCAGTTAAGCTGAACTGACTTTTTAGTCCCTGGCAAACACACTCTGCAGCCTGCAGTTCAGTGTGTCTGCCTGTTTCATCTATAAAACACGTTGAAAATAATTACCTTTTGTCTCACTGCGACGATATTTACTGCTGCAAATATTTACTGATGGACGTTGGATGTAATGAATGAAATGCAGCAGAGGAAAATGAAACGTCGGTCTCCACAGTAAATCATCTGTTGAGTGTTTGATGGTTATGTATTTGTGCTTGAGAACGTAACCGCAGAGAAAATCCCTTTTTTTTCTCTCATTCACAGCTCCGCTATGCTACGTCTCTCTCTTCTACCGCTAACCCTCTCAGCTCGCTCGTACGATCTCTCTCTCTTTTTATGTCTTTTTTTTAAATGAATCAGGAAGCCAACAGCAGAACTTTACTTTTAATGTTATCAGACAAAGAGACATGTTCTCCCCTCGTTCTAAAATGCTCCTAAATCGATACTAGAGTACTTCTTTATTTATGGATAAAGAAGCACACACCTGAAAACACGGGTCTCCAGCTAGTTTCAATTAGCTTGTTAGGCTGAACCAAGAGCCAGGGAAGAGAGAGAGGAGTGGCGAGAGGCTTCTTTGATAAGTTGTTTTTGGTATCTCTTGAGTTTATTATGTTGCCTATTACGCTTTACACTTTAATCCTGCTGGCTTTCATCCTGTTTGTGAAGGTTTACCGCCCTCAAAACCTTACAGTTGCGTTTTAACTTTGATTCTTGCTTATTTAGACACACATATTTCATGTTACAGAAAAACACTAGATTTTAAACCAAGTTTTCAGAAGCATTAAAGCTGAAGTAGGCAAGATTGGAGCAAATCAGATTAAAAAAAGTTATTTTTATAAAACGGTCGCTATATCCTGACAGTAGTGAACGAGACAGGTAATCTGATAAAAAAAAAATCATGTGCCTCTGTGTCCTCCTGTGCTTCTAATGGCATCTGCAAGATTTCACAGACCGGAGGAAAAGAACCAATCAGAGCCGAGCTGTAGCCTTGCTGTCTCTGAGCAACTGTCAATCACTCGCAAACTCCGATCGAACGGTCAAACTAGGCAGCGCTGATCAAATATGAATCAATATTCTGTTACTGTCATGCCTCTTTCTCACAACAAATGTTTTCAGAAACATCTTGTTGTGTACTGTTTAGCTGTAAAATGAGAAAGTTTGTGACCCGGCAGCCATGTTGAGATCAATTTGAGGAAATACCAAGCACCGCCCACCAGCCGGAGCACAGCCAATAGGTTTTATAAAGCCTGAAAACAGAGCCATGAGGAGATGCAGAAGTCTAGTTTTCTCTCAGAACACTTGAATTACAATATACTGAAAGGTTATTATGGAATTTTTGCCCAATGATGCCAAAAATATTTGGCCTACTGCAGTTTTAAGTTCTGATAAATTCCCCTTTGACAAAATAACTCCAATCAGGATTAGCACAGATTGATTGCAGTTGGGGAAATCATTTTAGATTAGATTATTGTTACAGCCTGAAAAGGCTAATTTGATTTCAGGTCTTGTTTAAATAATATTTGAGGAAGCTGATTGGATTAAATCAAGTCAGAATTTGGTCCAGAACATGGACTGAAACCGTGTAAAAAGTCTGCAATGTTCTCTCTTTAAAAATGTAGAAATATGTAGAAACATCATGCATATTTTACAGTGTTTGATCAAATGAGTTATGAATGGTTTGCTTTGAGTGTGGATGAATCGGAGAGAGAGAGAGATACGTTTTCTTTCATCACCAGAGCTATTTTACACTCCGGCCATCATCAGAATATCAAAGCTCTGCATTTGTATTCACACTGAGAGAGAAGCCATAACAGGCTGACTGCGCTTGTTAGTGATACGCAGGCGATAGCACTGGTCAACTCCAGGTCAAATGGATTTACATACCGCACTTCACAGCATTTGGTGACAATTTACAAAATGTCACAACACTGAGCGCTAAAAGAACAGTGATATTGGACAATTCACTACCGAACGGAGGGCACTGACTACTCTCAGCTGTAAACACAGATGTTGTGCTTCAGCTGTTAATGTTACGCCGGATAACATTCGGTTTCACTTCACACAAATATTAGAGACACGTTTTCATCACTTAAACAGATGGAAGGAGAGTAAAAAAATCAATTAGGCCTAGTTGGTTTCTTTTGATCCGAGTGAATCCCGTAGCAGGAGCTACGCAGATAAACAGATGCACAAGAGTTAGAGGAAGGATTTTAGGCTTTGAAACATCTGAAATCTGGATTTTGCAAAATCTGCTTTAAGTCATAATCAGATAAAAGTCTTCAATATTTTGTACATATCAGTTGTGTTTTCTATGCAGACAATATGTTTGGCCAGCCGACCCAAACACATCTACCCCACCAAAAAATGCTTTTTAATATATATTTGTGTATTTATGTTACATCTTTTTTTCCTTTGCCTTTCAGAAGAAGAAGAGGGTGACACAGTGAGAGATGTTGCTCCACAGTACAAGCATGTCTACTGCATTTATCCTCTGTATCAGGCCAATACTGATTAAAGCTGTGCATTTTTAATTGTGCCAGGTAACATGATTAAGGCCGTCAATCGATTAAAATATTTAATCATGATAAATCGATGATGGTCTGTAGTTAATCACGATTAATCGCTAAAAAGGATGTCAGTTGACGCTATAGAGACACAAAGTCCTTTGAGGAAGGAGGTCAAGAAAACATCATACTTTAACAGCAAAGACCACTGTTCACAGTCAACAGTCAAAGATGTGTTCTTTAACCACCATTGCTCATTTACTTCTACTACTTTCCCTAAACCTAACCAAACCTTAACCACAGTGTTGTCACATCATATACACTCACCGGCCACTTTATTAGGCACACCTGTTCAATTGCTTGTTAATACAAATAGCTAATCAGCCAATCACATCTGGGTCTCATTCACATGAACGGAGGAAGGGAAACAACTCGGAATTCAGCTATTAGTGCATTTTACAACTTTTAGAATAGTTTGATACCATTTCCCATCAAAAGCTCATCATGTACTGGCATCACCTATCATGTCATGAAATATCACTGGTGTTCCATCCAACAATCAGCAAGCTTAAATTGCTCAGCAGAATCTCAGCATGGCGGGTGATTGTGATCTGGACATTCAGTAATATTACTAAGTAATAGATAGTAAAGATACTTGTGATTCATATTCTCTCCTTCTACCGGACGACTCTTTATTATAGCAGGAACGGCTTCATTCTGCTGACTAGAAATAAGTATAAACCGGTAGTTAATGTCAGACTATGAGACAAGAAGGAATTGGGAAAAAAGAGAGTTCTATTGAATGTAGTTCTGGACACAATGAGCTGAGCTGCTGTGGTAACGGGAGGGAAAGGGAGGCGTGGAGATGAAACAACAGGCAATAAAGTAAAAAGACAGAAGCTGGGAAATTGGAAGATAAATTACGAGCTGAAGAGGCAGTAAATCGCAGAGATTGGCCTAAGTGGGTCAGAGTGTCTAAATACGACTGAAAGCGTAACGAAAGAGGCTGGGATGGGAACAGAAACAGACAGCCAAATGGACAGACTGCATGATAAAGAATAGATGGCAGAAGACAAAGGGGTGGGCATTAACAGTGGAGTATAATGTGACCCAAAACAAAGACCTTGGAGTTACAGGTTGGCAGAATATTTTTGGCATCATTGGGCAAAAATTCCAAATAACCTTTCAGCATATTGTAATTCAAATATTCTGATAGGAATCTAGACTTCTGCACCTCCTCATGGCTCTGTTTTCAGGCTTTAAAAAATCTAGCCCGTGACGGGAGACTTTAAACAATCACAGGTCATTCCATTCAGAAACATCTTGTATTGTACTGCTTAGCTGTAAAATGAGAAAGTTTGCTCTGGCTGGTGGGCGGTGCTTGGTATTTATTCAACTGATCTCAAGATGGCAGCAAGGTCATAAAGGCAAGTCCATTTACTTTTGGTCGGACAAAACAAATAATCTGAAGATGTCACCTTGGCATTGAGACCTTGATTGTTTTTGTCATTTTATAGACCACACAATTAATATATTCATAATGAATTAATCAACTGATGATCCAAATACTCATTAGTTCTGAATCTAATGCAGCTTCTTTAGTTCTGGGTTGATGGTGTCATTTGAGGACTTGAGCCGTGCTGTCGTTCTCTGTGTCAGTGTGAGGCCCTTCTGCTGTGCTACAACAAGCATCCGGGAGATTGAACTGTGAAATATTAATGATGAGGCACCAAAAAAAATGGAATAAGAACATGATTTAAACATGCATGCTGTATCTTGTTATGCTTATGATACTGCATACCTTTTCTCTGTAGCCTACATACTGTATTTCTCTGCTGCCTCTATTCTTTTCTCTCTTCCTTTTCTTCCCCTCTGGTTTCATCTACTTCCTTTTCATTTCTTCACATTCATGCTGCAAAGTGTATATATCTAAAAAAAATAAACTGTTAGAAATGCTGTTACTTCAGTACATCCCACACTTATGTAGACTTCACCTAAATATGCACAGGTGTGGATTGGACATTGATCTCGACCATCTACCACTGACGCATTGCAGCAACAGAGCAATAAAAAAAAAAAACATTTAAGAAAACATTTTAAGCATTGATGAATTAGGTACAACTAATTCAGGGGTATTCAGCGGACGTGGACGTAGTCACCGTGACATCAAACATTGGTTTGTGGACTGCCGCTTTGAAGCCTCGAGTTGGACATTTTGGTCGTCGCCATCTTGTTTTTTTGGAACAGGAAGTGATTTGAGAGGGTGGAGCTAAGTACAATCGAACGTTCGAAGACGAAAACATGGAGAACTCCCAGACCGGACAACGCTGTGATAATGACCTGCCAATCACAAGGTAGCCACGCCCTAAAGCATACCCTGCTTTATGGTCTATTTGACTCTAAATGGGACCAGAATTTACTAAATGAACATCATGCTGTATTGAAGAAGACTTAAAACTAGTTTACAATGTTTACCAAAGTAATAAATCAAGTGAGAAGTAGGGTCATTTTCTCATAGACTTCTATACAATCATTGGAAGCCAAAAGTGTAGTTGAAAATATAATTTGTTTAATGGCCCAGCCCTAGTTTCTGCTACCAGCAGGAGACACTCTGGAAAAACGTTACGATCACCAGACTTGTGAAGAGAAGGCCACATGACTGACAGAGATCGATCGGCTACTTGTACTGTAAACATGTTGTAGCGGCCGCCGATACTCACTAGGAAGCAGGGAACTGTGCTTGCAAGGTCGGGGCACCTTGGTGGCCGAGGGGTTAAAGCACCGACCATAAACTGACCAGCCAGAGAGCTTTTCCTATCATCACTCTGCTGTTAGCTATCAAGTGAAGGCACATTATGCCTCCACAAAACAGCTTCACAAAAGTGGAGTTTGGAACCACTCCAAACTCCACTCCCATCATGCTGTATCCATAGGCTGAGTGTTTATGGAAGTGTTTCACACTGTATGTGCATGAGCTGCAAAGTTTGAACTAAGTCGGGAATGTGGTTGTGTTGGTAGATATGTCCATATGTGTGTGAGTGTGGCTAGACTACATCTGTGGTTGTGTGTGTGTGTGTGTGTGTGTGTGACAGCTGACGGTCAAGATCAAGACCTCTCGTCCTCTCTCACCCACTGAGGGAGATCTGGGAGGAAGCGGCTCAATGTGACTTTCATCCTCCCACCTCTCGGTGTCCATCATGCTATTAGCCTCTTCATCCCCTTTCTCCCTTGAGCTGCCCGCTGCAGCCTCTCCTCCCAAAGCTTCCATCCTATACTCACCTTTGCAGATTGGAGTTTTGGTTTTACAAACATTTCCCAGAAGCAGAGTTGCTCTGGAGTTAAAACATCAATGAAGGAGCCCGTTAGAGTGAGGCTCGGAGAAACAGGGAAGAGATGAGAGGCGAGGTATCAAGAAGCCCTGCTCTCTAGCAACATAACACCGTATGGAAATTAAACTGCAGCCAGTCTAATAACCCTGCTCCTCCTGCCAACTAGTGGAGACAACATGCTTTCTCCACACTCTGTAGGAGTGATTTAGTGTGACACTAGTGTGGAAGGAGCTGTTTTTCCCTCTCATTTCTTGAAGAGACCTCTACAAACGGTCCTCTCGCACACTGTTTTTAACCAAATCTTCTATTCCTCCCTGTCTACTTTCATCTTATTGTCCTCTTCTCCTTTTCTTACAATCCTGCTCTACTCGTCTCTGGTTCTTTTCACCTCATTTCATCTTTTATTACTCTCTGCCCTCTCTTTCTCATGTTTAAAAGCGAGAGAAATGTCCATAATGTACCATAATTGATGGTAAACGCAGTCGATTGAATCAGATCATTCCTCAGTGCATGCTATATTGATCGAGAAAGCTGCTGTTCTCCAGCTGCAAAATCTGTTGTTCTTCCGGAGTGCTACTGCAGGTAGCTGTGGGGTGCAACGCCGCTCCAAACTGGAATTCAGAAGGTGACAGTTGTATTTTTCTGCTTAAGTGTGAGAATCAGGGATGTCAAAGTTAACGTGATAACAACGCGTAAACGCAAATTCTTATTAACGCCACTAATTTCTTTAATGCGTTAACACAAAATGTGATTTTTAGGTTGGCCATACACATGCTGCATCTAAAAACATGTGGAAAACGCCAGCTGTGCCGCTTTCAACCTTTTATCCAAGGTGCTTGGGAGGTTGCGCTACTGTTGTGCCTGCCGTTACTAAGCAACCAAAACCGCACTGCAATGACGATGATGATGAAGTTAGGGTGATTCATCAGGAAAAGCCTCTCTGACTAAATTAAACAAAATCAAAACAAATATAAATGCATTTGCAGCACCGTGAATCCCTCACAGTTGCTTTTCTTCTTGATTTTTCTGTGTCAGTCTAGCTGACCTTTCAACCGGATGTTGTGACGTCCTCGAATAGGATGAAGAAGTAAAATAGTCCGTGGGACAGATCATAAAGCTCTGGGTAGCCCTGCAGTAAAATGATTAATTTCTCCTCCATATATTTACAGTAGATGGATATTTCCGAAAAAGAAAAAAGATATCTGCCGGCTGTGATTGGTTGTTCCTCGTCACATGACATGTGGTGCGCGCTGCAGCGTCTCAAAAGTTGAACTATTTTTATCTTGTGGTGCAGCCGCGAAAAAAGATGCTCGGGAACGCTTGTGCCCCGCGTTTGAGCGCATGTCTACATTGACAACAATGGGTTTGAGTGTGCAAAAGACGCGGCCCCTTAAAGGAGTCTAGATCGCCAATGGCGCAATGCATCCTGGTACATGTAGGCACAGCCGGCAAGGCTTTGCAGCAGGAGAAATCAGCTTTTCTCAGTCATTATAGCACAAACTAGGGAATTTATTTCTTCAGTGGACTACATTAACCATCAGCACTGATCGGACATCCATATAAAAGGTGGCAAATTTTCCCTCTAACATCATGAAGAGTCCTGATCCTCATTTCTTTTCTTTCCATCATCATCTTCTTTAAATCTCTACATCACACCTGATTACATTCCTATGCAGTCTATATGAGGTTTAGTTTCACCATGGATATCTCTACTGAAGATGCATGCATGGGTAACATTACTGTTGGGTTCTGTGAATTCACGTGTACATGTACTGTAAATATATGCAAAATAATCTGTGTTTTTTTATGTGTAAAAAACCTGATTAATAATGACTTTACAACACTGCATGCTAAAGGAAGAGTAGGCGTCTTCGGGATGCTACATGGTACTGGTGAGCACTGGGGATTTTACAGCTATTTTCAGTTTTATTGTGCGATCAAAGAGATTCCAACCCGGTTCTGTCACATGGGACCACAAACAACCACAGATGCTCGCCGTGCTGGAAATCCCACCTCTCTCCAAACACAGTGATGAACTACTGCTGCACTGCTGCTGCTTTACCCAGGAGGAACATTTCTAAATGAAAAGTCCTATTTAGTCAGTTTCTCTGCTCTCAGCAGAAACAATAAGTAACTTGAAAGGTAGTCACTCCCATGCAATCTCCTATATCTAAGCTATATTTTTTACTTAGTACTTTAAGTGAGTATTTTAATTTTATTTTAATTCTAGTAACATTTGAGAGGAAAATATGTTCTTTTTACTTCACTACATTTATTTTATAGCTGTAGTTACTGAGAACAGCTGAAGCATATATATATATATAAAGCTTTATTTATATTGCACTTTTATAAACCCTGATAACAAAGTGCTTCGCAGTTACAAAAAAGAGAATAAAGGCATTTGAATAAATAATTAAAACAAACACAAGCAAAAACCGATAAGAGGATAATAACAAATTAGGGAAAGGAGCATCGATAAAAAATACCTTTGAGAGTAAATAGGTTTTGAGATGAGACAGAGTTTGATAACTTTGTAAATATGAGGAATTGATACAGATTAAAGCTGGGGTTGGTAATGTTCTTCAAAAACATTTTTTTTGTTATAAATTCTCATTACATCCCAACAGCAATCAATAAATCGAATGCTCTGATGAAAAAAAGTTAAAAATCCGGTATCTGTTGCTGTTCCAGGACTTTAATAAACCTGTCCAATCATTTCATTGTCAATGCACTCATTGTGCATCAGCGGACTCTTCCACAAGCTGCTAGCTTGACAGCTCAATGGCATAGCCACAAGGACACCCACAAATCAGATGCAGGATATTAGTTATAGCCTTTCTGAAACGAGTTGCTATAACTGGGCAAAACAACCTGCCACAATCCATCTGCAGCCATTTTATATTTCTACTAGTGGAAGTTGTCAACGACACACACATTTAGCTGGAAAAAAATCTGGAAAAAAAGTCATGAGCAGTTATTGTGTGAGGTTATTGTGTGTATATACAGTATACTGTATATATATATATATATATATATATATATTAAGACGGTCAAAGTTAACACGATTATAGCGTTTAAAAATGAGTTTTAACAGCTTTTATTTATTTAACACATTGACAGGACTTTTACATTGTGCTGGACTCACTGTTGATGCTAGAGTGAAGATACTAACATCAAATGAAACTATGAAACCTAAGAAATCCATTGGTACCAAACATGTCATACTAGCTTGTCACAAAGGAGGCCAAAAACTGCTCCAAACTTAGGATAAATTTGAAAAACTGTCATGGCCATTTTCAAAAGGGTCCCTTGACCTCTGACCTCAAGATATGTGAATGAAAATGTTTTTTATGGGTACCCACGAGTCTCCCCTTTACAGACATGCCCACTTTATGATCATCACATACAGTTTGGGGCAAGTCATAGTCAAGTCAGCACACTGACACACTGACAGCTGTTGTTGCCTGTTGGGCTTGAGTTTGCCATGACAATATTTGTCATTGTTTGTGTTGGTAATTGATTTCCAATAACAAATATATACATACATTTGCAGAAATTAAGCATATTTACCCACCCCCATGTAATGATATAAAATGCACAATTGTACAAAATTATAGATAATCATGCGATTAATCACGTTTACATATTTAAATCAATTGACAACCCTAACTATGATACATTTCTCATAATCATGCCTGGAAAAATCTTGTCATAAAGTGAACCACACCATTTCTTAACCTTGACGTTAGTTGAACGTCTGCCTGAGTTGCAGTGGCTTGCGTTCTTCTATGCTCACGTGCGCCAAGCAAGCCAGTGAAGACTGTACTAGCTACTGTAGGCAGCTAGAAGCTACACTTATTTCAGAGTTTAGCTTGTGTCCAGTTTCTACACTGTAATGGATTTGATTTATCTACAGTTTTGTGACTCAGGTCTCATTACCTAATAATAAAGGTTATAATAATAATCTGAGTTTAAGCTTTTGGTCGTGGGGTTGCTTGATTTGAAGTAGAACACTTTGCTAGTGGAGTCCATGAATTGTTGCCCATATCCACTGCAAAACAGACATTTTGTACAAATAGTGCCAGTACTGATTTCCCATGAGGCTCAGGGAAGATGCATCATACATGAAGGGTGGAGGACTCCATAAGGGCACGAGGCCTTTCATAGCTGAGGAAGCTGCTGGGTCTCAGAAAGGGCTTTGCCTCATTAGAGATGATGAATGGGGAGAAGCACTGGGAGGCAGACGACCAGTTAAGTTAAACCACTGCAGCTCCATTCACTCTTAATATTCCCCCACCCCCCACACACAGACACTCGCATATCCAGGACACATCTGCATTAATGCAGGTAATTTGAGTAAAACGTAATGTATATTGAGATGCTTTTCATTCACAATTGAATTGTTACATTTGCATACTCAGACAGTGAAACACCGTAAGACAAATGAATAAATCCTTCTTCTGCCTGCTCTTTTATAACGTTTACTGTGATAACGGTGACCCATTTAGCATCATAATTCAGACTGATGTTTGACACAATGGGTCCTTGAATTCATACAAAGGAAGACAAAAGCAGCTTCTCATTTCTAGCCGACGATCATTGACATTTCCAACCCGGTCTCACAGGAAGGTGTATAAATACCACAACATTACACGGACATTTCACGTGTCATGATTACGCATTTTAGCCTTTTCGAGTGCCATTTGTACGCCATGCAAACGTCCGGAGTTAGTTTCAGGAACAAAAAACACTTAGTTAGAGTAAGGGAAAATGTCATGGTTGGGATTAAAATACGTAAGTAAATTAAGTAAAACAAGTACAGATACAACTATGGAAAACACGTCACAAATGTCAATAAAAAACATGTGACAAACATCACTAACGTAACTCACAAATCAAAACACCGGTCAACAACGTTTTTTAAAACCGGTCTCCTGGTTGTTTTGATTCCAGACTTTTGAATGGTGGTGTATGTCACATCTCTTTATATGCTTTTTAGGCTTTTTCATCTTTATCTTGTATCACATATTCATGTTGTTCAAAGCACAATTCGCTTGTTTGCACAGAAGATGGAGATTTGTTTTAAATTAGGTCAAAATCCGAATCTCAAATAAACAAAGCAAAGCTATTTACTCTTCTTCTTCATTCCTCCTTTCTTCCATCTCTTCCTCCTCATAATTTCTAACATTTCCTTTCCTTTGTTCCTCCTCCTCCTTCCTCTCCTTTATTACTTTGTCTCGGTGCTTCTGGTGATGAGTGGGGAGAAATAAACAGTTCTGGGGGCCCCGGGCCCAGCCAACCATCCCCCCACCCCGGTAGAGCCATTCACCCCGGGGAGCTCATCAATTGACACTGAATTTGCTGCAATAAATGCCAGCAAGAAGAATGAGCCCCCTGGTTTGGAGTCGCAAACAAACACACACACACACACACGTACACAAACAGCAGCTGTGACTCCTAAGGTTGGGTTTAAATACACTTTAAAACACCTGTACCAACACACACACACACACACACACACACGCACACGCAGAAGTTGTGACATGCATGTTGGCTGTTCATAACAATTCTAAAACATCCATGCAGCGGAACTACAAATGCCTACACACACACACACACACACACACACACACACACCCACGCACAGTTGAGACACATTAGCACCTCATAGATCCATCTCTAAAGGAGCTGCCTGACAGCCTGATCAATTCTCCAGCTCCTTGTCTTTAACAGGCTTTATCTGAGAGGCAGAGTGGTAATGACCCACAGACGTTTGATGAAGTGAAAGTTTACAGACTCTGGGGGAGTCACACTGCAGGGTGTGCGTGTGTGTGTGTGTGTGTGCGATGATCTTTGGCCGTGTTCAGAGCTGGCATTAACATGCGTCCTGATCGATCCGATCGAAAGTGGACAGCTTTAAGTACGTCTGTTCACACCTGCCATTAGAATGTGTCTCCAGTGACCACTTGGGATCGAATCTCACTTCCCCACTCTATATGCAAATAAACACGTAGTAAACACACGGTTATCACAACAGACGTTGGGATGTAATATTACATGAACGTCAGTAGTGATATCCTACATGTTCCTGAAACCAGGTACATTTTATTAACATAGAATTATAAGGTTATTGTACCAGCGGGACCTCTGTGGCGCTGACACCGCTGCCTTTGCCAGATAGCAGTGGGGTACAGAGCTTCAGAGAGCCGGGGATGAGAGCGGTGAGTGGGTGGCTGTCAGATCAGTGCAGAGCACCGGAACAAAACCACAGAAACATATCCGACAGTATAATAATAATGCATTTCCTGTCCTTAATCTGATAGTCTGTACATATGTAGCCTATAGATAAGATATATTTTAACAAAATACAATTGTACCGACAGGATACAGTAGAACACATAGGCCGTTTCCATGCAGCGAGGCAGACAAGCGCTCGCGTCTGCCTGTCTACTCACATGAGGGGTGCAGTGAGACCATACTTGCCAATACTCCCAATTTCCCCACGAGACTCACGTTTTTCATTGCTCTCTCCCGGTTTCCTCCCGGTGTCACAATTATCCCATATTTCTCCCGATTTATGACAAATGTTAACACCTTTTTTTTTTTTTCTTCATCTAAACCTGTTCCTGGCACTGTACAGTCTGTATAAGCTCTACTGTTTCCACCCGAACAACAATACAGCTACACCTGATGTTGTTTACTGGCAGAAGAGAGCCGCTCACAATACAATGTGGTTTAAGCTGCGCTTGCCGCACATCACAACACGCAGCACCCAAAGTTTGGCTTTGCTTGACGCAGGGAAAAGCGCAAAACACAAGCCAATGTAAAAAAAATTGGTTTCAGAGCGCAGTGGTGCCATTGTCACGTTGTGTCTGAAAGGACCTTCAGTGAGTGAGAGAGGGAGAGGGAAATGGAGAGTACTAAGAGAAAGAAATACTAAAGTAGGGGCACAAAATTAATGAAAAATAAAACTGATAAATAGAGAAAGAGTTTCATTCAAGTTCACGGCAAAAGGGCAAATTATTCTGCATTCTTTCCTGATAATTAAAAGTGAAATGAAAAGTATTTAATATTTAAAAATGCAGTTGCAGTGTAGCTGATTATTTCTGCTAGTTCATTCTTTAAGAGTCACCAGAATGCAGGAAAAAAGTCTCTAAATCTCAAAGTTTTCTGGATTTTCCAGATCCCCTACTTTGATTTAGAGATCCTCCCCTTTTTTGAGTTCTCAAGGTTGGCAAGTATGAGTGAGACCCCAAGTGGGACGTAAGTTGAGTAGGCAGTCCTCAATGTGGCCCATGACACATTTATGTACAAACTACTAAAACAATGTGACCATATGTGGCCCAGACCACCTCTGAATGTGGAAAAACAACAAATATTGAGAGGAAAGGAGAAGATTAAAGGGCAAGTACAACCATTTTTACTTGTGACTGTTTCTGTTTATTGGTACTTCTGTTCACTCGCCTCTCTTTGACGTTTAAACGTAAAGATCATTAAATAAACCTCTAAACTTTAGGGCAACTCCTGTAGCTGCTGGATCTATTTTATAAAACTGTTTTTCATGAGTCTTGCTGTGTTATAGGAGAGCAATGGTAAATCACGCCGCTTTTCACTTGTCATTTGTACGCCACGCAAACGTCCGCAGTTAGGTTTAGGCAAAAACAAACACTAACTCAGGTTCAGGCAAGAAAACCACGAGGGTAAGGGTGGGGGAAAACATCATGGTTGGGCTTAAAATAGGTAAGTAAACTAAGTAAAATACGTATGGAAACAATGTAACGCAACTACAGAAAACACGTCACAAGCGTCAATAAAAACGTCACAAGCGTCACTAATGTAACAACCTGCCATAAAAAGATGATCTTTATCATTTCTAGCAGCCCCCTCTGGGTTGTGAACCAATATGGATTAATGATGTGTGATGATGCCTATGTTGTTGATAACGAGAGCTCTAGAGATACTGGGAGATTTCTCCACTCAGGATGTGATGGACACATTTTAGCAGAAATCATCAGCTGAATGGTTCTGTTAAATTATGACATCTTTGACACAATAATACAACGGTACGGAATAAATTATATGTAATAAAAAATCAGTTGAAAGGAGCAGTCACACTGATTAAATGTAAGGAGTGAGTAATATCAAACCATCTCTCATCTGAGACCTAATTCACACTTTAAATTAACCACTGACCTTTTTAATATTACTCCCATATTGGACTTAAATTAGTCATAAACTATGCCAAAGATGAGGAGAATTAAATTAAAATCAAGGTATCACTTTGCCACGGATTAAAATGTTCACACTAAATGTTTAACTGAGCTTTGAGTTCAACAAGTGGGAGACATTTTGATTGTGTTTAAAAGTAAAGACACAAACACCAGTCTCCTGGGTGAAAGTCCTGTGTTTTTTGACCCACCCATCCACCTTGACCTCCTCCCTACATGGCACTATTTATACTTCACGGTTCACAGTTATGTGGATTACATACAAATTGATTTTGTGCTGACCATCATGAAAAAAATTCGAAATTTGTGTCTTTGTACACGAATCAATACATTACATTTTATCACTATTTCATGAACTGCTTTGCGACTGGGCTGAAATGAATCAATACAATTGTAAAATGTTAGAAATAACATGAAAAGAGATTTGAAACAAAGCGAGATCATATATCTTGGCTGCAGCTCAGAAGTTTAATCTGTCGTGGATCAACCTGTAGATCTCCATCAGAAGACACTCAGGTGAGTATTGGAGCCCCTGTGGAAGGTGCTAAAGCTGGATTTGATGCTCAGCCTCACCTCAAAGATCTACACCTGCTCTCTGTGGCTCCATCCTTATAAAGTATACTCTATCAGTCTCAGCTCTGTGCTGGATTTTCCCGTTCAGGCTGCGAGAAGCACTCTGGAGGAGAAGTGCTGCAAATCTGCATCAGCTCTGTTCTCTTTTCATGTCTTATGGGAACACACCGGGTGCTAAATAAAGAAAATGAGTCAGTGGTAAACCTTTGCTGACATCAGAAAAAACATCTGGAGTGCTCTGTAGGTGTTTTACATTTGTTGGTGTTGGATTTGATTTTCTTGCTCAGTCACAGATGGAATTTGTATTTCACTCTTAAATTGTGTGACTAACAGACAAACAGCAGGTTCTTACTCAGAATATGAGTCAATTTCAACCTATATGGCTTCGTATGTGTTTCTCCCCGTTCTGTGTTCCCATTTCAGATTCTTCTTTACACTATCTCCTCAGTGCTACCGACCACAGAAACTCTCCTGGAGGATGCAACCATCATAAATGTTTATGTTCTGGCCATCAGTTTTACTTATTTCAACAACTCTAACAGCCATGAGCCTCAGCTGCTGTTGCTATGGAGAAGAAGCCAGTCAGAGGCACAAATCTGTAGCAAATTAAATGCTTTGTTGGTGTTTCAAATACAATTGAAATAAAAACAAATTGTATACTATGCACTATACATACCCAATAGGTGTACTATCGAATAAACAGTATTATGTATCTTTTCGGACGCACTGAGTAGTAATTTACGTCCTCACTTCCTGAGAGCCTCATTGCTGGTTGGAGACATGTAACCATGGTAACTCATGCCAACCTCATGAGACCAAAACTCTGATTTGTGAGAATCAAAGTCTGATTTAAAGGTTCAGTGTGTAGGATCTGGCAGAATCTTGCGGTAAGGTGGCAGATTGAACTGAAGCCTCTCCCGTGTGCAAAGCATGGAGCATCACTTGGTGGCCGACGCAAAAATGCGAATGGAACCTCTCTAGAGCCAGTTTTTGTTATGGTAGCGTAGGTCATTTGGAGCAGAGCCAGCGAGTAGAGTGTGTGTGTATGTGGGAAGTGAGTGGTGAAGCAAGAGAGAGAGAGAGGGCGGCGGTAGCGAGTAACATTAGCGACGAACAAGCTGACAATTTGCGCGTAGTGTTTTAGCCTACTAAATAGCATGTTAGTATGGACTTTCGGACGTGAACAATACACATCGTCATGGTTATTGAGTTCATAAAAAAATGTTTTAAAAAAGATTTAGAATCTAACAGTACATTGATTTGAGATTGTAAAATCGTTTTTCTAATTTTTAGATTCCACCTGCTGTTACGGGTGTGTGTCACAGAATTCCAAGCTCTGTGATTGGATGTTGTTTGCCGAAATGCACCATGGTAGTCGTAGTTTACTTCTCCCCTTCAGTTTTTATGCCCACAGGCTTCTTGTAGGTTTTTATCAAAGAAGCAGATATTTTGTAACACAGCTGTTCATCTTTTGTTGTGATGATTCAACCAGCAGACTTTCATGTCCATCACCACACTGTCTAGTGTAATGAATGAGACTTTTACTGCAGGGGCGGCAGCTCTACTGTACACACAGGCTGCTGTTGGTTGAGAAACTGGCCTCAGTCTCTTTTGTAATGGGTTTTTCTCTGAGTGAATCTGCTGAGTGTTAATTGCTGAGTCTAAAAATACAAAAGACACAAAAAGAACTTGCGCATCGGAGAGTGTTTTCCTTCCTGCCCACATTCATTTCTTTTCATGCATATTTTAGTAAGCCAAACATTGCAGTCTCCAGATGATCTTAATTTGTGAAGCTAATTTAAGTCTTCAGTCTGCAGGTTAGGCTAACAGCTTCCAGCAGTGTGCATGTTTGCAGCCTGAATGAGTGTGGAGGCAGGTCATGTTAAATGGACTGCTGTGTAATTGTGCTTGTGATTATCAGCTCATGGGACTGTAAACTCCCCACGGCCTACGTGTCCTGCATCAAAGTGTTCTGGTTCAGTATCTAAGAGCTGGTTACACGCTCCTCTGCTGCATGGGATGACATGGAGGAAGCTAGCGTGATAAATGGTCATTTGAAGTAGTTAGGAGTCTCTATTGTGCTCCAGTGTCATGGGATGTTCCTGTGGATCCTGCACGATAAGCCAGAAGGTACCCAGTGAATTTGAATCAAGTTCAGGGCTTTAGGGCAGGCTGTGTGTAGCTAGTAGGTGGCTAGAAAACTGCAGTGCCTTCTGTTGGACACATAGACTGTAAGAAGTGGACGTAGTCCCCATGACGTCACCCAACTCCCAGACCGGACCACGCCGTGTTAGCAAACGATCAATCACAAGGTAGCAACGCCCTGAAGCATACCTTGCTTTATGGTCTATTTGACTCTAAATGGGACCATAATTTACTAAATGAACATCATGCTGTATTGAAGACTTGAAACTAGTGATTGAGATCATAAACTCATGTTTACAATGTTTACTGAGGTAATAAATCAAGTGAGAAGTAGGGTCATTTTCTCAAAGACTTCTATACAATCAGACTTATTTTTTCAAACAGAGGAGTCACCCCCTGCTGGCTGTTAGAAAGAATGCACGTTTAAGGCACTTCAGCATTGGCTTCACTTTTCAGACCTGAGGATGCCAACTGGTTGGACACTTTGTTAGATTCTGGCATACCTAACGTTATTCTTGCATGTATTTATATAGCAACCTGCTATCACGCAAAAGCGTGTAAAAGACCCGCCTGTCCACCATAGGACGGCGTGTCAGTGTCAGGTTTCACCTCGGCGAGGCATTCATATCAGACAATGTATGAAGGTGCAGTAGGCTACCAGCAGGGCGTAATGAAACCAATTAGTTGGGTTTAGGAAAAACGTCATGGTTGGCCTTAAAATAAGTATGTTAACTAAGTAAAACATCAGTACGGAAAACACATCACAAACGTCACTACAAAACACGTTACAAATGTCGCTGACGCAACTTGCAAAACAAAACACCGGTCTCGAACACCGGTCTCCTGGTTGAAAGACCTGTGTTTGTTGGACCCATCCACTTCCCCTCCCGCCCACCATATGCGGTCTTTTTCCCTTTTCATGCTACGTCACTAAGGTGTAACATAATCCAGAGAGACCCGTGTTTTGTTTTGTAAGTTACGTTAATGACGTTTGTCAGATGACAAACGTTTTCCGCACAGATGTTACATTGTTTATGTACGTATTTGCATACGTTTTAAGCCCAACCATGACGTTTTCCCTTAACCTAACTAAGTGGTTTTCCATGGCTTTGTTGCCCCCTGCTAGTACTGCACTTTAATACAGGTGTGTAATATTCATGTCTCGGTGAGGCAAAACATGACACTGACAAGCTATCCTCTGGTTCTCTATGGTCTATTACACGCTTTAGCGTGAAAGCGGTTTGTAAAACTACATCACCACAGTCCCGGCGAACTTTACCGGAGCGTTTACTGTTTACTGACGCTGAAGGTGCCTTGTACTGAACTCGGCGGCTGTGAAAAAGCCTTGGTATTTAACACCCTGGGAATGAGAAAGGGCTGCGTATTCACACAGATGCGCTTACGTTGCAGTCAGTACAGATTACATGGCGTACAAATGACATGCCTAAAGCAAGAACGGTGTTCTTATTACACGCTTTTGCATTATTATGTCATTCACACGGCTTTTCGTGCGACCGGGCAGTAAATAACTACAGGCTACATTAGCTGCAAGCTACGCAGTGGCCCAACAGTCTGCAGGTGCAGTATGCTGCAAGCAGATGTCGAGTTTGTTCTACTGTGGCATTTGTGAGCTTCCATGACAAACCTACATCTCTTTCAAGTAGGCGAGTGTCTCCTGATTGTCTTTGTTAGTGTGTCATGTTACAGTTATAGTCTCTTTTGGTGGAGAATGCAGGTGCTATATTTAAAACGGACTAGTTTCTCATTAATGTAGTTTTATTAATGATCACAGCTAATTAGGACTATTACCAGTGAATAAAAATATAATGACTCAAATGGCAGAGCTGGTGTCTCAGTGGCTTTGGCGATAATGAAATTCAGAGCATTAGTCATCACATTCCTAATAGCCTGCATAATCATATAAGCCATAGATTTATGAACAAGACAGTAATCATTGTTCTAAACATTTTTTCCTGTTCAATTTATTATTTTTAGTATTAGGGCTTAAACAAAATTATCATGCATTACATTGAGTATTTGTGCAGGACCTAAAGAAGGAAGGTTAGGGTTAAATTTGGTTTCAGAGGCGTCATGACATATAGCAACTGTACTCTCTCTAATTGGTGAACTACTGTCGCTGGTGACAGCAAACACGCTATAGAGCCAAATACTTAGTCACAATATATATATATGTATTTTAAAGACTGGTCTCACCAAATGGCGTATGAATGACACAACAATTTGTTAAGTAATTTTGCGTCCAATCACAATACCTTGCTTTTGGCGTGTCATTTCATGCCATGTAGTCTATATTGACTGCAATGTAAAGTCATCCGTGTGAATATGCTACACTCAGAGCTAGTGATGTAGAATAAAAAAGTGAAAGAAAGACTGCTTATGGCAGGTGGGAGGGGAGGGGAGGTGGATGGGTCCAACAAACACAGGACTTTCAACCAGCAGGCCGGTGTTTGTGTATTGTTGAGTTATTTTGAAGTTACGTTAGTGACGTGTTTTTTGTACTCATGTTACATTGTTTACGTATGTATTTTACTTAGTTTACGTACTTATTTCAAGCCCAACCATGATAATACACCACACTTGATCCCTGCTGCGATTACATTGGAATTAATTGAAGTTGCCACCACATTTTGCTGTTTTAAATGCTGGTGATGAAGACTTAAAGAGGTTCATTAAATTTAATTTTATTGTGCAGCATGTTTTGCAGCAAAACATGGTGGCCCTGAACAGCAACTACTGTACGCTACAGGATTTTATTAATTACAAATTTATAATTTGTCTAAATCCAAATGCATTCTGAAAAACATTTTACATTTTTTTTTTTTTTTACAAATCTTCTTCTTGGAGGAGGAGATCCCGTTGAGCCCTAACTAATCCTGCTGTCATCTCTTTCTGGTATCGTAACTAAAGACTAATTTCTCCAGGTTATAAACGTCACCATGTCAGAACTGCAATACTGCACCTAAACAATGTATTTGTAAAATATTCTTGTCTGAAAATAAGGCAGAATCAGCTCCTCACTGGCATTTACATTAAGTGCACTGTTCGAAAGAGGGGATCAATTCCATATCATGTATTCACGGGGAAAATCACATCCTCTTTCATTCCTGCTAGAATTGGCCCCTGGCTGCAGTTGTATAGCTGAAGGCTTCATATTGTGTAGTTGGGATCTTGCCTGTGGCAGACATAGCTTAGGGAAATTATGGGTGTATTTCATACAGAAGACTGTAGAGGTTTACAGAAATTGCTACAGAGTCATTCAGGCTTTGCCATCTCACAGTAACTACCATTCATATTGACACACAGGGACCAGGGATGAGAGAGCTGATGGAAGACTGCACATAAAAACACAGTATATACAGTAGATAATGTAGTGTATACACTGCAATGATGTGCTGAAAGCCCCTGAAGGGCTGAAAGAAGCATTAGAACATAACTCACATGACAAATCACTGGGTTTTTGATTAAGAGTGGCTCAATTATTAAATAGTTGTTTTTTAACCAAGGATGGAAAGATAACTACAAATACTCAAGTAAAAGTTAAATAAGTTGTGTAGCGCATTGTGTCCAAGGTTGGGCCCAGTGTCAGAATTTGAAAACTCCTGTTCTCCAACATGTTAGTGAGCAAAAAAGAACTTCAGTATAAATCCTATCACTGTCAATGGTTTGGGTTTTATTACCATTAGATATGCCCTCACATACACTACCTGTCCAATATGATCCAAGCCCAAAAGAAGAGCGGCGGGCTTTGAAGCAAATTTTTTCGTAGTGGCCAAACGGCAGTACTACAACTTCTGTGACCGTCACATGATGCCATTGGGCCCAAAAATACGTTTTCCCATAGACTTACATTGGGAGAGAGACGTCTGTCACTCAGCGGATATTTTTTTTTTAGGTGAATCAACTTCCCAGTACAAACACTTGAATAGTCCTTATTTAAATCATTAGGTCCTAAAAATTGTAAAATGCAGGGCGCCTGGCTAGCTCAGTCGGTAGAGCGGGCGCCCATGTGTGGCCAAGGCTCAGTCCTGGCAGCGGTGGACCTGGGTTCGAATCCGGCCTGTGGACCTTTCCGCATGTCATCTCTCTCTCTCCCCCTTTCCAAGACTCTATCCACTGTCCTATCAATAAAACGCTTAAAAAAAAATGCCCCCAAAATAATAATTAAAAAAAAAAAAAAATTGTAAAATGCACTCATAGATGAATCCAGAGTTATTTCTCTTCTTTCGTTCATGTGAACAAGACCAAGACTGAGGCTGGAGCGAGGGCTGGGAGGCGGAGTTAGCAAGCCATGACGACAGCGTGACGGCTGTGACCCCGTGACCGAGCAATGTGACCTAGCGGACGCCACCGTGCCTGCCTTATTTTGAAAAGACTGGAGTGGGAAATTGACACGTGCGTCACGTTTTGCTGGACATTTGTAGGAAAACAAAGAATAAATGACGCTGTAGGAAGACATGCTGAGCGTAACATGAAAGAAATAGATTACATTGTGTGACTATTTCACAATTTGCCGTGAGACTGTGTTGCCAATTTACTCTGACAAGTTTCCTTTATAATAATTGAATGGAGTGTGATGTACATCCATGTCAGCTGCACAGCTTTTTCTACGGTTCAGCAGAAAATCCAGCGAATAATGATTACATCATGAATGCATTTGTCATGGCTTCAGACATAATATTAATATTTCTTCATCATGTAATGCTATACTAAAAGTTCATACATACAATAATACCCCATTCAGAGCATAGATACACTGATGGGCACGGATGTACAATCACCCCCTACTCCGAACTCACACATACACACACACACACACACACACACACACACACACACACACAGCTCTGGATTTGTAATCAATCCCGTGCTGTTCCTCATCTCTGCTAATGAAAGAGGAGATGCTCAACAGCAGATCCCTTCTCTAATCTTTCTGCTAACATAAGGCTAATAAACGGCCAGAGTCAATTATTGACCAGAGAAATGAACATCTGATGAGGTGCTGATAGTCAGGGGACACAACAAGCAGCATTTCTATTTTCTCCAGGGCTCAGGGAGAGAGAGAGAGAATGAGAGAGAGAATGAGAGAAATTGCCATTTTGTGAACACAAACACACACAGCCGCAGCCATCATACGTCTCACACTAGTTCTGCCCTAAAGCGAGCACCGAGGTCTGTTCTTTTGTTGGCAAATGGAGACAACAAAACCTGAAGCAGCATTCCTTCAGGTTTCTTCTGAATCTTCGCAGATTCTGCATGGTTGAACATGGAAGTTCACACCCACCGGTTGAGGCTATGATTCAGCTACGGTTATAAATCAAAATAAGTGAACGTTGACGTTTATTTTCCCATGGGACGTGTACAGCGGATTCCTGGGTGAAAGTCCTGTGTTTGTTTCCGTCCACCACCCTGACCTCCTCCTTACACAGACGTTTGCAGTCTGTCATTTGAAACGTAGTTGTGATAAAACAAATGTAATCCAAGACAAAATATGTTCCCTCGAAATGTAATTCACAATGCAGTTTTGTTGAATGGGAACATCTGGTCTAGTCTGGGCTAGTCTAGATCACTGTAGTAACCTGGTCACTGAAACTCCACAACACATTCTCACTCCCAATTTGTCAAATACCGCATATCTGTGGCATTACACTTGAAACTATGAAGCTCTAGGTACCCCTCTAGTGTCAATTTTGGACCCAGGTCGGCGTGTGAAGTTTCTTCTCCTTAAATAGTGTCTTTTCAAAATAATCTTCCGAGCTCACAGGAATGGTATGGTTTCCCCTTGTTACATGCATACAGTCTCTATACAAAATAAACTTCCAACGTAGGTTTACTTTGTTTTTAGGTTTACTTATGCAACAAAACTATGTGGTTAGGTTTCAGAAAAGATTGTCGATTGTGTCAAATAAGTATGTTTGTTATGTAAAATAACTACACATTACGTAACTGGCATTAATAAAGTCAGGAATTTATGAAACAAAAGTACAGAAAAGTAAAAGTTGTCTTGGTTTCACACGGGACACAAACAGCGGTCTCCTGGGTGAAAGGCCTGTGTTTATTTGACCGGACCTCCTCCCGTTTAGGCATACACATATTGTATCTTTGTTAGGCTGAGGGAAAGTTATTGGTCTGGTTAGTGAGAGGGCCCTAAGTCACTAGCTAGACTCTTCCCCTCTGTAGTCCCCCGGTGGTGGAATGAGTTACCAAACTCAGTCGTTTTCCACCTTTAAGAAAAAGCTAATTACATAGCTCTTTCATGAACACCTCCGCACACTGATGTTGATGATGATGATATTGATGATGAGGATATTGAGGATGTTGATTAGGATATTCATGATGACATTGATGACATTGTTGATTTTGTTAATTGATGATGATGATGACAAAAAACAAACACAAAATCTGCTTCTATCCACCCTGTGCATTGCCATTGTGCACTACTTGTCGGCATCTGTGTCCGATCGGACTTGAAGCTTACTCTCGTTGTTCCCTCCTATCTAGATCTTACTTGTGTTGTACGAGTTCTCAGATGTACGTCGCCTTTGACAAAAGCGTCTGCTAAATGAAATTGTAGAATTATAGATGTCATTTTTGGATATTTGCTGAAACGACGAATGCTGTTGTTTTTCTCCCTTTATTACAGATTTTGTTTCATCCTGGCTTGAAGTCTTTTGTAAATTGTATACTTATTTGTTATTGGCAGTTTTGCAAATTTTAATGTTGTCTAAATGTTGGATGTTTGCTTTTATTTTCCTATGAATGGTCAATGGACTACATTTATGTAGCACTTTTCTAGTCTAAGCTACCACTCAAAACACTTTACAACATAAGCCGGCATTCACACACCGGTGGAAGAGGCTACCATACGAGGTGCCACCTGCTCATCAGGATAAACATTCACACGCTCACATAGCACAGCCATTAGGGTTCAGTATATTGAACATATGTTGCTCATGCAAAAGATCTTGAATTGCCATCATTGGACCATCCTGTATAAATATATTTTCTTCTCATACTACAGCTAGAATTTGTTCATATAATGCGCCCAAATTATATAGTATGATAAAAAAAATTCACCTTTAAGCAAAAACCTATTTCACAAAGTCACATTTGTGCTTAGGCAAGCCCAGAGAACACTTCCACCAGTTACGGGCACAAATGGGTTAATGAGTGACCAATTTTCTACGTGGGTGTGCCACACAGTGAGTAAAAAAGGGGGGAAATAACAGCTAATAACAGCATGAGGCAAAAATGACCGGCGATGAACACAAGATAAACAGGTGAAAGATTTCCACTCAGCACAGATAAACATACTGAAGATTGTAAAACTGAGAAAGCAGGAAGACGATAGAGTAAGAAAAGGACAGCCACACAGGAACACTAACGGGATCGGAGACGGAGACAGGAGCTGAGAGAGAAAGCATGTTTACCATTCACAAAGAGTGAGAGAGAGAAAGAGAGAGAGATGGAGAGGTGTTTTTCATTTGATTGAGTGCAAAGCATATGGCAAACTGAGGTCACGACAAGGTCTTGTGCCTTGGGGGAAAAAGGGATAATGGGAATCTCCCATTCATCACTTAGAGGCCCCAAAACTCAAAGCAACGGCTGCAGATACAACGTAGATACAGTGAAACCTCACTGGCACACCATGCTACTTTTTATATAAGCATTACACATTTACTGTAATACACTCAGGCTGCAAGTAACTACTGTTTTCTCAATACTTAACCAACTGTTTGGTCCATAAAATATCAGGAAATAGTGAAAAATGCCCATCGGATGCTCCTTGAGTCCAAAGTGACAGCTTCAAATGACTCACTTTGTTCGACCATCTGTCCAAAACCCAGAAATATTCAGTTTATTTAATCTAAAAGGCTAAATCTCACATTTGAGAGGATAGAACCATCAAATGTTTGACATGTTTTGTGCTTGATCAATGATTTAAACAAGGTGTTCACTAAAAAAATAATATTACTTAACTGGAACGACAGAATTAACCTTTCAACATCCCAGTGGCAATTTCTACTATCTGAGTACATTTCAACATAAAGACAAATAGCACTAAAAACAACTTAATTTCACAGATGTTGGACACCATTCATCAATATCACTCACCTACCCTTTAAACACAAACCACTGTACATACAAACACACATGGACATATCCTCAGCCCCGTAACAACCTCCCCCTACTGCCAGTGAAACCAGTGAAGTATATAGTAGCATATAATGGAAATACTTAAGTACAGAACAAGCACCTCGATATTGTACATACAGTATTTGAGTAAATTTACTTAGTTACATTACATAACTGTTTTTTTCCACCATTCTGTGTTCACATTTGTTTTTTTCTTTAAACAACCTCCTCAGTGTTGCTGACCACAGAAACTCTCCAGGATCACGTAACCATCATACATGTTCCGACCAAAAGTTTGATTCTGATTAATAAGTATTTATCTGTCAGTTTGGTGGGCGGCCCTAAACACTACATTACCCATGAGCCTCAGCTGCACTTGCTATGGAGAACAAGGTAATTTTAAAAGCTTCGTAGAGAACGAAACATGTTGCCATGGTTATTGAATTCATCCAAAATTGACAAAATTCAGTTTTCTCAACACTGACGCGCGAACATCACAGAATTTGAGGCTCTGTGATTGGATGGCTCTTGACAAAATGCACCTTGGGAGTCGTAGTTGACTTCTGTCCCTCAGTTTTTTTACTGTCCACAGGCAGCAGCGTAACATGGCTGTGAAATGTTCTTTTCTTGGGCGCTCACCCCTAAAATTAAGAACACTCTCATGTGCACACAGACAACCACTACAGACAATGGCAATGTCACCATTCAACTCCCATATTGCTAACCAGCCTCAGATCAGCACCATGGACAGCAGCCAAAGCGCCTCTTCTGCGCACACAGGGACACACCGGCCACTGATCAGAAACAACAGACAGAAACCCTGATTGTTTTACACAAGGTGGGAAGGTGGTATAGTAAGCTATCTTGTTTTCAAGTATTTTCAGCATTATCGTTGAAGACAGTTGATGCGCAAGAGGGCCCAGCTACAATAATAAAGCTGCAAAAAAATTGTTGTCCTGCATGGGCCTCTGTGCAGCTGCATCGGATGCACCACTGATATTTACACCATTGTCCACAGGCTTCATGTGTCTTTGACTTTTTTTCAAACAACCAGGTATTTTCATCTTTATTCAACTGAGACCTTCAGGCTGATTGAAGCCGTAGAAGAGCTCCAGCTGTGAGTCACCTAAAATCATCAATGAGGAAAGTGAATAAGACTGTTACAGCAGGAACCTTTCAATTTACAACTCTGATTTCAGCTCTATATACATATACTGTATACATATAAAAGGCTGTCAAAGTTAACGTGATAATTACGCGCCACTAATTTCTTTAACACATTAACGCAATCAATCATTCAGAGGTTGTAGCGGGTTTAAAAGCTAGAGTGAAGATACTGGCATCATATGAAACTAGAAAATCTAAGAAATCCATTGGTACCAACCAAGTAATGCTCACTTGCAGGAGGATAAATAATGCTCCAAACTTACACTCAATTTTGGCATGGTCATTTTCAAAGGGGTCCCTTGACCTCTGACCTCAAGATATGTGAATGAAAATGGGTTTTAAGGGTACCTACGAGTCTCCCCTTTACAGACATGCCCACTTTATGATGTCAGCACACTGACACACTGACAACTGTGTTCGTTGATTTCTAATCTTGATAAGAGTATTACATACTTGACAAATTTCCCTTTAAGGTATATATATATATATATATATATATATATATATATACATATATATCTTTTGATTAAGTAAAACTGCATATTCTCTATGGTTGGACTGATATGTGTTCTTAAAGGCTAGCTCAGATATTTTGGGGCTACAGGTTCAATATCCATGACTTTGTGTCATCTAATATCTATAACTCAATACTCAATTCAATATCTTAATATCATAGTATGAGACATTCTATAACAAAGCATTCACAATGATTGTATCGCGTCCTGATGCTGTGTGATCTGAGGAGCGTAGATAATGCTTAAGAAATGCCAAAATGTCATTTTTACCATGAAGCACTGTTGATTTATTCATCTGTTTAGTCAGATTAAAATTATTACATGCCTGCAGCACGCATTAGTTACCGTGCTTTGAGGTTGTTTACATATCCCATTATGAGTGGAGGTACACGCCGTACGGTATGTAGCCTATGACATGCAAACCATGAAAATCATTGTGAAATAATTATATGATATAAAAATGGAACAGTGCGCTCTGAGCGTTTCTCTAATACTGTGTAGTATGAGTAGTGACCATCACCAACACCTTTGTTTTTGTTTCAGTATTTCAGTATTGTCCTGGTCCCACCAAATACAGTTTGGCTCACAGACATGTGGTTCATTTTGAATGCAAAATAATCTTCTTAAAGTTTGACTTGATTATATGACAATAAAAAAAAAAAAATCACTTTGTCACTATTGTTTTAGAATCAACAGGAAGTTAATATTTAGTTTTTCCCCTGGGCAACTCCAGGGTCTGAAAAGTGAATCCAATACTGAAGTGCCTTAAACCTGCATTCTTTCTAATAATAAGCAGGGGGCGACTCCTCTGGTTGCAAAAAGAAGTCTGGTTGTAAAGAAGTCTAAACATGGCGACAGCCAAAATGCCGAACTTGAGGCTTCAAAACAGCAGTCCAGAAACCAATGGGTGATGTCACGATGACTACGTCCACTTCTCAGTCTGAGTTTTTCAGTAATTGCTGGAGCAGCAGCAATGGCTGAGACACACAGCTCAGGCAGGCAATTAAAGGAATATTTCACCCATAAAATGACTATTTATATATCAATTACTCACCGCATGTTACCTTGAATTCAAGAAAGAACATGTGGTGGAGGCATGCAAGTTTTTCTCGCACGCCTCCACGGGGAACAAAGTATCCAGAAAACAGAGTTAACCCTTCATGAATTTATGTAAATTGGGTCCAGGTTTAACAACAGCAAAACTATATCAAACATCCATTTACAAACTCTCACACAACTCCTGCAGTATATTCCACGTCTTGTTTATCTAATTGTATGCTCACTACTTCACAAACATGCATTTTCGCCAAAATCGTACTATTTAAAACACTTCTGCCACTACCGTTTCTTGCTTGCACAGACGCGCTTGTGAGTTGTTCGCCAGCGCAGACACTGTGGAGACATGGAATTCAGGAATTCAAGGTAAGATATGGTGAGTAATTGACATCGAATGGTAATTTTTTGGTTGAAGTATTCCTTTAAGAGACACACGATTGCTGCAATTCGCGCAAAAATCTCTCTCCTACTAGGAGTCTTAACTCAGTCAAATTTTAAATCACAGACATTATACTAATACTGTATATTTAGATTCACTGTGGCTTACACTTTCTGAGGATATTATTATCTCTGATGTGTATTGTGACAAAGTCAACCTTTTCTCACTCCCACCTCATCAAATACCGTTGTTTGATGAGTGCCGAACCGGGCTTTCAACTAAATCCAATGGCGTAAATCAGCTTCAAAATCTAGGGATGCAACAATCTGACTTTTTCAGTCCTGATACCGATAGCGATACCTGGGAATACTGAGTACCGACCCGATACCAGTGTTTAATTAATAATCTGTATGTGTGGAAGTGAATGGGATAATTATTTTATGTGTAAAGCAACATCAGGCTTGACTTAAACTGCTTTACTAACTTTTTAAAACAAAATGTAACAAATAAATACATAGATAGTTTCATAGATTGTTTATTTATTATTTAAATAATAATGCATCAAACCAGCAACTTCTTGAAAGGCTTTGAAAATTACAGGAATTACAAATAAAGTGTACGCTAAACCTTTTTAATGCAGCAACAAATTAGTCAAATCTTAAACAGGAATACAAATTATTCCAGTCTATAATGTATATATAGTATATACAGTGAATATATCACAGATAGCAGTGTGGGTTATTTTTTATTTTTCTTGTTAGTTCATGGTCCTTGTCCAATTACTGAGTCTCTTAGTGGCAAACATGTGCTTGTATTACTTCATGTGGAACGGCATCCAAATGTTGAAATCAGTGTGTGAAATCAGTGCAACTCCTCCGACCCGCGGGGAGCAGCCGATGGATCAGTGCAGCACCACTCGAGCCGTCTCCTGCAGTTTCACACTTTAACTTAATTTGCAATGAGAATCATAATTTTCCACTTGTTTTCACAGTAACCAAAGCTGTGAAAACTTTTCCTGAAAACAACTAAATCATTTATTAGGCTCGGTCTGATCACGCCAGCTCACAAATTATCCTGAGTAGAAAATACATTTTGGATAAAGGAGGTAATGTACAAGCAAAACAGTGTGTTGTGTGTGTGTGTGTCTAGTGTGTGTGTGTATGTCAGGGTGATGGATAGACTAATATGTGATGTTATGACTGCATTGTCACTGTAGCATATGAACTGATAAATGAGGTTATTCTCAGCTTGTACATATCTCTGGGTCTTTTTTGGAATCACCAAGTTTTAATGAGAACATCTATGTACAATACAGAGCAGGAGTATAGGCAGGGATTTAGAAATACTGAGTCTAAGTTTCCCCAATTCACCAAAAAATCTACCTTTTAACTAATCAATTGTGATTTCTGTATTTTTTTCCAAACATGAAGATGAAAATGCTGCTTCAAAACCAAATCCAAACTTCAAGGAATACAATTCTGGTGGGGAAATACTTAATCTTGGACTTTTTGTTGTCCTATAAGCAGCGATGGGGGACTCGAGTCACACTCCAGTCGCAAATTTGAGGACTTGAGAGTTGACTTAGACTTGAGGCATGACTCGAAAGGACTTGACTATTATGTACTAAATATTAGCATTTTTTAGAGCTGTTAAAACGCGTTCGCAAATTTGTTTTAACGCCAATAATTTCTTTAACGCATTAATGCAATCAATCTTTCGGAGGTTGTACTGAGCTCAGTTTTAAAGCTAGTGTGAAGATGCTGACATCATATGAAATTAGAAAACCTAAGGAATCCATTGGTACTATCATTGGTATGTCATACTAGCTTGTCTTGAAGGAGGTTAAATCACACTCCAAACCGAGGCAAAATTTTGGCCATTTTCAAAGGGGTCCCTTGACCTCTGACCTCAAGATATGTGAATGAAAATGGGTTCTATGAGTACCCACGAGTCTCCCCTTCATGATAATCACATGGAGTTTGGGGCAAGTCATAGTCAAGTCAGCACACTGACACACTGACAGCTGTTGTTGCCTGTTGGGCTGCAGTTTGCCATGTTATGATTTGAGCATATTTTTTATGCTAAACCTGCTAAACCTGTTATGCTAAACAGTACCTGTGAGGGTTTCTGGAAAATATCTGTTATTGTTTTGTGAGAGTATCAAATACTTGACAAATCTCCCTGTGAGGTACATTTTGAACAGATAAAAAACTAAAACTAATAGAAGAAAAACTAAGAAACTTCTGATCAGACACAAATCTCACCTTCGTGTGACTTATTGTCGACACAAATGTAACCTGGTAGCTGATGAAATGATTCAGGGAGTTTTTTAAGAAATTTCCAATATGTTATTTGATAAACATCATCTTTTACCAGCAGACATGGACATAAAGCATATAAATTAACTTTGTATTCTTTTCCTGGATATGTATTAAATAAATTACCAGCTATTGGGAAATAACGGAATATAATTATTAAATCGTGTTTATAACAAAGACATTTTGGATAAATCTTGAGGTAAATATTGGGGTAATTTGGCAGTAATTCCAAAGAAATTTCAGACAGGTTACTTGCTTATTATCACCTAATTACCATGACATTTGTGGACCTTTAAATTGAAATGTTTCCTGATTTTTGTATGTGACACTGTTGTTTGAATGTATATAATGTATAAAATTGTTTGTGATTTCTTTGTCGGACCCCAGGAAGACTAGCTGGCATCATGGCGTCAGCTAATGGGAATCCTAATAAACTAAACTAAACACGCGCACACACAGCAAGGAGATGAACCGCTGCTGTCAGGCAGTTACAATGGCATCCTGAAGCGTGGTGGAATTTTACATTTTCTGGTTTCACTGGCGGCTCAACTGACAAAGCATATCACAGAACAGAACAGTTGGAAACAATGTCCAAATGTGCTCTCTTTCTCTTTCTGTGTGTCTCTTTCTTTCATGTGCACAAACCAACAGTGTTTACAAATGTTAAGATAAAAACAGTAACGCAAAGTTGACAGATATTAGGATAAAAAAAGAAAACCCTGTTGATTTCTGAAGTGAGTGCAAGAGATATGAACAAATCAATGAATATGTATAGGATTATGTAACAAATATTTTAATGAAATTTACAATTTAATCATTTCCATTGTGTTTCATTCATGCCGCGCATCACTTTTAATTGCTGAAATACTATTATAGTAGAAAAACAGTCATTTTATAATTGGGGCGGTCAGCATTTACTTTGGGATGGGTTCAATTAGGGTAGACAAAAATTCATATGACTTGACTTGTCTTGTTGGACTTATAGCAGGGATTCAACTGGACTTGCTTGATTCTCACCACAGTAACTTGGGACTTGCTTGAGACCTGAGGTTAAGACTTGTGATGTGCACATGAGTGACTTGCTCCCACCTCTGCCCATAAGTATGGAGGACATGACATCAGTGTCTCGATTGTTGTCCTGAAACAAACCACCACCACTTAGAAGATATGCTGCTGCTTCGCGGCATTTTAAATTGCTCACACCAGCTTCTGATGTGGTTTTACAGGAAAGTGTGTACTACACATTGCAAAACAGGAAATGTTGTTGCTGTGAAAAGTGCTGTATTAGCTTACTTTATCCCAGTTCCAGTCTTTTGACTCCCATTTTAAGCTCCTTAGCTTATCTGAAGGAAGGCCTACAGGCTGATTTGAAAGGATGTTGTCTTGCACTTATCTTTCCTCTTTGGCCTAGAGTCGCGACGGATGCAGAGCGATTGTGGAAGAGCTTCTCCTTCACTTTGGCCCACAACCATCCAGAGTGAATTATGTGGCACAAACATAAGAGATGCACTCCGAGATTCAGAGACAGAGCTTTTGAGTCATCAGTATATATATAGTAGTAGTATATAGTAATATAGTCATCACTATTACTCATAAATCTACAACATGTTTAATGGTGCATTTATTGATTAACACATCTGTAGTGAGTACAGTTTTAAATGTCACAACAAAACCAAAGTTGTCACTCGTTTTACCGCAGATGTCTGAGAGGACTACTCTATATGTCTGACTGATCTTTCATGCTTTGAGGTTGTAGAAAGTCCTCTTTACAAATACATGTTATTTAGTGTGAAGGGTTTGTTTTGTACATGGAGAACAAAACGCTGTCCAATGGTTCAACCAGACTGATAATTGAAAGGGCAGAAAGACAAAGATCCCTCTGAGCAACAGTTGAATAAGAATAGAAGAAATCATTGGTGAAAGAAACTGGAAGCTGAGCATCAAAATGTGTGAAGATTTAAAGGTACAGTCTGTAGGATTTGGCAGCATCTAGCGCTATGGTTGCAGATTGCAACCAACTGAGTACCCCTCAGCTAACTCCTCCCTTTCCAAGACTGCGGGAACGTTAGCCGCCGAATGCAAAACCGTGTTAACGCTGTTCGCCTTAGAGGCCATCCTTACCATAATAACACTACACTGTTACAAACGACGTAGCTGTTGGTTAGAAGCCATTTTGGATAAACTGTCTAAGTCTGTGTGAATGTATCAGTCTACCAGCTGTAATATGAATGTTACAACAACAGGATATTTCAGTAGGTCGTGCTCCACAGCCAAACTAGAGAAACTCAGCGCTGCAAAGAGCAGTTCAGTCACTGAAGCCCATCACCGCGTTCAGTCAGACTAACTGTAGGACGCAAGACATACAGGAAGTGCAGAACTTCTTCAAGGACTTGGACTGGATTTAATTGGAATTGAAACTATTCAAACTTTTAAAGGCAGTAATGAGATCCAACATCGTGCTGCTCGGCTTCTTGGTTTGCTGTTGTTCAGCGAGAGCTAAAATCAGACGAGTCACGAATCACAGTGGCTGAGCAGATGAGTCACTGAGCGAGACTACACCTTCCTCTTAATGACCTGGGACTTGGCTGACGCTCTGTCGGCAGCCTCCCGCGGTGCTAGTCATTAAAGCAGTGAGTTGCACTTTGATGGAGTGACTGACAAGACGGTTTCATAACCTGGTAACTGCTATAACTAGCTCCCATGTAGACTATGGGATGCTGGTGTAAAAGTACTTTGTACTATATCAGCCCAGTCACAAATCAGTTCATGAAATAGTCACGAAATTCAATGTATTGATTCGTGCACATAGATACAATTTCATATTTTTTTTCGTGATGGTCAGCACAATGTTAATTTGTATGTAATCCATGTAATTGTGAACCAGGAAGTAGGGAAGATGCAGATTTGTATTGGGCTAAACTAACCACTAAACACACATGTACACTCCAGTACAAACAACTTGATCTGTCTTCCCTTTCCTGCCTCTTTTCTCTTTCAAAGTCCTTGATGTCGACCTGATATTGAGCTGATGTGCATCAAAAGCAGCAACCTCCTCGAATTTTACACAATGACGACAGTTCCCACGAAGACTCCACCTTGAAATATTGATGCTGCTTCGACTCAATACCGCAGCCCGCGGGACGCCGCCAACCTCCTCTTTGAAACGCTTATTTTGAAATTACTCAGAATGAAATCTGGAATATTTGCGTATGCGTTTGAAACAAGAGCGCAGCATGAAAAGGGATCAGTCGGTGTTGCTCATTGCTGTTCGGTGATCATGACTGAGCTGTGTGGAAGACAGAAAAAGAAGGGATGGATTTATTTTACAAAATGGAATATTTAGAGGGAAGCAGACAAGTTATTTTGATGAATGGCAGCCGCGCTGTACTGAGATAATCTGAGGAAACATTAGTACAGGCTGTGCAACGATGAACTGTATTACTGAACACCAATGCCATATGTTTCCTCTCGTTGACTGATCTCTCCCTGAATCGTTTCAGACTGGCGATCACTCCCGGAGTAACACACCATGGTCTGATGAAGTAAAGTGAAACCACCTCTCTTTCCTTTTTTAGTATCCTTCTTTACATCCCCACCCACTCAAACCCTCCCACACACACACACCCTGCAGCTCCTACTATAGTGATAAGTATGTGTCACCACTCTGTGTTTACGGGAGCAGAAGAGGCTAATAAATGTCTCATGCATGCCATCCGGGATTCTAAGGTAATCAAATAGGCTAATTATGCGCTGCATTAACTGGTGTGTTGCTTCTAATATTCCTCCAGACTAATGAATTTATAAATAAACACACTGAGGGGGATGGTTGTTTGAAACGAAGATGGAAGGAAGATGAAGAGGCAAACAGCTGCAGAGATGAGAAGTTATGGAGCCACCATGGAAACAAAACCAAAGGAGTCCGAACAGCACGCTACTGATGTCCATGTCGACAAATGTGGTTTGTAGGAGGCAGTAAACAAGCCAACATCACTGCAGCGGAACTTCACTGAAGATTTGTACATAACACTGTGATGTGTCACTTCTTGAAGGTGCTAAATTTGATATTCAGAGCATTAATATAGCAGCAAACAACTCTTGTCTATGTAAAGATATAGAGAAGTAATGTCTACCTGAGCAGAGAATGAAGTCACTCTCCCTCTGTTTGTGTTATAATCAGAGCTTCTCCTTGCTTTGTTGACATCCCTGGCATGTGTGCCTTTTAAGGAATATACGTGCATGTGAGCGTGCCCCACTGGCTCGCTCACTGCCGATACTCTGCACTGCTCTCATACGGCAAACCAGTCTCACTCCCAACTCGTCAAATACCGCAATTTGGTAAGCGCCCATCGGCATCGGAACCCGATGCATGGAGGCACCCTTTAGCAACAGTATGCGACGAATCAGGCTTTCAGCTAACTCCAATGTAAACCCACCTGCCGCGTTATTCAACGGTTGGAGCAAGTGAGAGAGAGCATGCAAGAGACTCCACTGAGGGCGGTGAAGAGGGGTGGTGGATGGATCAAACAAACACAAGATTTTCAACCAGGACACCAGTGTTCATGTGTCGTGTGAAACTAAAAGTAACGTTGACTTATTTTGTCACGTCAGTCTTTAGTCACGTGACTTGTCGGTATCATAAACCCCTGTGAGTCAGTGAAGTTAACGTCAACCATGACCATTTCCTAACCCTAATTAATTGGTTGTGTTGCCTAAACCTAACTTCCTGTGAAAACAGAAGTTTATTTTGAAAGGGCACTATGCATGTAACGAGCGTATATTGACACGCCGTCCCCGGCTCATCCAAAAGTAACACAAGAGGGGTACCCCGTATGTGGTCACTGACCAAGTGGCGGTATTTGACGAGTTGGGAGTGAGAATGTGTTGCATACCACGGTTACAGCTGATAACCGTCGCGGAAGCATAGCACCCACCCTCAGGTTATAATGTTATAATGTAAAAATCTTTAGTTTTTCAATGAAGTTTGGTCCAGTTTTAAAACAAATTATGAAAACACTTTGATAATTTATGATAGAAGTAGAATGTCACAACAGCTCATTTTATGCAGTGCGGGCAAGTTTCAAAAAATGGCTAACAGAGGACTAGACGTCTTCTCTGTTCTGTGTGCTGTTATCAGCTGCTCCAACAACAAACTGACACTTGGAATGGACCCAAAATCCACAAGCCTCTGCTCCATGAAATTAATTTCCCTTCTATTCATCTCCATTAATCCTCTGAGCAGCATGCTGATGGGCTACCGAGCAGGGAGCACTAAAGACCGAGCCGTCTGCCTACACTGGGCCGACGGTGCTATGCTGTCTGGCCGACATTCAACTTTTACAGAATCACGTGTTTCAGATTTATGTATTTCTTCTGATTCAGTGCGACTTATCCTTTCCAAGAATATCATTGATCATCTGATGTCCATCGTAAATAAATAAATACACTCAGGCAAGTTCTGCAATTCTAAGGAGCTTCTTTGTTCTAGATTTCTGAGAAAAGTTTTTTTCAGTATCATTGTAATCCAGTGATAGTTGTCTGTACATCCATGGCTACACTGCAAACAGGAGCTGCTTATAGATCATTCAGCATACTTTTAATGGTGACAGTTGGACTAAATGTAAACAAATATAGGCTAAAACATGGGGCTCAAATTGTAGCCAACACCTACCTGACTCCTTTGCAACGTTATAGAAGTGACAAAATCCATTCATATTACCTTATGTTGCACTATCAATATGTACTTTTTGGTTAGTTCTTATATTCCAGTTAAAATAGAAAGTAGCAGCGAGCACATCTCCAAATCTTGTATCGGATGCCAGGTAGTAGTAAGATTAGAAGAAACAAATCACCTAGCTGAAACACGCTTGTTTGTTTGCCCATAATAAACTAAGAAAGAGCCTTTATTTATGAGTGACTGTGATTTGTTTCTTCTTATATTCCAGTAACATTAGCAATCTCCTCTATAGGCCAACACTCATTTACAGATATATTCCGTGTTAAAAACGTGGATATACAGACAAAAACAATTTGAAATTGAGGGTGGGGTTTAACCAATGTTAAAGTCTCTCATGTCAACACATTTCCAACTCATCCAATACCGCCGCTTGGTCAGTGCCCCTCGGCATCGGAGACCGACGCACGGGGTACCGCTTTTGTGTTACTTTTGGACGGACCGGGGACAGCATGTCAATACACGGTCGTTACATGGATAGTGTCCTTTCAAAATAAACATCTGTTTTCACAGGAAGTTAGGTTTAGGCAACACAACCACTTAGGTAGGGTAAGGAAACAGTCGTGGTTGATGTTAACTTCACTGACTAGCGATTCATGGAACGATGATACTAACCACTTACATGACTAATGACTCACATGACTCACGTGACTGACAATACTAACGACTCATGTGACTCACGTGAATAGCGACCCATGTGACTCACTTGACTGACGATACTAATGACTCACATAAATATCAACTGCATATATCAAAAGCTTACTAGCAACTCACGTGACTAACGACTCACGTGACTACCAACTCACATAACTCATGGGACTAGTGATACTAATGACTCACATGACTAACGACTCATGTGACTACAAACTCAAACGATACTAGCAACTAACGTGACTAGCGACTCACGTTACTCACGGAACTGGCGATACTAACAACTCACAGGACTGGCAATACGAACGACTCACGGGACTGGCGATTTATTTTCCTTTACGTGACTCACGGGACTGGCGATACTAACAACTCACAGGACTAACGACTCACAGGACTACCGACTCACGGGACTAACGACTCACAGGACTGGCGATACTAATGACTCACGTGACTCACTTTCAATGATACTTTGGTTTCCGATGCCGAGGGGCGCTGCCCAATCAACGGTATTTGACGAGGTCTGATTGAGAACGGGTTGCACATGTATCCTCAGAGTCACTACAAGATGCAAAGTCAAACCACTAGTAGCAACTCAGTCTATATGTTGACTCTTTGGCTATATTCAAAAGATTTATTTGAGTAGCTTTAGTTTTTTACAGGAAATTGCAAAGATTTTAAGCTCAACGTTCAGATATCACGACAGATTTGTCGACACTGTGATATTGCAGCCTATTGTGAGATGTATGATTGATGATATAAATAATGCTGACAATGGCAGTATTGCTCATGTAAGAAACCTAACAATGAAAACAGTTTCTTTTCAAACCAAACAGTAGCGGCAGGTAGTCTTTCACCCCTCATGTGATTGTTAGTGTTCACTCTAATGCTTCACATGGTAAATAGCTGGGAGACGTTATTCCCTCCTGCTATCTGCTGCCAGTACTCAGTTCAAATGGTATTCAGGGGCCCAGTTACCCAGTCAGCATTCTCAACCTCTGAAGGAATGAAAAGCAAATATCTCACAGCAGTTTTCTTCACAATCCTGCTGATTCAGAGATACTAAGGGCAGGTTCCTGAGGGTCTTTTGAAATGCGTCTGTATTCTGGAAGCTGCAGAATAATAACCCCTGATCAGAAAGCCTCTCTGAGACTCCACAAATTCTTCCCCATGTGTGCAGTTTAGCTTTTATTTCACGAACAAACACAAACTGATCTGAACTTTTATCTTGGTAAATGCTTTGCACTTAAAGCCAAGGTCTGACAGTTGAGACATGTTTGGTTAAATGAGTCCAAACTCAGAGATTTAACGAACAACTTTCGGCCCGACTAAGGTGGATGTTGGGACAAGAAATCCAGTTAGAATTTGTGGCTCCTACTGAAATTGGCTTTATTTGTGTACTCATTTATTTTTAATTAAATCTATGGGCAAGCTTATGGAGTACTTACTTACATCAACAAGACAGTTCAGCATATACTTCCATCCTAACTAGGGCGAGTATCGACTCCTGTGCTTCATGAGCTCGTTTTTATCTCACACCCGGTCTGCGAAGATGAAATCTTCAGGGCTTTAGCCTTCACATAAAACAACAGACTGGCGTGAAAATGGTACTTCCATGTCAACCTGTCAATATTTCTAGCACTGGAGAAAAAGAGGTTTCATAAAGTGGGTGTATATATCGGCTATAAAATGTCGCCACTAAAAGTAGAACGCATCTTCTCCGATGTCTCGTATACTTTTATTATATTATTTATTGGTTTTGGAACACATTCTATCTAAATAAAAGAACAGTTTTTGAAAATATAGATTCTCTTTTCTTCTGCAATAAAAACTTCAGGCAACTTTCTTATAATTATAATATGAATTATTAGTAATGCTATGATTTATGTTATTTTATCAGTTGCACACATTATTATATATATATATATATATGCCATATGCAATATATATATATATATATATATAAATATATATATATATATATATATATACAGTATATGCCATATGCCGTATATACTGTATATATATATATATATATATAAAGTGCTGAGTTTGCCATGTTATGATTTGAGCATATGTTTTATGCTAAATGCAGTACCTGGACAATATTTGACATTGTTTTGTGTTGTTAATTGATTTCCAATAATAAATACATCCATACATTTAGCATCATATTTGTCCACTTCCATGTTGATAAGAGTATTACATACATGACAAATCTCCCTTTAGGATGCATTATGAACAGATAGATCATGTGTAATTAATTTACACATAATCGCGATATGAACAATCAAGCAAATTAACTGCGATTAAATATTTTAATCGATTGACAGCCCTAATGGCAACCTAAATATGAAATTCCTGTTTGTCATCACAGTGCATGTACCGTGGGTTTGCACTGACACTTTGTTTTTACTTGAGGCTCTGCTGTTGCAGGATCCAGCTAGTTTAGAGTCGACAGCAGAGACGAAGAGAAGTTGTGAGAGAAGCCTGAGAAAACTTTAGATAAGAGAGAAACTCTTTCCCTGCTAATCAGTCTCCTACCACCTGACTAATCACTCTGGATGTGTCCTCCCTGCATTACCGCCAGTGTGTGTGTGTGTGTGTGGGTGCGTACCAGTGTGTGCAGGCTCCTATCTTCAACGCCCCGCTGGAAATGAACGCGTCTAATTATATTACCGGCTCTGCATGTTGGTGTGTGTGCAAGAGTTAACGTGTGGATGTGTGTCTGTCGACTGATAGAAGGAACCTCCCGCAATCAATACATGGTGGATTACTCACAAATCTGTAGATAACCCAGAAAGACCTGACTACATTTCACACACGCACACACACAGAGAGCTCTTTTATCAGATATTTATCAGCTGGATAGTCAACTAAGAAGGCGTAGAACGATTGATAGCATCAGGAATAAGGGGATTTAGGAGCAATTACAAGACCTGCTCAATGACCAGACTCTCTTAATAATGCAGTTCTCATGGATTTAACATTAGTTTTGTGATCTCAGCCTGTTCCTTACTGCCTGATAGTGGCCTGTACTACTGGACGCTGCAGAATTGTAACCATATAACCATGTGTTATGTCACACTGCCTGCAGGGACACAGTACGGTGACTGGATGTTTGGTCTACTGTCAACAGTATGGCCTCTACTGTCCCTTTATACTGTGTGTGATGTCCTTTTGTTCCTTTCGAGACGTGGCCACTTTGACGTGCTGTATGCATGCAGCTGTATTTGTGCATGTAGAGAAAAAAATATATGTCTTTTCCATTGTTTCAAAATCAGGAGTTCATATTCACAAGACATCCTCAGGCTAAAAGTAGCTGAAAGTTAGAGGTCCAGTCCGGGCTCACTGTCAGTCGGCTGCTGCAGGTAATGAATCTCCAACGCTTTGTAAAAACCCAATGATGTTAAACTTTTAAGAGGCTATCTTAATGGCATGTGAGTTAATAAGGATCCAGTAACACCAGCGATGATGATTTAACTGTGGACAAATACTTTGTGGAGAGGGATGCAGAGTAACCTGTATGCCAACTTTTCCTGCAGGATATTCCGCCACAGAATCAGGCTTTAACCCATGGATGTATAAAGAGAAATGGCTACAGTGTTGGAAGTGGGCTCCCGTTCATTCCTATGAGAGTTGCGCAGTGGCGCATGAAGCCAAAATGGCATGACTGCCGGATCTTCCGGCGAATCATTTGCATCCATTGGGCCCATAGAGCAGGCGCAGTAGCGTTTCCTTTAACTCTGCCTCCCAGCCCTCACTCCAGCCTCGTTCTGGGTCTCATTCACATGAACGGAGGAAGGGAAATAACTCTGGATTTGGCTTTTAGTGCATTTTACAACTTTTAGGTCCTAATTATTTAAATAAGGGCTATTCAAGTGTTCATACTGGGAAGTTGATTTACCTAAAAATATTATCCTCTGAGTTACAGACGTCTCTTTCCCAGTGTAAGTCTATGGGAAAAAGTATTTTTGGGTCCAATGGCATCACATGACGGAAGTTGTTGTTCCGCAGTTTGGCCACTACGAAAACTTGCTTCAAAGCCCGGCGCTCTTCCTGGAGGCTTGCTTTCACCATCTAAAGGGACATACACACGCATATGCAAACAAACAAAACAACCAATAGGAACGATCTCTCTCTGAAATGATCTGTGATTGGCCAAAGTCTCCCATCACAGGCTATATTTTTTAAAACCTGAGGAGGAAATTACAGAGCCAAGAGGAGGTGCAGAAGTCTAGTTTTCCCTCAGAACACTTGAATTACAAAATGCTGAAAAGTTATTGTGGAATTTTTGCCCAATGATGCCAAAAATATACTGCCTTCTTGAGTGAATAGAAGAACATCAAATTTGATTTATAACATAGAACGATATAGCCAATCAAATAATACAGCTTAAAGGAAACCACTTTCTCCCTTCACTGCCCTGATATTGGGAACCCACACTGATAAAACAAAAAATAATTAATTCTGCAATTATCCTTACAAAAGTTTGCAAACATTTTCTGTTCATATTTGCATCAACACTAAGTGGCTGTTTGTAAAGTTGTCTTTGTTATTGTGTGCTCTCACAATAATAGGCTAGTGGAAAGACACCCAAAATCTTGAGATAGAACAAAGCACAACAATGTTTTTCATATTCTCTTAGGTCTCCTTATTATGAAATGGATTATTGTATAAAAATATTTTACAGAAAATGCGGTTAAATTGACAGATATTGTGACACACCCCATAAATAAAAGAAATGCGAAATAAAGCCAGGCTGAATGGGAGATGATACACCAAAACTCATGTCATTTCATAATGCAATCTCCGATTGATCCCAAATGTAGTGTGATAGTGGCCAGGGGGTTACTATACATGTGTAAAGAAACAGAATGTGAATATATTGATGCATTGAGGAAATACAATACTACAAACACATAAGTATAATAAGTGGAAATATCAAATATGAAAGTATATGATGAATATATTAATTTACTTTTTGGGCAGCTTTGGCTGTGATTGTCTCAATATCACCAATCAGGGTTTGCTGGAATGGTGTGACTGTGCTGAATCCAGCAATATATGATATGTAACTGTAGCAGATATGCTCAGTCGTCTACATTAAGGAATGTATGACGTGTTCCAAACATGAAATGGGGGTAAATGGCATGTCTGCAGTCAATATAGATACTTAAAAATACACTTCAATCAAGGAGAAATTGTAACACACCACTTATTGAAAGTTTTGTATCAACTTTAATTTAACAAGTAAATTAATGTACTTGTTGCAAAAGTAACAATTTGCACTTAAACTTTAAAATTTGATTATATAACTCCCATACATGGTCTATTTTTCTCTTGCTTTTTTCCATCTTTTGAATGCATGAATAACTTTCTTACAGGTGATAGTCTGGTTATTGATTTATCTGCTCATTACCTCCGTCAAGGAGGTTATGTTTTCGATCGGGTTTGTTTGTCTGTCTGTCAGCAGGATTATGGCCCAATTTAGGTAAAACTTGAAGGAAGAGTGTACCATGGGTCAAGTAAGAACTCATTTCATTTTGGAGGGGATCCGAATCACAGTACGGATACAGGCATTATTTTAAGAGCCTTGGCAGATGTCTGCAGTCTGTGAGTGCCTTTCGAGTTACCTTTACAAACAAGAATACAGCCAGAGGTTAAGGCCAAATATCATTTCCTAAATATCATTTCAAACAGAACTTGTTGAAGGATAAAGAGTGTGAACACTGCTTGGGGTGACACTGAGAACGTCTGCTGTGCAATTCATTTTATCAAATCAAGGTTCAAAACCCGCCACAGATCAATGATCAAGGACTTATCCATGCGGAAATATTGGCCAACTGTTTGGTGTTCGCACAGTTAAAAGATTTCTGGGCGCCCTCTGTGCACCCTGGCAGCGCTGTGTCCTTTAATAATCCTCTAAAAACTGCAGCACATAAATGTCAGGACACATCCTAACTGGTGAGATGTGAAGAGTCATCAAATTGCTCTAAATGTCACTGAGATTATTCGGGGAGCAATCAACACCACTGTATACTCTAATTAATTCCTTTCAAGCTTCTGTGACTCAACGATTTATATCTGATCTGCTTTATGTTTATTTATAGGTATATATGCACATATTTTACTTTTACATTAAGAAAAACATGTTTCTGAGTTTTGGGGGCGTAAAGACCAGGACAATCATTTCAAGTTATGCCGACCTTACACCAAACGACTTTTTAAGTGATTTCACTGTCGCAGATATATTTCCAATGTCGGAATAAAATCACGAGAGTTCTGCTAGAGTTGCGGCGCTCTCCCGTGATCTTGATCGTCTAGTGTAAGGTGGTCATAAAACTCAGTCCAAACTGTCTTAAGTCTTTTTCTTGTCTCAAAATTCCAATAAAATCAAACAACTTTAATATATCGTAAGTTCAATGACGCACACATTGTCAGCAACCAATAGGTGCGCTCTCTCCAGCGCCAAACAGGAAGCAGCAAACGGGGTAGAAAGTAAGCATGGAGGAACTTTTTCAACAATTTTTTTTAAATTTCCACCAGGAGCAGGATGGAAATCATCTCAAAAGGAATCTTGTCTTATTAATAGTGAGCCTGCAAATCGCCAGTCTTTGCAAAATCTTATAGTCTGTGACCAAAACTCTGTGACTTAAGACGCATTCAGTGGCGTAAATATCAACACCGGGGCACAGAAGCTGTCAGGGGCCCAAAAATTGCCTTCCTACACCGTGTCCACACTGAATCCGTTATATGCACTTCTGTTACGTCACGTAAACAAACCACATGGGCTACCTATCAGCTGTGCTCTCGAGATCAGACTGGAGACGGAATAACTTATCTTCCTTTGTTTGTTCGTTTTAAACAGAAAACACATTTAATAGTGTGATATTTACTGGAAATGACATACAATATAGCCAACAGCAGTAGGGAACTTTCAGCTCTTTGGCGATCTCCCTCCAGCCACCTGCCACCTTATTTGGGTTTTGGTAGTGAAATGAGGAGGTGTTGTATAAATAACTCCTCATTTCAACTTCACCAATCAGCCGCTCCTGGTCCATTGTGGCAATTTCAAGGCGAGCGACAAGAATAAATACCAACAGCTAGGCGTCTGATAAACGTTCAGCTCAAAACGGCGTGCCGTATTATGGAGTGGGATCAGGGATTTAAATCTATAACACTGTAAATGTTACGTCTCATATATTGGCGCTCTGGCTGCTGTCTGTGGTGCTGATCTAAGGCTGGTTTGCAGTATGGGAGTTGCAGGGTGAGCCGCTCCATGGCGGCATAGCAATTGTCTGGAGTGGTTGTGTGTTTATGTGTGTGTGTGCGCATGAACGTGAGCTTGTGTTTGGAGCAAGGGCCAAAGAAAAAAATTTGCACCGGGGCCAATCGCAACTTTGTTACGCTGCTGGACACATTGTCTTTAGTTGTGAGAGGGTGTCAGACTTCAGTCTTTTAAACAATTTGCACTCCATCATGTTAATAAAGGGGTTTAGCACTGTGGCCTCTCCTCAGACAAACTCAAGACAGCTGCGTCCCCCGATGGGAAATTCTGAGCTCTTCCATTGATAGTGCAGCAAAATGCCACTCAGATATAAACCTGGTAAACAAATTATAAAAGAGACTCTTCCATTGATTGATACAGAAAGTCACGGCTCATCACCAGTCCTACCTGCTTCCCTGGAGAGCTGCATGAAGGCGTCCACCCCCTTCTCCCCATAGCTGCCCTCCGAGGCCACCGTGGAGACGTAGTTCCAGCCCATGGCCTTGACGATGTCCACCATCGCCTGGGCCTGGAAACTGTCCGGAGGGACCACCCGAGAGAAGAAGTCGTAGCGCCGGTCGTCACTTAGCTCTGGGGCAGTGGATGCATAGCTGATCTGAGGGATCTGGGGGGAGAGAGGGGAGAAAGAGGATGAGGAGTTAGGACGGTGGAAGCGTGATGGATCAGTCTGTTCCTGTGGGGGATTCGGAGAGTACTGTAATGTTAGAGTACTGTCTTTTTTTTCCAATGATAATTATTGAAAATAATATCAGGTGTACAGAAACATACAAATAAAGCACAACTGTAAATGATTGTCCCTCCAAAGCCCTCTCCCAACCAACCCTCACCTATTGCTGATACAAAAAGGATTAAGAACAAAAAACAAAGTTAAATCAAAATAAAGAAGAAACAAAACAAAATAAGATAAAAAATAATTAATTCAAATAAAATAAATAATAATAAGTAGAGTAGACATTGACAGTAATAATAATTTTAGTATAAATCCCAAACTAGAAATAAAATAGGCTGATCAACTTTACATCAAATACTCAATGCTTCAAACAAGATGCATTCAGTCGTCTCATAATACCAGGCTCAGTGACATCAAGTACAAAGCACCATATACAAATGGACAAATTGACTCTTAGTAGTCATTTTTGTTTGCATAATTCAAACTTCATGATGTCATACATTTTTGCTGATGGAGAGAAATGCATCTCATATGCTATCAGTCTATTAGACTGCACAAATACACTCCGTCCAATTCAAATTAAAGAATATACTACAATAAAATACAAGTGGTTTCAATCATAGGGAAGCACTGTCAGTCGGTCAAAATAAGATAAGAGGGACTGCCAGGTATAGTAAAATTTCTGAGCTGATCCACGATTGACAAATTACATTTTTTCCAGTTTTTATTATACAACGTCATATCCTACTTAGAATACTGCAATATATATATTTGGGCTGTCAATCGATTAAAATATTTCAAGATTCTCGAGATTATTCGCAAATCAATCACACATTTTTTTATCTGTTCAAAATGTACCACAAAGATAGAATGGTCAAGTATTTAATACTATAGCGGCAAATATGCTGCTTTATGCAAATTTAGCTATATATTTCGGAATATATCGGAAATCCATTAACAACATAAAACAATGACAGATATTGTCCAGAAAACCTTACAGGTTGTGCCTTTGGCATAAAAAATATGTGACACGTGGGTACCCATAACTCCAATTCTTATTCACATATTTTGAGGTCGGAGGTCAAGGGACCCCTTTGAAAAGGGCCATGACAGTTTTTCCTCGCCAAAATTTAGAATAACTTTGGGGCGTTATTTTACCTCCTTCGGGATGATGCCAGTATCTTCGCTGTAACTTTAAAACTGCACCCGCTACAACCTCCAAAATATCGATTGCGTTAATGCGTTGTTATCGCGTTAACTTTGACAGCCCTAATATATGTGAGGTAGGATGTTGTTGCTTAGTAAATCTTCTCTGGATGAGTGAAGATTGAAAAACAAAAAAGGCTAGGGAAAAAAGCTAGCATTTATATCAGGCACCATCCTGTCACAATGTTGACCACAGCAAGAATTAAAGGACTGAAATATAGATTTTTTTTATATATTTCTGCTACTTGAGCAGCACTGTGACTGACAGGTACAGACAAGAAGATGGAATAAAACAAGGTATGGAGACTATTGAGTAAATTAATTAATTCTAGCACTACAGCATTATCCAGCTAAACTGAACTGTTTTCAAATGACTGAAACCTGAAGGTTTAGAAATAAGGAAAACAGTAAATTTGAGAGAGAAACTTTGTTTGAAAGTTGGCTGATAAACAGATGGGTCTTTAAAACATGGAGCTGCAGCTTAAATGATTTAACTGGAATTGAGTTTTGGTTCAGGTAAGAATTAACTTTTTCTCAGAGCCAGTGCTAATATATGTAAGAAGCTGATAATAAATGTGGGAGATGAGAGCAGATTTCCTCCGTTTGCTGGAAGATTAGTTTGACACAGCAAAGAGTGAATGTGTTGGTAATGGTAATGGTAATTACACAAAATGTGTGAGAGGTCAGGGATTATTTGATCTCTGTCCATCAAAGTGTTCACTAATGGCCAGTCAAAATTAAATTCCATCCCTCAGGAAATTCTCTGAGAAACTCTTAAAGTTGCAAATCCCCCCACTAGAGATTTCTTCCAATTAGCCTTTGATCTGTTGGGAGATGCACTCACGCTCACATTATGTATGGGTTGAAAGTTTGACGCATGCAGAAGAATGTTGCTCTTTCTCTGTGGAAGGTTAAACACTTAGACACATTCCTGTCAATCCACAGTGTATTACAGACGGCTCATTACTTTTGTTTGTTTTTTTATTTAAAAAATGAAATGTATAACACAAAGATCTGGGGAATAATAGGATTTTGGAAATAGCATTTGCCGCATAAACACTTTTTCTTTAACATAATCAGCAGCTTATTTGCACTTTCTCCTTATTTTTATTCAGTTTCTATGACCAGAGAGATTTCCTGAGCTGCATACATCAACACAGAACCTCATTTACTTTAAATTGTGGGGATCAGTGTCATTTTTGCAGGAGGTACAAACAAATATACTTTAAACTAGGGCTGACAGTCGATTAAATTATATAATCTTGAATAATCACAAATTAATCTTATATTGTATTTCATCGGTTCAAAATGTAACTGAAAGGGAGATTTTTCAAGTATTTAATACTCTTATCAACATAGGAGTGGGCAAATATGACTGCTTCATGCAAATGTATGAATATGTTTATTATTGGAAATCAATTAATAACACAAAACAAAGACAAATATTGTCAAGAAACCCTCACAGGTACTGCATTTAGCATAAAAATATGCTCAAATCATAACATGGCAAACTCAGGCCCAACAGGCAACAACAGCTGTCAGTGTGTCAGTATGCTGACTTGACAATGACTTGCCCCAAACTGCATGTGATTATCATAAAGTGGGCATGTCTGTAAAGGGGAGACTCGTGGGTAGCCATAGAACCCATTTTTATTCACATATATAGAGGTCAGAGGTCAAGGGACCCCTTTGAAAATGGACATGACAGTTTTTCCTCGCCACAATTTAACGTAAGTTTGGAGCGTTATTAAACTTCCTTTGCGACAAGGTAGTATTATGGATTATCCATCAATCCATGGATCCCAATGGATTCTTTAGGTTTTCTAGTTGCATATGATACCAGTATCTTCACTCACTAAAACTGAGCCCGCTAGAACCTCCAAAATATTGATTGCGTTAATGCGTTAGAATAAACAATAAAAACATAGTGGCGTTAAAATGAATTTGCATAGCCCTGGTTGTTATGTGTTGTTATGAAACTTTGAGTTTTTATGAAGCTATGTGTTGTTATGAAGCTATGTGTTATGTCATGTTATGAGGCTTTGTGTTTTTGTAAATCTATGTGTTGTTATGAAGGTATGTGTTGCTATGTGTTGTGATGAACCTATGTGTTGCTATGTGTTGTTATGAAGCTATGTGTTGTTATGTGTTCTGATGAACCTATGTGTTGCTATGTGTTGTGATGAAGCTATGTGTTGTGATGAAGCTATGTGTTGTTATGAAGCTATGTGTTGTTATGCATTCTGATGAAGCTATGTGTTGCTATGTGTTGTGATGAAACTATGTGTTGTTCTGAAGCTATGTGTTGTTATGCGTTCTAATGAAGCTATATATAAATTAGGGTTGGAGGACAAATTAAGGTCAGGTGCTTCAAATGGTCTACATACTGTATGCTATGAGGCCTGACATTTACAATGGAGAGCAAAGTTAGATGAAAGTGTTTCTCCAAAGCTCCAGTGACGCTCACAGTCACCTGTCACCGTGATGCAGTCGCAGAGCCCTGAGCTCTTTTACCAAACTGTGCTGCTTTAGTGGTTATGTCCTTGAAACGTAGCTGAAATGGGTTTGGGCTTCTATGGCTTCTGACTCAACATGTCACAAAGGCCACCTCATCTGGCCTGCGGTGATAGATGCTGCATCATGCCCGCACACACACACACACACAGCCATAAAAACACACACTCCGTTGAACACAAACACATAAAAACACCCTCACAAAATGAAAAGCACACACAAACAAGTCATTGAGTCAAAGTACTGTTGCACAAACCACGCAGAGCACAGAGAAAAGCATGCAAGCACATTAATATGCAGATGTGACACACACACACACACACACAAACACACAGTGTGGGGTAGTTTTTTGCTGAATCTGGGGTGGAGGCCTACGGCATGAAAACACAGTAAAACCTCAGGGAACCAGAAACACCTTCAACCTGCTGCTCCTGCTTTATTCTGCACCATGCTCCTCTCCTCACACACACACGCACATGCACATGCACACGCACACGCACACGCACACACACACAGAGTCATTCAGGAATGTACATTTTGTGCTGGTTCATCACAGCTACTGGAAGCGCTGACACTTTCCGAGGCCATTATCGTCCCAGAGAGAGAGGAGAGAGGAAATCTAATATTTGTGATTTCATTCAATAGTCAAGCGAATTTCAAGTGAACTTTTGAAATGTCGCAAAAACAGAATTGTGAATAAGTTGCCTTTCCATCAACTGGTTTATAGCGAATAACATGGGCTACAGCGTAGGTTTTTTAGAAGTTGGCGCTATAGGCTACGCATGGCTGTAATCCAACATTAAACAGAGTAAAATTAGAAGTGGAGGTTGCAAACTGGAAAGAAAACAAGTCGCCTTGGCCATCTAACCATCTACGGGAGAAAAATGGAGAGAGGTCTTCAGAAATTTGTTTCAGTTAGGCAAGTTGTAATTGTTGTTTCAGCTAGAATTGACCATGTTTCATGCAGACGAAGACAATATAAATATTCATCCGGCAAGATGGCAACAGCGGAAACAGCTGATCAGTCACGTGAGGTAAATGTTTGCTTCATCAGAATTTATTCGGCAAAGGCGTTTCCATATCCCATTTAACTCTTTTTCAACAAAGGCAAAAAAACACCTCAAGCAACTATAAAAACGTAGTTACTGTTGCTAGGTAGGACAAGCTTGACAAAAAGGAACTCTGGTGGTCGGAAACACTACCGTAAACTTGTCTACAGGGACCGCCAAAATTAACACAAAATGAAAGTTCCTCGTAGTAACTGTCACTATATACAGTGTAATGTATCTGTGAAGATTGTGACAACCCCATAATCTGACATACATAGTAATCTCACCTTTGAACAGACATAGCATATAGTACAATTCAACAGAAAAGTGGAAAGTTGACCGAGGTTCTGCCAGGTTCCAAGCTTGCTCAACTGACTGAAAGGGGCGGGACTTAGGAAGGGTCAATTGAGGAAGTTTCATCAAATTTCGCTGTTTCAATACAGCTTTTCTAATGCAATGCTTCAAAATGGGCATTCAAATATGGGAATGGAAACACAGTTCCTGTCACAAAGACAGAGAGAAAGTAAGACTACAGACTACAAACTGATTTCAGGACAAAATATACAACCTACTCTCGACCCATGTATACATTTTCAGCCGAATAAGCACGGCCCAGACTGACCTGTAGAAAATAGGGCTGGGACATTGCACTATATTTTATATATATATATATATATATATATATATATATATATATATGTATATATATATATATATATATATATATATTTATATTATTTATATACACATTTATTTGATACTGTGACGATACTTAAGTGCCGATTCAATATGTATTGCGATTCTACAAGTATAGCAATTCGATATTACGATTGATTGTGATTTTGACGACCATGGGAAAAAGTTGAATCATACATTTCAATGGACTTTTACTCTGGATAATATTTAAATTAATCAAGTAAAAATGGTTGATTTTCAGCATGTATATAGTCAGAGATGTCCTGAGGTCAAATATATCAGTTTTGCGATTTGTGTTGGTGACGGAAATGGAATACAGCCTATATGACGTCACGTTACTCAGACTACAACAATAAAAGCGATAACTTTCCCAGCCCCGAAATACATTTTTAAAAAAAAGAAAGACCCAAGCACAGCCAGACCCAAATAGATCCGATAATAATTAGGTATTAAATGGCTCGATCAAAAATGTAGTCGACCTGAACAGACCCTGAAGCAGAGAACACCAACAGCGGCAGCATGATGATCCATCAATTAACAAGCAGCCACATTCAAATAGAGCAGCGATATAAGTTAACCCAATACTGCAAACCAGTAAAGTCATAGAAACTTATGCCAGGAATATTAAGTTTATATGCTAATTTATTGGAATGATGTAAACTCCTACTGTATGTCCGCTTGCTGCACCAACAATGCAATATTCTGTAGCCGAAGATCCAAGATGCCCTCCTCTCTATTGCAGGCTTTTTCATATTGTATGTTCCACCTACACCTCATCCCCGACAAGACAAGCTCGGTCACTCTTCTGTCATTTCCTCACCTGCAAGCGATCCTCTCAAAAGATAATCTTTTCTCAGGTCTCCATGCTTTCAGGAGCCAAAATAACCTTTCGAGCTGATGGATTTGGTGTTGAACAGCCTCATCTCTTTCTCTCACTGCTCCAGTGACGGTCAGCTGTCCAAGTGTCACCAAGTGTAGATGGTTCACGCTAGCTGAATTTGGGCTGGCACCTCCATCACCTCCATCTCCCAAAATAGTGATTTAGGGTAGGAAAACCATTCTTACATTTATCATCTCAGTTAATGCGCTAAGCCAGAGGTTTCCGAACTGTGAGGCACCTCGGAGGGTTGATGTAAAGTAAAGATACTGTGTGAGGAGAAAGAGACAGGTGCATGCAGGAAGTTAGTTTTTGTAGTTTGGCTGCTGATTTGACTGCTGCAACACAGACACACATATGGAGGACGTTAATGTGCTTTAACCAGATTGCCACAATTTGTGTCAAAAATCGCATTCCTTCTCCTCAGAGTCATAACTGAGTCAAGTCTGAGGACAGAAACGTCAGTGTGACTTCTCGAGGATATCATTATCTCTGATGTCCATCCAGAATAAACGTCTATAAATCCACGTAGAAATCATAGAAAAAAGACGCTGCAGAATTTGCCAGAGAATCATCATGTTTTTCACAATCATCATGAGAGTCACCTGTGTCCCTGTAATAATTGTTCATTTATCATTTGTTATATGGCAAATATATGTCAAAAAAAGATCAGAGTATTTTTACATCAAAATCGGATCAAAATCCCTGTCTTTTCTTGTCCTATTAAACGGTTTCAGAATCATCCTGCACTCAGGGGCGTTTACAAAAATCATCCAATCAAATGAGACTTTGGGCAACAAGCCAGCCAATCGTTTATGGATTGAATCAATATGCGTTCTTTGATCAAAGTAGTTATGGAGAGAGACAGTAAGAGATGTGTTTTTGGATATCAGTTGGCAAAAAGACTGGTTTACAAAACTATGTGGCTGAGGTCGAATTCATTCAAGAGAAACTCTACCAATTTTCAACCGACTCTGTGTCACTGCAGTGCGTCAGTACATGCAGTGACTATCCACTGGATGATGACGCGAAGCGACCGCTGGAGTTTTGCCAGTGGGTGAGCGGGGGGCTCCGGGCGCCGTTCCCTTTCATCTCTACCTCATCCTCTGCCTGATCTAACAACAGGTGAGGGAGGTGTGTGTGTGTGTGGAGCCAACAGTCCTTGGCTCTGTAGCGCCGTAATCAAGGTTAACTCTAAGCACGCCCACTTTTTAGCGGCCCAATCGAATGCGAACGATTTGATTTAAATCCCTCTATTAACTTTACACCGCTTAAATATTCTGTTTCACTGAGAGATATGTCACAGTACATCAGTTGGAGACGCTTTACCTTCCGTTTCATGGGTTTTTCTTCAGTATCAAATTGATCCAGTGATAGTTGTCTGTACATACTAAGCCTAACTAAGTAGTTCTGTTGCCTAAACTTAACCAAGTCGATCTTTTCTGAGGCCTAAGTAGTTTTGTTGCATGAGCCTAACCAGATTAATCCTTTCCTAAGCCTAACTAAGTTGTTTTGTTACCTTAAACCTAATTAAGTAGTTTTGTTGCTTAACTCTAAGGAAGTTGTTTCCTGTGGAGACGGAAGTTTATTTTGAAAAGATTATGCATGTAACGAGCGTAAATTGACACGTGTTGCCGGACATTCATCGGAAAACGAATGAAAAAGGAGGAATGACTTTTTCGGAAGATATCATACGAACCGTTGTATAAGAATATGTTGCATCAAGAGAGTTATAGTTGAGTCAAATACTGTAGATGTCTTTCATTTTTGTACTGACAAGTGGCAACGTCCAGTGTCCAAAAAACATCATCGTGCGTGGGTCCACCAGTGGTGTCTTTCTCAGGTTGAGGACAATCCTCTCTCTCTCTCTCTCTCTCTGTACCTGTCTCTCCCTCTCTCTGATCTAATAAATGGAAGCTGAAACCTCCACTGTGGCCTGCAGGAATGAGGTTCTGGAAAATCCCCAGCGAGCTTACACAGCACACTGGTGTCCCTGGGACAGCTGAGAGGACTCATCAAGGCTGTGCTGGTTACTGTGGGAGCCCACATGGTGAGTCCACAGAGGGGGGTATCATCTCCACATTTTGTGAAGCCCCAGTGTGAGCAGAAACTGACTCAATTTTCTCAACTCATGGGTAAGACCGCTGCTCAGCTTTAACACTAGGTATGTTATTTATTGTGGCATGCAAATGGATGTAGAAGATCCCCAAAATAACGTTGCAGTGGTAAACTTAGTCAGAAAAGAACTGAACTTCTATACTATTGGAATGATCAGATGAGATGAAGATGAAAAATGAGAAGATCCTTCTGTTTTTCCTTTTTTCCCTTTGTGTTTTTGACCCAACCCATCAACCCTGAGCTTCTCCCTACGCAGCGTTCGCCGCTCTTTATACTTCCCGGTTCATAATTACGTAGATTACATTCAAATTAATTTTGTGGGGACCATCACGAAAAAAAAGTGAAATTCGTGTCTATGTACATGAATCAGTAGATTAAATGTCATGACTATTTCACAAACTGCTGTGCAACTGGTCTGGTTGTGCACATCCCAAACCTCTGTTTAAGTTGGTCAACAGGCTACAAGAAGAAGAAAAAAAGAGAAAACAATGTAAACGGCCGGACCTCCTCATCCTCAGCCTTTCTTTGAGCTTCATTTTAATTATGTGATTTGATAATTATAGACAGCTTGATCCTGAGTGCATGCGATGTGTCTTTGATTACATACAGAAAATAACAATACCACTGAAGGTTAAGACTGAATGTGCATGTTCTGATGTTGAATAAGCCCAGTGCGTTCCAAAAAACACAGGACACAGAAACAAATACAAATAGAGGTGAGTGACGTGAGGAATAAAAAGGAGCAGTGTGTTTGAAGCCCAAAGTTTGGCAGACAACCAAACCCTCCACCCTCTGCCCCTTTGATAGATTAGACTCATAAGCGGCTCGGTCGTCCCTCTCTGCCTCGATCATACCTGCCTGCTGGCATCCCTCTTTCTTCCCCTGGACACGGAAAGGTCAGCACCTTGACAGCTTCAATAAAACACAACCTGCGCTACAATGTGACAATGGCTAAACCCTGCATTGATCCGAGACACAGAGGCAGAAGGCGGGGTGGGGGGAGCAGTCTGAGGGAAGCAAACATGACCTGAGCTGGAAGGTGACAGCGACTAAAGCCGCATTGATCCAAGACAGATGGCAATAGAAACGAAGAGGAGGGAGAAGTGATGGACATCGAAGACAGAGGGATCGACGGCAGAGAGAAGGAAGCACGGGGACGGAGAAACAGTGAAAGGGGAGGAGGAGGAAAAGCGCGAATGACAATGCAACAGAGAGATCCGAAATTGATTCAGGGGCCCAGAAGCTTCTCTGTACCTGAGCGGAATAAGAAAGTAGACAAAGTCATTCAGAAAGAGAGGAAGACGGAGTGAGAGAAAACAGTCTGGGTGGCCACAATGATGCACCGAACACGCTTATTGACATTTCCATCTGACATTTGCGCATGCCTTCAATGGCACAGGACTTGAAGTTATTGACCTTCTGCTGAACGATGATGTCTATTAAATGAGTGTGTTTGTCTGTGTGATTTGTGACAGCTGGTATTGCTTGTGTCCTGTGGCCTTTCAGTTTACATGTGTGTGTTTGTAAGAGGGGTCAGATCCCAGTGTTAGTGGCCGCAGCATGGCTCTGGGTACAAAACAGGTGGAAGGATGGAGGTTTTGGACTTTTCTAAAACTTCAGTTTATGCTGTTATGACTTGTGAAAGGAGTCCTTTATTGGCTGGCAGGTGTCTATTAAAGCAGCAGTAGGTAGAATTTGAGTAAATAGGATTTAAAAAAGTTTTTTTATAAAACGGCTACTCTACCATGACAGTAGTGCATGAGACAAGTAATCTGACATAAATCATGTGCTTCTGTGTCCTCCAGTGCTCCTAATGGTAGCTGAAAGATTGGAGGAAACACCCAATTTGACTGTTATCAGGCCATTAAATAGGCGTTATCAGTTGCTATAAGCACCATAGATCATTATGGGCCTACTACACCTACTATGTTATAAAAGTGAAAGTGAAACTTAAAAGCAACATGTTCTAACATGTTGTAAAACTGAATGAAACATCATGTTTTGAACACAAACAAAAATACTTCTTTAGGTTTAGGCAACAAAACTACATATTCTTAAGGTTTAGGCAAAAAAAAAAAAAAACAGTTCAATTTTGACAATAAAACTACAACGTCTTTAGGTGTAGGCAACAAAACTAAAACTTCTTTAGGTTTAGGAAAAAAAAAAACATTGTGTTTTGGGTTCAAATAACTACAAACACAAAAACAACTTTGCATTGTTTTTGAGTCTCGTCCATCATCCCCGACCTCCAACCCTTATGAAGTTTCACACAGTCTATACTACAGTGCCTGACTTCCACTTCTGTTCCTGTCATAATTACTATGGTCGCTAGAGGTCGCTGGCATGTTCTTGTATACCTTCTTTCGGTGATCTACCATGTGAATAGATGATAAAACCTACTAGTGGGTGTGGTAGGCCCCTATTGACCCACATCTATGGGGCTTATAGCAACTGATAACGCCTAGTTAATAGCCTGACACCAGTCTTATCGGCTTGTGTGAGTGTCTGTGTTTGTAGGACGGGTGGTGTAGCTCAAAAAATGAAAAAAAAAAAGAATCTAAATCAAAAAATGGGAGTTTTTAATTACCACGGCAACCACAGTAGCTCTCAAAAAGGGCAGAACTGAACATTAATTACATTGATCAAACACTGTCTATTAATGCTCACAAGTGTGTACATGTGTGGGTTAGTGTGTACATAGTGTGTTACATCACTCTATTCACAGCCCCGATTTCTCTCTCATCACTGTACTTCTATATCTGTGACAGATCTCTCTGTTCTCTGGTAATTAGCCAGCGGGCCACATCTGGTACAGTGTTAGACGGTGTGATCTCTGAACCAAATGGAGTTGACAGGGCCCACGCAGCACATATGGCACCAAGCACTGAGGATGGTGTTGATGCACTGACCGGACGTCACTCAGCAGTAATAGGCGTCTGTGAATGTGGTGAGTGAGTGTGTTTGAATGTGTCATTATTATACAGGTTTTCAATAGAGGATGAATATCTGTGTATGAGTGGAGAAAGGCGAGTGTCAGTGTTCCAGGAATGTAAGAACCATGTTAATGAGACATTCGGAGAGCCTGTTTACACTTGGTTTTAAAATGTGTGTTGGGTGATTAGATCACAAGTGGACAGTGTTAACACTTTACCAAAATTAACCATTTTTTACAACTTGAGAATGAAGAATTGCATTTTTCAGCGATTGGATGGCGAGAATTTCTGTTCTGTAAACTGTTCAGAAACCCCCTTATTGTCAATCTACCTAGGAAAGCCATCCATCCTCTGAATGCCCGCCTGCGACCAGCCTATCAGTCTCAAATATCCGATTTTTTGCCGTCAAATTGACAGACAGCAACACGACCTAACAGCAAGTGAGCGTCCAACTATCGCATTATATTGCGTAGCATTTCATGCTCCCTGTCCACTCTGAATCCATTAAATATGTACTTCTGTTACATCATGTAAACAAACCACATACCTATCGAGATCACACTGGAAACATAACCATTTAAAAGATGGGTAATACTTGGTATTTTCCTTACAAAAAATATGTTTTGTATTATGATATTTACTGGAAATGATGTAGCCAACAGCAAGTAGGTTGTTAGTAGCGATTTCCACCTCCCTGGCAATCTTCCACCAGCCAGCTGTGTAACATCACAACCAAACATACACACACACTGTTACACCCCTGTCTAGGGGGGTCGGAGCGCAACATAAAAATATTAAGGATAATCCCTCCCCGGTCCCCAAACAACAGTTTTAGGACTAGATTTTGAGTTAAGTAAAAAGGATTTATTACTAAAACTCAAAACTACTACAAGTCATACAATTACAAAAGCCACTAGGGCACTAAGGCTACTAATCAACACACTCTAAGTAACAAGTTTAACTATAAGGTTTGGAGGCCGAGGACAGAATGAGGCTGCTGTCAGTTAGCTGTCACCGGACTGCAGGGCACCAGAGCATTTAAACTGCAGAGATGATGGAGGGACCAATCAGCAGCCGACACAGCCCAGCCCAAACCCACACCTCCAGCCAATCAGAGAGCGAGCACCTAAATGGGAAATTAAAGATCTTCACCAGACATAGACACTCACTCACACAAAACACAGTCTACAAAGATCCTCACGTGATGGAGAGACACTTACTCTGACAAAAATACATTTCAATATACAGCCAGAGCCGTGACACACACACACAAACACACCAGTGGGCAACTCCGGGTCTGAAAAGTGAAGCCAATGCCTTAAACCTGCATTATTTCTAATAGCCAGCAGGGGGCGACTCCTCTGGTTGCAAAAAGAAGTCTGATTGTATAGAAGTCTGTGAGAAAATGACCCTACTTCTCACTTGATTTATTACCTCATTAAACATTGTAAACATGAATTGATGGTCTCAATCTTTAGTTTCAAGTCTTCTTCAATACAGCATGATGTTCATTTAGTAAATTATGGTCCCATTTAGAGTCAAATAGACCATAAAGCAGGGGATGCTTTAGGGCGTGGCTACCTTGTGATTGACAGGTCGCTACCACGGTATGGTCTGGTCTGTCTTTCATAATGAAATGCAAGTTATTTAATAGTCAATGTTTTATTATAAAAAAATAGTTACAAAAATGTTTGTCTATGCTGTCAATTATAATTCTTAGAAAGAAAGAAAATATTCTAAAGACATAAAAAAAGGAAACTTTCTAAAATCATAGTTAAAGGGAAATTATAATTGACAGCTGTTAAACTGTAGGAGGCCATATTGATGAAAAGAGGTTTAAAACACATCATCTGGTCATAATTCAGAAGATCCAAATCCTGAATATAAATTAATAAAATGTTTGTGATAACAGCATATGAGAAGAATACAAAAGACTAAATTCTCCCCTAAATTATCAAAAATCTATGAGACTACATTTGGGCCCAGCAGGCTCCAGTAGCTCACTGTTTGTGTTTTTGAAGACTGCAGTCAAAGGAAATTATAATTACTTGGAACACATACCAGCTACACAGGCAGAGCCCTGCTGATTACTGCTTCATATAGTGATATCCTGCTATGTCAACGTCTGTGTGAATGTATGTGTGTGTGTATGCGTGGGTGTGTGTGATTGAGTATGAGTAGTAATTTGTGTGAAGTCTCCAATTGTCATTTCAAGTGTTTCATAACCAGATAAAATGGTCCTCATCCAGTTCAGAAGGGAGTGGTGATGCACCTGATGCTGTTTGGTAACTGACAAAAACACTAGAAGAAGAAGAATTGATGCACAATAATAACAGTTTAGCATTCATTCACACCTTTACTTTCATTTACACCTTTTCAACAGAGTGAGTCACAAACACCTGATACAAATGTTATCAGCTGATTGAATGGATGCTATCAGCCTCATAGATCTGGTTTAGAAGGGGCCTGCTACACATACTAGTAGGTTCAGAAGGTCGTTATCATCTATTCACATGGTTTATCACCGATACGAATACAACAAGACAACGCAGACAACCTCTAGTGGCTGTAGTAATTACGACGTATTTCCTAAACCTACCCAATTAGTTTTGTTGCCTAAATCTAAAGTTGTTTTGTTTCAATAGTGCTGCAGGGATGACGCATTTTTGTAGGCTCAACAGGAAGTTAGCTTCGCCCTGGAATTATTACAGAAAGTAAGCTCTGTGGCAAAAACCCATTTTTGATACTTACACGTTTTTTTTAAGATAATCTCTACAAAAGAACACCACTTTTATGATTTTTGAAGGGTAAAAGCAATCACCAGAAGTAAAGAGCTAACGTTAGGGTATAGACAAACTACACCACGGTTGCATAAACTCAACACAACAAGGCTCTACAGTATCGCCCTGCAGCAACCTGATATCATGGGAAGGCGTATAATACCACAACATTTTAAAGACATTCCATGTGGCATTTCATGCCACAGAGTTAATGCTGTGAAAAAAATGTTCACGTGTCATTTAATGCCACGTTGTTACTGCGAAACAGTTGCGGTTGTGTTCAATCAAAAAAGTTGTTTAAGCAGTTTAGGCAACAAAGCCACTTAGTTAGGTTTAGGAAAGACATCATGGTTTGGCTTAAAATAAACACGTAAACTAAGTAAAATATGTACATAAACTATGTAAGTATGGACAATTTGTCAATAATGTAACTTATAATTAGGGCTTTCAAAGTTAACGTGATAACGCGTTAATGCAAATTATTTTTAATGCCACTAATTTCTTTAACACATAAATGCAACTTGCAATTTTTAAGGTTGTAGCGGGCTCAGTTTCGAAGCTAGTGAAGATCCTGTTACTGATACTAACCATGACATGCTAGCTTGTCGTGGAGGAGGCTAAATAACGCTCCAAAGTTAGGCAAAATTTTGGCAAGGAAACGGCTCTCTTGACCTCTGACCTCCAGATATTTGAATGAAAATGGGTTCTATGGGTACTCACGAGTCTCCCCTTTGCAGACATGCCCACATTATAATATGATATGATTAAATATTTTAATCGATTGACAGCCTTAGTGTAAATAGCACAACATTTTAAAGACATTCTGCGCCTCATGATAACGTATTTTAGGCTTTTCGCGTGCCCTTCCACGCCATGGAGTTAACGCTGTGAAACATCTTTTCACATGTCATTTAACGCCACATCGTTACAGTGAAGCGGTCACGGTTATGTTTAAGCAACAAAGCTACGGTAATGGCCGCAGTTCAGACAACTAAACCACTTAGTTAGGTTTAAGAAAAAACATAATGGTTGGGCTTAAAATATGTATGTAAACTAAGTAAAATATGTACAAAAACAACAGAATTATGTAAAAATATCCCGAAACAGCATTTCAAACGGCAGACCACGGCAACATGTCTGTCCGTCCACTGGTGTGTTGTGAGGAGGAGACGGTAAGGAAGAGAGCGAGTGAGAGAGAGTCGGCGTGTTGCGCCAATTATTGTCTCATTTGTGGTCTGATTAACAGTAAATTCATCTAAACTGGTTTCATCTAAACTGGGTTGAAATCAATGCAATCTGGTTGCCATGGTAATGAATTACGTCTAACTATTAACCACACCCTCATCCTCTGTTTGAGAAAGAACATTAAAAAAAAAAGAGGAAATACAACTTTCTGGAGGGGGGCCTTAAAGGAAAAGAAGCAGGCAATCATGTGTGGGAAAAAAATGGCATGGATCACCCCTCATAGTGTGTTTTGTTTCTGTGATGGAAGAAAGAGAGAGAGAGAGAGAGAGAGGTGTGGGGGAGAGGGGGGTGGGGGAAGAGAAACATTGTGTCCTAATCACACTTAATTACAGTGACCCTGGTAGCTCGGGGTACAGCAATCACTGATTTCATTACAACCTCTCATTTTCTGTCATATCCTCCTCCCCTCTCTCACTCTATCTCTCTCTCTCTCACACACTAACACACACACACACACACACACACACAGTCTGACATTTTGGCACAAAAACACACTCATACAAAAATACACACACGTAGGCGCATGCATTCATCAACATGCTGTTATTTTCCCAGCCTGCCGACGGACGGGTAAATGAAGCAGAAAGCTACAAGCTACTGCACGGTTATACACTCTCTGAGTCACTGCGTGTGTGTGTGTGTGTGTGTGTGTGTTTGTACGTGTCATTTCATGTGGGTACATTGTTATTATCATTATATTTGTAAAACAGTGCATCAGCATTCAGCTAGACTGTGATTCACGCAGGAAAAAGAGTCTGACAAAGCCCCCCCTGCTCACTTTCTTCATCCTTTTATCCTCTTCGTGTCTTTCTCCTCACTCATCCCCTTTCTATTCTACCCACTCCCCACTCCCCTCTTCTAATCTTCCTCGTTCGTCTCAGTTTCTTGCTGTTTCTCCGAGGAGCGAGGAACTCATTTGGCAACACACAACGGGATGAAAGTGGATTCCACGTCGTTTCGACGTAGGAACCGGGGGGACTGTGTCCGACCAATTCTGTCACTTCAAGAAACCTACAATCCGACATTCATACCCACTTCACACGGTGATTGCGGCTGTGTGGAGGTGAGAAAGGAGGCTGAGTCTGAACTTCTCTCTCAGCTCTGTTTTGTCATTCTTTCCATGACTATTTCTGTCACTTTTCATGTGAACAACTGAGGGCAACCCTATGAACCTCTTCCTGGAGAGACTAGGGGTGGGAAAAAAATTGATCCTGTGTATCGCAATTTCCTTTTTTTTTTTTTTTTTTTAATGCCAGAATTGATATATTTACTTCATTTGAAATTATGCGGAGATAGAAGGAAGTTACCACTTTTATTGTTGTAGTCTTGGTAACGTGATGTCATATCCGTTTCAAAAATCAAAACAAACAAGCCAGCCGCAGCGAGCTGAAACTAAAAAGCAGAAAACAGTGGAGGGTCTGCGTGGATATGACCTGCATCCTCACATTTAAATCCAAAGTTGTAAACACTACACAAACAGTAAAGTATGGAAACACTTTGGGTTTCACACGTTGCAGGAAAAGCAGAGCTAGACATCATGGCTAAAGTTGCATGCTAACTCTGCCATGGACAGGAAACGTTATCGTAGCCGTCACCCTCATCTCTGTGGTCAAATCGGCCGACACTACGACTGTAGAGCACCCATATACTGACATTTATGTTAAATGCATTCAAACGGCCCCGATGGAGCTGACCATGGATGTATAAAGTGAACGGAGCTGACGGGAGAGCTAGAGACGGACTTGGCGAAATTACAAGTATACACGTGTGATTACTACTACACATCCGGTTTTCAAATAAGGTGTTAACAAAATTAACTGTATATTACTAGTGAAGCTCAGTAGTTTGTCGATTCTGTAACCCAACAACACAGCACATAAATGTATAAGTTTAGCCTATTACTCTGAGGTGATTCATGTTTGCCTTCAGTCTTTACTTTGTTTTGCATCCAGCCCCATGACGTAATCATGTCGTCGGCTGTCAAAGGGTCTATCGAAGCACTGGCGTTGACAATCAAATTAAATCAAATCCTGGTAGATTACTTTTAAACACAAACAGTTGCATACAACTGTTCCGTAGTAGCCTATTGTAAACCAAAGTGCAGTGTTTTAGCATCAATCATTCATAGACATTTATTTGAACACAGTGCTATTTTCTGTCCCAGTGCTCGCTAAGTGTGTGTGAGCTCCTGCATGTCTGTGTAGGATTATATATATGGCCTATACTTTAATTCTTGCATAAAGCCTAATAATACCTCGTTGCACCCACTTGAGGGTCGACTCAAGTGGGTGCTGCCTGAGTTGTTAGATAAGTCGCTGTTGACTGATTCATACAGATTAGATGTAAAACTACACACACACACACACATAGATGGCCTCACTTGCATTTCTGTTCTCCAATCCATCACTTTATTCTCCGACAAAGAATATCAGCCGATACCTGCCCTCTAATATCTGACACACACACCTACAGACACCAGACACACACACTCATCGCAGCAGCAGCTCAGTGGCATGCCATTAAATCTGGTCATGACTCTTTGTGCTTACATAATTCATTAGGAGCACCAAGTCACTGAGTGGAGTAATCCTATTTAATCTGATGTTGTTAATTCATTTGTCCTACATCGCCCTCGATACTCACCTCGCTGTCACCTGAAACGGAGAAGGAGAGGAGGAGGGGGGTGTAACACAGGTGAGGCAGAGGAGGAAGGATGAAAGAGGTGGACAGGAAGATGAGGACATGGTTTAAGGATAAAGGAGAGGAGAGAACAGGTCATTAGAGGAGGGATATTGAAGAGGAGAGGCGAGGTGAAGGGGCCAAACCCACTCAGACTTTTAAGTAATGACCTAGCTGCCAATTAAATGTGAATGACCTCGTGTAATTGAATGGCACACTTCCAGTTACAATGGATATTTTAATTAAGCCCATTTGGAAAGCTGGGAGGAAGGGGCTCCCACATTGTTTTACTTCAAATTCATTTGAATTCTAAATTTTAAATTTGGACTTCGAGCTGCTCTAGGTTTACTCAGTGTGAATAACGGACACTGTGACATGTAAATCTGGCTTTACACATGTTGAATAAGACCAGTTTTGAACAGTTTTTCACTGCATTGATTCCCAATCTAATCTTCATACAGTTACATCAATTACTGAAATGTATGCTATACATTTAAACAACTTCCTCTCAAGACTATTCTCCTCACAACTCACTGTTGTTGACATGGATGGATTACTGAACGGGTCTACCAGACACAGGCCCAGTGGCTTTAGGGGGCCCCTGGGCCCCTGGGCCCCTGGGCTTCACATGGAAAATGCCGCGGAAAGAGGCACACAACAATGACAAAGAGACACAAAATGTACACAAAGAGACACAAAATGTACACAAACTGATGCAATATGTCCAAAGAGATGCAAAGTGATAACAGAGAGATGCAAAACTACCACAAAGAGATCCAAAGTGACCACAATGAGATGCAAAACAACTACAAAGATACACAAAACTACCACACACAGATGCAAAGCTACCATAAAGAGATGCAAAACGACCACATAGAGATACAATGTGACCGCAAATAGACACAAAACTACCACAAAGGGACGCAAAACGACCACAAGCAGGTAAAAACTACCACAAACTGATGCAAAACTGCCACAAAGATATGCAAAGCGACCACGAAGAGACACAAAACTACCACAAAGAGAAGCGAAGAGACACAAATCTACCTCAAAGGGATGCAAAACTACCACAAACAGATGCAAAACTACCACAACGAGATGCAAAGCGACCACGAAGAGACACAAAACTACCACAAAGAGAAGCGGAGAGGCAAAGCGACCACAAATAGACGCAAAACTACCACAAAGGACACAAAATTACCACAAATAGATGCAAAACTACCACAAAGGGATGCAAAATGACCACAAAGAGATGCAAAGAGAGGCAAAGCGACCACAAAGAGATGCAAAACTGCCATAAAGAGATGCAAAACCACCACAATGGTATCTGGGTGTATTGCTCCTATGTAGGAGTTTGGGGGGGCTTTTACATGTGCGCAGTATCCATGGCGACTGATAAACTCTTTGATGAATAGTGTCTGACTATATACGGTGTGAGGATTGGGCCAAATGAAGCTGTTTGGTCACACCTCAAATCTCCTCTCGTAATTCTCTCACACCAGTAAAGGCCGCACCTCGTCTGATGGGTTCAATGATTTATTGGAGAGTGTGTAGAGGTTGTGGCTGAGGTGGAGCGGTTTGATGCTCTAAGGATTGGCTTAACCAGGAGGGAGGAGTGGAAAGAGATGATGGATGGATGAAGGGCTGAGAACTCGGGGTTGGATGGCGTGGTATTTTGACATTACTACTAAGAAAATGTCTCGTGTCAACAGTGATACAGCGTCACTGTGGTAATGGCTGCTCTGCTTGGTTTGACAACTTCATTTAGGAACAAATTAAGTTATACAATATTGACAAAATGGTCAAAAGAATATGATCGTTGAACATCATTACTAACCCATGTTTGCAAATTTGTATTCAGATACACAATCATACATGCTCTGATAAAAAAAGTGTTTTTCATTTTTTCATTAAAAATTCATCTTAGTAAAGTAGATTCTTTCTGATTTGATTCAACTACAATTAGGATTTAATATTTCTTAAAAATTACTTTTTTGAATAATACAAGTGAAACTAAAACTTGTATGAAATGGGTTTTTTTTGTGAAATTTTAGCGAGTCCTTAGGGAGTTTTTACACTGAAATGCTGCTGACTGGGTGCTGTTTTTCCATCTAAACTTCAAATGTTTAATACAATAAGATGCGATAATGTTTTATTATCCCTAAGAAAAACAGATGATGGACCATTTAAATGAAATAAATAAAATAAAATAAGAAACTAAGGGGAGGAATGACATGAAAAAGCCATATACAGTATACACAGTGCAAGGTTCTTTATTTGTCTTTTGTCAATTCTGGCAAAGCCGTCAGTGGCAATGAAAGTCTTTGGTTTCAAGTTCCTTCAACAATGCTCATAAAATATGTATATATAAAAGGGGAAATCACACGTGTAAAAGTAGAAGCGAAAATGATTATCTAAGGCATAAAACGATGCAGTTAAAACATAGAGCTTGAATATAAACATCAGTAAATATATAATAGTAATGTAAATGTAGATGTGTAACTTGTGAAAACTGCATGATGAGAAGTGACATTATATATAACGCGATTATAACGCAAATTCTTCTTTTTAAAGCACACATTAATGCAATCAATCTTTCTGAGGTTCTAGTGGGCTCAGTTTTAAGCGAAGATACTGGCATCATATGAAACTAGAAAACGTAAGGAATCCATACGTGTCATACTAGTTGGTCATCAAGGAGGCTAAATAACGCTCCAAACGTGCGCTAAATTTTGGCAAGGAAGAACTGGCATGGCCATTTTCAAAGGGGTCCTTTGACCTCTGACCTCAAGATATGTGAATGAAAATAGGTTCTATGGGTACCCACGAGTCTCTCCTTTACAGACATACCCACTTTCTGATAATCACATGCAGTTTGGGGGCAAGTCATAGTCAAGTCAGCACACTGTGGGCTTGAGTTTGCCATGTTATGATTTGAGCATATTTTTTATTCTAAATGCAGTACCTGTGAGGGTTTTTGGACAATATTTGTCATTGTTTTGTGTTGGTGATTGATTTAAAAAAATAAATATATACATACATTTGCATAAAGCAGCCTATTTGTTCACTCCCATGTTGATAAGAGTATGAAATACTTGGCAAATCTCCTTTTAAGGTACATTTTAAGAGATATGTGTGATTAATTTGCAATCAACTATGGACAACCATGCAATTAATCGATTAAATATTTCAATTGATTGACAGCCCTAATATATATATATAATATTTTCAAAGCTTGCCGCTGTATGTATACCCTGCACCTTAAAGAAGGGTGCGTCATTCAGCTGTAAGTGTGACTACAAATAGAGTTCACTACAAACGGAGTTCACTCCGTCACGGAGTGGGAGAGAGGAGGGTCAGGTTTGACAAAGGCCCCCAGAGAGTCTAGGTGACACTGAGGTATGATTTGAGAAATCTTATTTTCTTCTTCCTTTGAAGTCACTTCTACCACATTTTAGCTTTGCTGTAATGAAACAGTTATTGTGAAGTCAATAAAGGAGGCTGAAGAGGTATTATACGTTTGGCTTTATGTGCCTCAACCTGCTCCATCCTTCATTCAGAGCCTCTCCTGCTCATCCCTCTCTCTGGCTCCGTCTCTCAGCCTCTTTTGTCAGTCTCTCTCACCCCGTCAGCATCCCTCTTGCCCTCTGACTTCTCCAGTCTCTTCTGCTTCTCTCTCTCTCTCTCTCTGATTCTCTCCCTTCCCCTGCCAAAGCCACGTACTCTCCATTCTGTTGGTCTGCCCAGAACCCATTAAGCAATCATCAACAAAATGGCAGCTCATTCATTCATTTTGTTTCTGACGCCTCTCGCAAACACATGCACCCATCCATATTGATCCAGCGGTTTCATGGTGTGAGTACACTGCATTCACTCGCAAAGTGCCGTTAAGAGCAGCAGCATTCTGCTAAAAGCAGCAATGAAACACTTGACTGTTGAGTGGATATGCTCCAGGCTCTCAGTATCGCTCTCTCGCATAAACACACACACTCCTCTCAGCATCCAGCTCTCTGCGGGCTTTTTAAATGTCGTTCAGCTCAGCGCCAGGCGTGTTTCAGGGAGATAGTTGCTTCACACAGCAGCGCCGACAATGAATCTCCCCTCAGTGATTTGCTCTAGTGATGCCGGCCCATTCTCGAACGCAGCTAGCTCGCTAGCTATCACAGGCCAGATTAAGTTTGGTCCCCTGCCTGTCGCGCGGGCTAAAGCGGAGACAGATTACACCCTCAGAAACATCGGCAGTTCACAAAGAGAGCAGAGATGGCCTGGAAATCTGAGGCGCTTTGTTCAGGAGAGCACTGTGATGGACACAGCGCTGAGAAGTGGACGGTGTTAAATTGCTGGTATTGTAAATGGCGGATAAAAGGTTGAAATGGAAAATGACAGGATGAAACACTGTGATTTTATCTGGGTTGGATCTTTTGTCACCGCAGTACCTGTTCTGAGTGTGTGCATGCGTGTGTGTGTGTGTGTGTAGTTGTATTCTTGTGAAGACAACAATTCAAAAACAACACGATGAAGACTTCAAGATTTGCCTACAGGGAAGAGAATTTCACACAATTTTCTGCAGAAATTAACATTTAACAAGAAAGCAAAGTGGCACAAATGCAGAATGAGTGAGTGATGGTGTACATCAGTGACTCTCAAAGTGGAGTCCGGGGACCCTCAGGGGTCCATGGCACTTTGCCAAGGCATCCGTGACATAATTTGCCATAAATTATAAAACCATGCTGTATCATTAAAAAATGCAAATCTACAGATGGAAACCATTTGCACCAATAAAACAACCACATTGTGTTCATTACTGTTATAAGGCCATTAAATAGACGTTATCAGTCACTATAAGCACCATAGATGCCTACTACGCCTACTATGTTGTAAAAGTGAAAGTGAAACTTAAAAGCAACACGTTCTAACATGTAAAACTGAATGAAACGTCACATTTTGATCACAAACAAAAAGGCTACATGGGGCATGGACGCGGCGCGACACGTCTGCCGCTAAACTTTCTGGCTGGTTAGTGGTGTTTGCCTATTCTCTGAATTAATACACAGGTGTTACGTACTTATTACTTTCTTATGGGAACAGTTTGTAGCATTTAGGGGGATCTATTGGCAGAAATGGAATATAATATTATTAGGTTTGTTTTCTTTAGTGTATAATGAAGATAAGAATTGTTCTTGTATCTTAGAATGAGTCATTTATATCTACATAGGGAGCGGGTCCTCTTCACGGAGCCAGCCGCTATGTTTCTGCAGTAACCCAGAACGGACAAACCAAACACTGGCTCTGGATAGGGCCATTCATGTTTTCACCTCAGCCACCGTAGATCTACACGCTTGGCAAGTTTCAGTTGGTTGCAATCTGCAACCTTACCACTAGACTCCGCCAGGTACACACTGCCCCTTTAAGTAGGATTCTGAATGCAGGACTTTTACTCGTAATAAAGTGTTTTTACATCGTTGTATTGGTACTTTTACTCATCTATATCTGGGTATGTTATATGGAGTTAATTGTATTTTAGGGGCATTTGGATCTTTCAGTCTCTCTCTTTTACACAACACCAACACACACACTTTAAGAACAAAATTATACTCCATTTGCCAAAACGCACGTACACACACACACACACACACACACACACACATGACAGCAGGTGAGTTAAATTGATTATGAGAATGTTATCCTGACCATATGTGCCGTGTTTGCCCATCAGAATGAGCCATCAGCGCTGCTCCCAACATGGCTACATAAACATAGATTTATAGACGTCTAGTAAAAAAAACATGTATTCTCCTGTGGCTCTCCGAGGGCTTTATCAAGTTTATGAGCGCCTAATGAAAACATCATTACTGCAGCAGGCTCACAAACATGGAGGCACTCCCAAGGTTTAGTGAACAGCTTTAGAGGTCTAATGAAACACGTAAATACTACGCAGACTCTTGCAGAAATGGGTCAAGTAAAGTCTGTGATGTGCCTGTTTGTGTGTGAGAATTAGACTTTATAAAAGATGCTCACTTTAAAGAGCACTCGTTTCTGCCCTATTTTCGTCAATGTGTTGCACCTGCTGTGTAAGTAAGAGCCCTTTGAGCTCAATCAAACTCCCGTGTCGCGGCCATTTTCCAGTTAGAAGAAGTGTAAAAGTAATGCGAAAGGTTGCATGCTGTGCAGACCTGACACGACTCTTGGCAAGGGATGCTTTTTCCAGCTCACATAATTGCATGCAGACTATTTTTCATACACTTGCCCATACAAGTCCCTTGCCAGGTCCCCTCCTGATCAAACCACAGTCAATTCTGTTTCACTCCACTCTGCGCTCAATATGTTTAACACCTGCTGTACGCTCCTGTGTCTCAGGGCTCTCAAGGATTAAGCTGAGGGAAACAGGTGGGTATAATGAGCAGATAAAACAGAGGGAGGGAATGGAGGACAACAGAGATCACTGAGGGAAGAGAAGGGAAAGCTTCTCCTCTTCGTCTCCAGAGATATTCCCGACAGATCCCTTCTAAACACTTTAAGACACTGCCTGTTCTGTTTTTGACCTGCGAGTTTCCTCGTGAATGGAGATGTCTTATAAACAAACTCCTGGGAGGGAAAACAACTAAACTGTGCATGAAATCACTGAATCAAAGGAACACCACAAACACACTGAACCTCTTTCTTGCTGTTCATAACATAGGGTGAAGAAGAAGCGACTCATCCCTTTTGAGCTTTTGATACTTCGACTCGACTCTTGTGTTATTCAAGGTAAGAAATACAAGCTTTTAACTGTTTTTGGACTGTTTGATGCTCATCTGTGTCTTCAGTCGGGAAGATATTGTGTTCACATTTCTTACATACAAAGCTTTCAGGCTCCAGTGTTTTTTCAGTGCATACAAAGTTGAGAAAAGTGATATCCCAACCCGATCTTTTGGGAAGGCGTAAAAATAGCACATTACACTCCACCTGTCATCAGAACACACATTTGCCTTTTTGCGTGCCATTTGAACGCCTCTTTTTGCATCATTTTTATGCCACACAACAAAACTACGGGAACGGCGAAACAAAAACCACTTAGGTTTAGGAAAAATATCATGGCTGGGCTTAAAATAAGTATGTAAACTAAGCAAAATGCATTGCAAACTAAGAAAAAATATATATGGAAACAATGTAAATGAAGTACGGAACTTCAAAATATCTCAACAACACTTTGGGACAGAAACACCCGGTCTTGAGGTTGAGCAAAAGCACTTAGTTAGGTTTAGGAAAAACATAGGTCATGGTTGGGCTTAAAATAAGTACGTAAACTAAGTAAAATACGTACGAAAACAACATAAGTATGGAATAAATTGTTATGGTTCCACCCGTGCTATCAGCCTTCCCAGAGTGTCCTTTCCCCTTGTCCCTGCGTGCCCAGTTTCTGTCTCTGTGTGGGCGTGTCTTGTGGTGTGTGCGTATGTGCAAGGTTCTCCTTCCCTGCAGACTCTCTCCCTTCCTGATTGTATCAACTCACCTGATCAACCTGCCCAGCTGCTTGCCATCAACTCATCAACCACAGTATATCTACCCCAGTTCTCCAGTCACTCTTTGCCAGATCGTTGCATCAACTCAAGTGGTAGTTTCGTCTCGGCTGTTCAGCTGAAGTTTTGTCTGAGTATCTTGTTTCCAGTGTGATTTTGTTCTCCTGTGCTAACAGTATTCTACTGTGCTTAGGATCATCGCCTGCCTGCTGTCTGCCTTCCTGCCTGCTCTGCTCAGCCCCAGCCTTGTCATTCCCACATTACATTCCACCATTCCTGCTTTTGGCAATAAAGCCCTTTGTTCAACTTCCACTCAGTTGTCTGTGTCTGCGTCTGGGTCCAAACCTCATCTGATCATAACATATATGTCACTAACGTAACTTCAAAATAACTCAACAGCACTTTGAGACACAAACACCTGCCTCTTGGTTGAAAGTCCTGTGTTTGTTAGACCCATCCACCTCCAACTTCCACCACCAACAGTCCCTCTCACTTTTTATTCTACCTCACTAGCTCAGAGTGTAGCATATTTACGTGAATGCGTTTACATTGCAGTCAATACAGACTACAGATAGCGTACAAATGACACGCCAAAAGCAAGAACGGCGTTCTTATTGTATGCAAAATGAAATAGCGTGTCATTCCAGGCTAGTCTAATACACTATTCATAGCTATAGGAAATATAAAGAGCGCTGAACGCCGCGTAGGGAAGAGGTCACGGTGGTTGGTGGTTCAAGTCAATCTTTTCCTAAGCCTAACTAAGTAGATTTGTTTCCTTATTCTAACCAAGCCAATCTTTTCCTAAACCTAACTAAACAGTTTTCTTGCCTAAACCTAAGGAAGTCGTTTCTCGTGAAATTGACACGAAAAAGTAGAAATAACTTTTTCACAAGATATATTGTGAACTGTTGCATGAGAATACGTTGGTCATTCATACGACATTTGGTGCGACCAGGTTGGATATCCACTCACACTAACTTAAGGAAAGAGCATACTGATTGACCAGCACAGTAGCGTGATATTTATCCTAACCTGGAGAAATTATGTATGGACATATGGTATATTTCACAAAGATTGTGAACGGACTTGTGTATCACAAGTTAGTTTCTTCTTCTCTCTCCCATCAAGCATCACACCTCCCCTTTGAATTTATCTGGTGACCCTTTGGAGCAGCCTGACCCCTAGGTTGGGAACCACTGATTTTAGGCTATATAAAGTAGTTCAAACTAGCTCCACCTAAAATTGATCAGTTTTCAAATTTTCCAATTTGCATATGTGCAGTCAGTGATTTCTTCAAGTTTCTTAAAGGTTCAATTTTGAGAGAAATTCTCAAATAAATACTGACTGAATGACTAGAAAGGAAAGTCCTCAATTTCTTACTTTCTTCATGAAAACTGAATGCAACATAACAGTTCGGACTAAAAAGACATGAAAAATCACTAACTTCCAACTTCTTTGGTGATTGTAAAAACTCAACTTGCAGAGGCATCTTCTTTTGTACTGCACACGACTCTCACTACAAGTGAAAAAGTAAAGGTGATCTTGTTACGCCATCCCTCTAAATGAGGAGCAAATGGCTCTTTCTTATGGCACATTCCACTGAGCTATAGACCGAAGAATACAAGTTGTCCCCTCTTTATGGCATTGTCCTTCTTTATGTTCCCGCTCACAATGAAGGCCGTGGCAGAGGGCCCGCACTGCAGATAGAGACAACAGTGAGAGCTCTGCCAAAGTTTGATTCAGACAGATTAAATATTGAATGGCCAATCATCCACCGAGTGTCTGTGGGGAAGCGGCACCAGAGGCACCGAGCAGGGGACAAATATAACCGAGAGACAGACGGGAGACAGAGATAGGGAGAGAGACAGACACAAATAGAGATAGACAGGAACTCTTCCCGACGCTTGGCTAATGAAGACATCGTTCACAGACGGGCTTCTTGCCTAACAAGCTCACTTTATATTAGTGCCTTGTTGGAACATGAAGCGGCAGACAGGAGCTTGTACCCGAGTGAACTCTCAGATACGACCTCATTTTTACTTCTAACTCAGACTACAGCCCCGAAGGGGCACGAACGATAACACAAGCATCTGTTCTTTTTTACCGACAGAACATTTGGCACTGAATATATTGTAAAGAAGAACTATTAACTGCCGAACTAAGATACATAAATCTCTGACCAGATGTCCAAAAGGACACAATCTTCAGGTGGTATTAACAATATTACAAGATACAGTTACTGTGAGGAACTTTTAACTGGTTATGAAACAGTCTCAATTTGATACTGATGCCTCTATATGACGTATAAGTAAACAAGACCATCAGCGAGAAGATTGGCTATTTCTATATTTTGAATGCTTGTAATCGGTGCCACTGGGTCAGATTCCACGCAAAATCAGACGAAATCACTCAGTTTTACCAGAAACTCCTTCAGCCCTGAATCCAGCGGGGCCTCCAGCAGCGACCAGCCCACCGTGGACGGACCCAGATCGGGTTTCGCTGCGGCCTTTGACCCGCCTTTTGAGCTTCGGTGGCTCTTCCTCCAGCCAGGAGCAGAGCTTCGCCTCACTGCTCCGCCGGTCCAGCCGAGTTGCACAGCAGTTAATGAAATAGTCACGAAATGTTATGTATCGATTCGTGTACATAGATACGAATTTCACTTTTTTTTGTGATGGTCAGCACAAAATCAATTCATATGTAATCCACGTAATTGTGAACAGGGAAGTATAAGGAGTGGCGAACGCCATGATGGGAGGAGGTCAGGATGGGTAAATGAGTCACAGCACTTTGAGTTATTTTAAACCAAATCGCAACCTTTTCCTTAACCTAACTAAGTAGTTTTGTTGCCTAAGCCTAACAAAGACGATCTTTTCCTAAAGCTATCTAAGTAGTTTTATTTTGAAAAGACTGGAGTGGAAATTGACACGTGCATCACATGTTGCTGGACCTTCAAAAGAAAATGTCAGCAGGAAAATGCTGATGTTTAGCAGGTATAATGTTCACTGTCTTAGTTTAGCATTATAGCATGGTAACATTAGCTTATCAGCAGTAAACACAGCTGAGGCTGATGGGAATGTCATTAGTTCTACTGGTATTTGGTCATAAACCAAAGTGTTTCGACACATTAAAATGCTGACCTGATGAAAAGTAAGAGGATCTACATGTTTATCTACATACAGATATCTTAATGGGAGGCAGCGACAGTTGAAGTATTGGATGTGATAATATTATACAGCGGGTGAGAGAAATTTCCTAACAACTTCTGAACTACAGAAGGTGCGGAAATTTCCCAATAAAAGCCTAAAAAGTTGCCGCACTTCAAATTGAAAAAACCACGATCACTCGTACAAATCTGTTCATACGACTTGTTCTTGCTTGAAGCCCTATGTACTGTATGGATTGGCTGTGATCTTTATTTATTGCTATCTCTGTTTATGTGTTTTATAGTTGCAACTAGATTTCCCAACGGGGACAATAAAGTATTCTGTTACCTTCAAAGTGTTTTACAATAATATCACTGAGCGTTTCATTTGAGCAGTAATGACTAAGAAGTGATTAGCCTACAGAGACACATATACAGTCTGATGTAAAGCAAGCCATTTCCCGTGGGACAATTAGCATTTTTACAACCTCAAGAAAGAAAAACAGATGCAAGAAAATACTGACATTCAGTACTTGCTTTACAAACATCCACTCGCAGAAACAACAATTATGATAATACAATAACAGAACATCCATTTGAGGATAATTGGTCATTATGTTCTAGTTATGTTGTCTACAGCATACAGAATTCCTGTATTAGTAATATCTAGAGCTGAAACAATTAGTCGATTAATCAATTAGAGGTCAGAAAACTAATCGCCCTTTTGCAGCTCTGCAAGTAATAACTTTTCCTGATGTCTCCACTCTGATATACCAATGTCACCTTTCCTTTCCTTTAATCGCCACAAGCAAATCAGACTCTTGAGATGAGTTCAAGGAGAAAGAATTTTAAATTAATAATTTTCAGCTGCAAGAAAATATTTAACACTTATTTGGAAATCTGAATATCCTCTTTTCTGAAAAATGTATAAAATAACAAGGACAATCTGCCAAAAAAGAAAATTAATCAGCAACCATTTAGATAATTAATCGCCCTTTTTTTCAAGTAAACATACGAAACTATATTTTTCGTGCTTCCTAAATGTGAGAACCTGCGGTCTTTCTTCGACTCATATAAATAAACTCAATATTTTTGAAAAAGTCTCTGTGGGCTTTAACCCTCCGAGACCCGCAATTCACCCGTTTTTGTCTCTTTTAGGGGGTTTCAGGGGGGTTTTGGCGGGATTTAGCAGGTCAACAGTAGATGTCACATAGAAGTGGTGTACATCATCTGAAAGCTTGGAACCTGAAGATTAATTTGAGATGCTGCTCAGCACTGTATGTCAAGTTGTTCTTGTCAGTAGTCAGTAGAAGTATATGATGTCAATTCCCATGCTCTATTATATGTTGTTGTAGCAATTTTTGGGCTGATACCATTTGTCACATAGATTTGGTACTAAATTTAACCTTTTTTTACCAATCGAGAATTGATAAAAATGATTAAAATGCCCTCCAAAATACTACATTAGGACACCCAGACTTTGAGGAACAACATAGAAAAAGCAATTCTGTGATTTGGCATCAAAAACTTTCGACATTTGAGATTTCTGCAAGAATTGCATTTTTCAACGATTGGATGGCGAGCACTTCTATTCTGGAAACTTCTCAGAAACCCCCTTATTGTCAATCTACCTAGAAAATCCATCCATCCTCTGAATGCTCTAGGTCTATAGTTTGTGGCTGTAAAGTTCCATGAGGCTGTGATTATCCTAGAGGTCACCACAGGTCATTTTATATAGTGAGGTCAAATTTTAAAAATAAAAATGGTCTCACTACAATGAAATGGCTACTATGGGGACTAACATCATCACACATGAATACAATTGGCTCATTGGATCCACAAGAATCGTAGCTTTACAGTGATACCCAATTTATGTAATCCAAGACTGTTTAGGGTCCCCAGTATGCAGAAATATTCAAATACACCATTTTTAGTAAAGGCAAAAATAACATGTATACTGCATTCAAAAAACTGCATGTTTTTTGCCCTAAACTGCATGTGATCATCATAAAGTGGGCATGTCTGTAAAGGGGAGACTCGTGGGTACCCATAGAACACATTTGCATTCACATATCTTGAGGTCAAAGGTCAAGGGACCCCTTTTAAAATGGCCACACCACTTTGGAGCGTTATTTAGCCTCCTTCCCATCAAGCTAGCATGACATGGTTGGTACCAATTTATTCCTTAGGTTAGCTCTAAAACTGAACCTACTACACCCTTTGAAAGATAATAAAGTCAGTTTTCTCAGACAGTTAAGAAAAATGTAATGAGCTTTTTTTTTTACTACTTTCTGACATTGTATAGACTAATGAATCTATAAATAGAAAACAAATTGGTAGATGAATTGATATCTGATAAAAGAAAAAAAAAATGTTAGCTGCAGCCATGATAATGATCACTTCTATTTGCAGATCAATCATGAATTGCAGGCAGAATAATACATGCAGTGAATATAATATTGGTTTCCAGAGTCATGAAGAAAAGCACGTGATAGCGCTTCATGTCTGAAACGTCTCTTGTTTGCTCCCGACCGAAAGTCATTCCAAAACTTTGCAGAGTTGTTCTCAAACTAAAACTCAAACATGAATTATGAATTCCCTCCATGTAATACGAGAGAAAATGTAATGACAAGCTATTGAATTACCACACATTCACAGTCTGGCAGATAAATGAACAAGTCAACCACAAAGACTAATGACGCTGCTCCTCTCTATAAGCCCATCGGGCGCTGCAGAGACGAGCCTTCTGTCCGAAGTTAAATCAACAATGCTGCGGCAACGAACTGTCGCTCCGTTACACTAATGGAGGGAATTCCTGCTGTATGTCTTTGCTGTAAGCTCATAACAGTAATGGACAAAAGCAGCACACTGACAGTAGGGAAAATGCTAAAAGAGGAGCATTGTGGGGGTGTGTGTGTGAGGTGGGTGAAGATGGGAAGAAGTGAAACTCTCTGATCTTCTCTATCTCTCTCTGTCCTACTCTCTGTCTTACTTGGCTGGCTGCACTGGCACAACTCCGGTGGAATAAGGATGAGGCTTGGCACGATCAGTTTGTGGGATTGGCTCTAAAGTGGCACTAATATGCTAATTCTTCTCTGTTAATTGAGGAAATTCCCTGGTGGAGGCTCAGGCATCGGGGAACTACTCCACTCCAAGTGATCTATTTATAAAAGCATAGCAGAGTAGGTGGAGACATCAATCAACAAGCCCAGTAGTGGAGGGGATGTGTGGTGAGTATCAATTATACTGGAGAGCCACATGTTTAATCTCAGATTGGTATAACGCTGCGGATGCTGCTTCAGACCTCATTTATGTGTATTTATGAATGTACATAAGTGATGCATCTCACAGGTTAAAAAAATGTCATTAATAAATGAATGCCCCGAAAGCACTGTACATAGCATACAAGTCTGTCATTGTATGTGATGTATAATATACAAGTGCTATTATCTTCTATGATCGTTGGGTCTCATGCAGGAAGTGATATAAGAACAAATTTCCTCTTATATTTTTTCATATCCACGATTTGTTGTTATTTTGTTAGTACCCACTGATTTCTGATTTATTCACCATTGGTTGGGTAATGATTCAGGGTGTCTATTGGTCCATTGATCACAATTAAGACTATAAAAACTCTTGGATGATATTGCATGCATTCAGCGTCTGAATAGCTTACATACTGCTCTTGGATGCGTTTTGATTTTCCTGTAATACAGCCAGTACTGACGCTTTGGAAAATCCAGCCCAGGCACACAAAAGGGCATATGAATGTAATTTTCCGTGCAATAAGAATGCCGTTCTTGCTTTTGGCGCGTCATTTGTACGCCATGTAGTCTGTACTGACAGCAATGCATCTGCGTGAATATGCTTCGCTCAGAGCTGACATAAAAAGTGAGAGACTGTTTATGGTGGGTGGGAGGGGAGGTGGATGGGTCCAACAAACACAGCACTTTCAACCAGGAGACCCAAAGTGTTGTTATTATTACCTATTCTTATTATTAAGTTACTTTGAAGTCATGTTAGTGAAGTATATGATGTGTTTTTTAGTTTTTAAGTTTGTGACATGTTTTCCATACTTCTATTACGTTGTTTCCGAGCATATTTTAAATAGTTTACATACTTATTTTAAGCCCAACCGTGATGTTTTTCCTAAACCTAAGTGGTTTTGTTGCATGAACCTAACTAAGTAGTTTAATTGCCAAACCTAAGTGAGTGGTTTTGTTGCCTAAACCCAACTTACGGTACTTTTGTTGTATGGTGTAAAAAATTACACACAAAAAGGCTGAAATAGTTTCTCATGACATGCGGAATGTCCTTGTAATGTTGTGCTATTTACACACCTTCCCATTAGATTAGGTTGTGAAAATTACGTTTACTTTGTTCTTTGAGTATTTGCACACGGCTCAACACCTGTCCTTATAACCCAGGTAAAAATAACCACATCATATTATTATATATAGCATGCACATGGAATAAATCCATACCGTCTAACATAGCTGTTACATGGGTGCATGTTTTGGTGTACTCTACTCACATCGCCACACTTTCAGTCATCCCATCATCTCACATCATTGCTCACTATAATTGACTCAAACGTCACAACAAAAGAGTGAGCTAGTTTATTAAACCAGGACAAAGAGAAAGAAAGATGTTGTCATGCTAACTACCCTGCTTCGTCAGATCTTTTTTTGCATTAAGAATGAGGCTTGTTGGTCTGTGCTGCACACGTGTGTGAGGATGTGTGAGTCGTTCACAGCATCATCCTCCATCTCTGAGCAGATGAGGAACCTGCTGCGAACATGTGAAGGAGATGCCGTCCTGTGTGCAGTTTAAACTGCTCAATGACTTTCAGGTGGGAAGTGAGTCTCTGGCCAAGTAGCCATGGAGTCATTAATCAACAAACCTCAATCAATTAACCCCCTGTAGATGTATTATGACAATTTATATCTTCCTTTATGGACGTTGAAATAACACAGTACCTGCAACCCCTCTCACTCACACTGGTCCCACACAGCTGCCTTCACACTGCACCGAGGCTCCCGTTCGGACTCATGTGTCAGCGCCAGTTCTGAAGTGTTCTATATTTGCTTTGCTGTCGAGTCCCTCCGGCGAGCCAACGGGAACAGAGGGTGACCCGCGGGGTGAGACCACCATCTGTACCTGACTCACTCCACTCATGAAGCACGCCAGCATCAGAGCAGACACATACAGGGCCTGGACGGCGCTAACAAGGACACTTGTACTGGAGCTGATAATGAGGGTTTGTCCCTGCATGGAAATATTAGGACCACCTGCTTTCTTCATGCACCAAAGCAGCCGCCACTGACGTAGTTCGACGTTTGAAGGGTGATTCCAGCATGACTCATTTTCTACAGCATTTATAGGGAGGATCATTCCACCAACAATTTTAATTAAAAGAAAAACTTGCAAATTAATCACACGTTTTTTATCTGATCAAAATGTACCTTAAAGGGAGATTTGTCAAGTAAGTAATACTGCAATCAACATGGGAGTGGATAAATATGCCTCCTTTATGCAAATTAATGTATTTATTGTTAGAAATCAATGAAAAACACAAAACAATGACAAATATTGTCCAGAAACTTTCACAGATACTGTATTTAGCATAAAAAATATGCTCAAATCATAACATGGCAAACTCAAGCCCAACAGACAACAACAGCTGTCAGTGTGTCAGTGTGCTGACTTGACTATGACTTGCCCAAAATTTCATGTGATTATCATAAAGTGGGCATGTCTGTAAAGGGGAGAATCGTGCCCAAATAACTCATTTTCATTGAAATATCTTGAGGTAAAAGGTCAAGGGACCCCTTTGAAAATGGACATGACAGTTTTTTCTCGCCGAAATTTAGCGTAAGTTCGGAGCGTTATTAAACCTCCTTTGCGACAAGCTAGTATGGCATGGTTGGTATGAAATGGATTCCTTAGGTTTTAAAGTTTCATGATCTTATGAGTATAAGTATCTTCACTCGTGTTAACTTTGACAGTCCTACTTATTATATTTTAGTACTCAGGATAATCAGAATATAATTAAATGTTAAAAAAGGAAAAGGAGGTCATATTGAAAATTGAAATGACAAATGACTGTTATGAAATGGTGAAATTGAAGTCTAGAATGGCGCTATATGAATGCAAGTCCATTAACCATAATCCCAATGTAAATACAGTATGCTACCAAACTGACCATCTGAAGTGAGTTAGAATTGTCATGGTTTGCTACAAACTGTAGTCAACAGCACGCATAAGACATTAACACAAAACTTGCTAATGAACTTAGATTCTAATGAGTCGTACTGCATCCTCAGCTCTAACTCTACAGTGCTGCACATTTTAATTGGGTACAGCAAAACTGCTCTCATTCTTTGATTATATATCTCTCTCACTAATGAAGTGTGTGAGGAGGAGTAGGTGTAGAAACACATGGAGGTTGATGAGGAGAGAAGAGAAGAAAAAAACGTATCATGACGTGTTGACACACGGCTCTGTTAAATTGCATATCCTGCCCTGTCATCTCCAACTTCTGGTTTAGTGACACAATTAATGTAAAAAAAAACATGATGAGCATCTGTGATGAACTGCTCCTCCTTTTGTTTACTTCATGTCACAAAGCTCTGGTATTCTTCTTCACTTTACTATCTTAAGATAAGATGAGATAAAATCCAACTTAATTAATACCCGGAGGGAAATTCATATGTTATAGCATCGCAAACGTTGAAAGCTAAGAAAAAGCACATACAAACTATTTGACTTGAATAAATTAAAATAAAATAAGAAATAAAAAACAGATAAAAATGTACACTACAATATCTAAGACTATATCCGTGAATTGCGCACATATTTGTGCAAAATAAATCCCACAGTACAACTCTGTTATGTAAAAGTAGCAATACCAGACAGTAGAAATACTCCATTACAAGTAAAAATCCTGGATAGAAAATGTAACCTAAGTATAAATACTATCAGCAAAAGCAACTTAAAGTATCAAAAGTAAAAGTACTCAGTGCAGAAAAATGGCCCCTGTGAACAAACAAACACAGGACTTTCACCCTGCTGTTCACACTTTTAGTCCCCAAGTGAAAGTCAACATTGACTTATTTCAAGTAGCGTAAGTAGGCTATGTGATGTAACATTCTTAATTTACATAATGTAATGTAACATGGGCTACATAATTTACTGAAATTATGTAAATTTAACCCAAACCACAATCTTTTCCTAAACATAACCAAGTAGTTTTGTTGCCTAAACCTAAGTGACACCAGTGCTTTAAAAGGGTATTCAAAGGGGTCCTGATCATGGCATTTTATATAATATGATAATAATACAATAGTAGTTTTATATAGTGATTAGGGCTGTCAATCGATTAAAATATTTAACTGCTATTAATCGCATGATTGTCGATAGTTAATCGAGATTAACCGCAAATTCATCACAGATTTTTATCTTTTCAAAATGTACCTTAAAGAGAGATTTGTAAAGTATTTAAGACTCTTATCAACATTAAAGTGGGCAAATATGTTGCTTTATGCAAATGTATGTTTATATATATTTCTGGAAATCAATTAACAACACAAAACCATGACAAATATTGCACAGAAACCCTCACAGGCACTGCATTTAGCATAAAACATAAGCTCAAATCATATCGGGGCAAACTCGAGCCCAACATGCAACAACAGCTGTCAGTGTGTCAGTGTGCTGACTTGACTATGACTTGCCCCAAATTGCATGTGATTATCATAAAGTGGTCATATCTGTAAAGGGGAGACTCGTGGGTACCCATAGAACCCATTTTCATTCACATATCTAGAGGTTAGTGAAAATGGCCATGCCAGTTTTTCCCCAATAAAATTTAGCACAAGATTGGATCATTGTTTAGCCTCTTTCGTGACAAGCTAGTATGATATGGTTGGTACCAATATATTCTTTAGGTTTCTTCTAGTTTCATATGATACCAGTATTTTGCATCCAGCTTTAAAATTGAGTCCGCTATGTAGTATCTTGCCTGCGACAGTGCTGTTGAAGTGATGAGAAAGGATGCTCCGCGGACACTGTTCTTGCTGGTATAATAGAGTTTATTACAAACAAGCAACAAATGTCATAACGAACGTCTAGAGCGTCCGGAGGTCTCAAGTCAAATCTGAAAGTCCTGCACTTCAGGGCTCTCGCACCTCCTTATAACGGGGTCATGTCATGCAGCATCTGCTCTGAGGATATGACCCTGTATGGCTCCTTTGTCCTAAATGCTTATCTTTCAGCCCCTGGCCATATCCTCTGACCCTAGGTCTCCATGTATGCTTCTCACACATCTGTTTACAATTAGGGGCCCCACTATCCGGTGCAAGACCTGAAAATATACCACAGCTACAACCTAAAAATCGCAAATTGCGCTAATGCGTTAAACAAATTAGTGCTGTTAAAACAAATTAGCATCAATGTGTTATTATTGCATTAACTTTGAGAGCCCTAAATGTAATTTAACATAGGCTATATGATTTACTGAGCTTTTGGGATTTTAACCCAAACCACGATCTTTTACTAAACCTAACCAAATAGTTTTGTTTTTTAAACCAAAGTGATGCCATTGCATAAAAAAATGACACCCAGGGGTCCTGATCATTGCGTATCACATAATATGATAATAATACAACAGTATTTTTATATAGTGATACAGGTAATATAATGAAATGTAATGTAAAATAGAAAATTGTTAGATACGTGTGTTGTTGTTGTTACAATGTGAAACATTACGCCAAGTACATCCTCCACCTCCACCTCCACATCAACTGAGCTCTATTAAAATGTACTAGAGAACTCAGCACAATGTTAAGAATAGCTACAATTAATTATTTGAAAAATACTTTAGGTGAGGGCAAAATCGTAAAAGCATGTAACACAACTTCAATAAATAATATAGATTTTTGGTGAGTCCAGCTTGGTCAGAATGAAACACTAACTGCTGTTTAGCTTTTATTTTTCTGCATTTCACACATACTAAAAGTCCTAACCTGGTTTTCTGCCACTTCTGAGTACATTTGAATTTAATTTGAGATCGTCTGGTAATCCACAGAGTTTCATTAAGGGGAGACGGAGCCCTCGTCTCTGTTGCAGCCTCACTTTGTGGTTGAGGCTGATAAGACAGATGTATTTTTTTAATAAAAATCTTGCTGAGTGTAGCTATAATGGATGAAATCTATAACGGCTCATAATTGTCATCTGGATTCTCTGCACCCAGTTTATTTTATGAAAAGAGCAGGTGTTCCCAAGAATTTGTAACCTCAGCATTAATCCCTCTTCATACCTGACTACTGGACTTAAAAAGCAGTGCTACAGGCCAGCACAGCATACTGAGGTGACTGTACTAACAAGGAACTGGTGGATGTAGCAAAAAAATGTAATATCTTGCTCTCTGGCAGCATTTATTAAGCACTGGGTCGAGGTGCAAAATGGGCCACAAGCTTGTTTGTGATGGGCCTTGACTTGACAAGGCTACCTGTATGGTTTAATGAGCCCTGGTCTCTGGGTGAGAATAAATTATCATAATTAGGTCCTGGGATGAAGAAAGTTTAAGACTGCTCAGCGCCACAGTATATTAATCTCTCCTCCACATTTACTTTACAACCTTGTAGCTCGTTGTTTGAACAAAAGCCTGCCATGGGGAGGAAGGGAAGGGTGTACTCTTAAATAAACCTCAAGACTCGGATAAAAAATCTGATTCAATATACAGACAATTTATTAGTCAAGTATGAGACATCTGCTTCTGTTTCTTTCTGGTGTCAAGTTTTGTTTTACCAAAAGCATGTTGTAACATATTGTAAAAGCAATTAAGCCATAAATTGATAAAACAAAGGGTGATTAAATGTCATGTAGAAATTTTAAGAGAATTTCCAGAAAATCTGCAAAATATAATGCAAATTACTGTGCATTTCTTTGCTGCAGTGTGTTGCGCCAGTTAAATGCCTTATTGTAGTACAATTATTTGCAGTAAAAAATATGTTCCAGATTTAGTGTTCAGCTAATGTGCAATCAGATAAAACATGAGATTCTCTGTTTGCCATAAACAATCAATCCTTATTTAACTGCTTGATGGCGTTTATGAGCCATCCATTCACCATTATCTGAAATGGAGTTAAAGGGCACATACTGTATGCTCATTTTCAGGTTCATACTTGTATTTTGTGTTTCTGCTGGAACATGTTTACATGCTTTAATATTCAAAAAACACATAATTTCTGTGGGTGGTATATTCTAATGAGCCTGCATGTGACAAAGGAACCGGAGCCGAATCCAAATGGTTTGTTGAATCACATGTTTTCTGATCTAGGCAGCCCCCCAAAAAACTGGTTGTCGTATTTCACAGTTTGTGGGTTGGTAGGAGACTCTAGATACCCACATGTATGTGCACAAGCACTGAAAAGTGAGTTTTTCATGATATGTCACTTTTAAGGTTGTCAACAGTGCTGAGATCAGGAAGTGAAAGAGATATGTAGAGCTGTATATCATCTGCATAAAGCTCATATAATATGAAGCTGACAAGAGAAAACGCTTTGACCCCTAAAGTTTAATCCAAACCAACCAAACGCTATCGCAGATTTCCAAACTTGTAATCAGGATCAACTGCAACTAACTATATATTGTGTTTTCTCTCAGCCTCAGATCTATATGTTTCAAGAAGGGCTGGGACGCTACACCTATCCCCCAATTCAATACTATCCCCATACTTGGGTGCTGATTCGATGTGTATTGCGATTTTTAAATATTGCAATTCTACAAGTATTGCGATTCAATATTACGATTAATGCACTTTTTGTCAATATTTTTTAACACTAGACCATGGGAAAAAGTTGAATCATACACTTCTAGGGACTTTTATTTTGGAAAATTTTTAAATTAATATAGTAAGAATGTTTGATTTTCAGCATGTATGTAGTCAGAGATGTCCTGAAGTCAAGGTGAAGTCAAAGATGAGAGTGACGGCTGGCTTGACCGCATGTTACCGCAATACAATAACATTTCCTGTACATGACAGAGTTAGCATGCATTTTTAGCCATGATGTCTAGCTCGGCTTTCCTGCAATGTGTGAAACCCAAAGTGTTTCCATACTTTACTGTATGTATAGCACTTTGGATTTAACATGTGAGGGTGCAGGTCGTATCCATGTCGACCCTCTGCTGTTTTCTACTTTCTTGCAACCGGCTGTGGTTTATTTTGATTGAGGGATACAAAACAGATATGACGTCACGTTACTCAGACTACAACAATAAAAGCGATAACTTCCTTCTACCTCCGCATAAACTCAAATTAAGGAAACATATTGATTCTGGCATTAAAAAAATCTATTTCAAAATCTTAAAAAAAAAAATCACGATACACAGGTGAATACATTTGTTTTTCCCACCCCTAGTTTCTAGCATCCAAATTTGTTCTACAAATCTCTGCCATTATTTATACATCTTATTAGCATGTAGCATGTCCTGGTGGGCCAACATGTCATGCCAAAATATCGTGATTCCAAATTTGGATTCCTCACCTCTGCTGCTTCTGTTGTTCCCTTCGCAACCAAAATACATCATGTAAAATATAGAAATAAGGGCATTTAGTCATATCCTAATCAGGCAGGTTGACTAAAAACAAATTCCATTTTACAGGAAGCAGTCTAAGGAAAGAGTGGATACAGTCAAAACACTCAACCATTGAAAATCACCTCTACTAAATTGTACTTCACCTCAACACTCAAATAATATAAAAAAAAAAAACAGTCTGGACATTTGCACAATCACAACATGTCTTCCTATCACCACATGTGGAGGTTTCTACTAAAAAGAAACAACAGGATGTCAGTGATGACAACCTCAAGTAGTGAAATACACATATTGTATGTTGTTTTGTGTCACCCGAGACAGATAATATTAAACCCTGCCCGCCTCTCCTGCAGTGCAATGTGCTGAAAGCATTTCTGAGCTGGCAGGACTGGATGTTTAGTGTGATGTGTGGATGCTGTGCACTGTAAGACGGGTCAGAGAGGATGCTCAGAGAATTAGAAAGAGCTATAAAGTCAAAGCAAAAGGCAGTTGCTCTATAAAGTCCATTATAAAATCAAGTAAACAAATTCACTGCTGTGAGAACATGAACTGGAACAACGAGAGCCAGGAATGGGTTTATTGAACCTGGGTTGACTGGTTGGTGATTGAGGTAAACAATTCAGTGCAATTCACACGCTTTGGCTGCAGATGAATAGTCAAAAATATGACATCCTATGATTTTCCCTAACCACTTTTCCTTGACCTTGATGGAAAATGTCATGAGATCATGGAAAGATGTGAGGGAAAATTCATGAAGATTTAGGAGAATACAACCGGGGTGTTAAAAGAATGGAACTGCACTGAAAGCGGATGCTTTTTTGTTTTTTTAACACATACAAAATGAGAACACTGACAAACTCAATGTTGTACAATCCAGGTAAGGATTCCTGTCCAAAACAGAATCACACCTCTTAAGAAGGTGTAACTATGTTTTCTATTTATCCACAATGTATAATTAAACAGCAATGGTGATGTTATTGACGGTGTCAATTCCGCATGTCATGATAATGCATTTTTGGCTTTTTGCGGTTCATAGTTAGGCAACAAAACTACAGTAACGGCTGCAGTTATATGTTTAGACCACAAAACCACTTAGTTAGGTTTAGGATGTAAAATACATACTTGAACAATGTAACATAAGTACGGAAAACACGACACTAAGGTCACTTCAAAATAACGCAACAACACTTAGGGACACAACCACCAGTCTCCTGGTTGAAAGTCCTGTGTTTGTTGGACCCATCCACCTTCCCTCAATAAGCAGTCTCTCTACGTCACTAGCTTTGAGCGAAGCATATTCACGCAGATGCGTTTACATTGCAGTCAGTACAGATTACTCAGCGTGAAATGACACACCTAAGCAAGAACGCCATTGTTATTGCTACAAAATGATTTACAAATTGCTGTGTCATTCATACGCCATTTGGTGAGACCAGGCTGGCAAAAGGAGATAAAAAAGGAAGCTTTGAAGTACTGTTCCTTAGCTTTTAAAGAATTCAACCAGCTCTTATCACGGCTGCCACTTAGATACTTCCGACACTTCACTGCTTGAAGTTGAAATAAATAAGTGCCAGTACTCCTCTTATTCATGTTGGTGTGTGTATCGGCCGGTATCAGCAATCTCTTGCAACTTATTCCTATTTATTCATTATTTCTTTAAGCATGTTATACTGTGTCAGTCACAACCAGCTGTGGTTTTATTGCTATATTATTATACTTGGGCTATCCATATTCTATAGTAGGCTTATACTACTCCAATAATATTCCAACTGGAACATTATAGGGTTAAGGTGGTGTGTTTGTATACAGTATTTACCCATAGTGTTAACAGTTAAAGTGTTTTCCTGTAACCCATAGTATAGAGCACCCAAGGACATTTGAAGGTTTTTGACTTAAAACTAATTTTAAATTATTTTGGACCATTATTATTACCATAGATAACTCCAAAAAAGCTTAAAGACCTTGCCTCATCAAACCTTGCTATCATTGAATAATTATTTTATTATTTAGACAGATCACAGCCTTCCTCTGAATATTTAATTCTTCTGGAAATGTTTGCCCTGTAAAATCATATTCTGTAAATCATAAGAGCAGATTCAGAACATTTTTTAAATAATGTTTCATTAATTATATTTGTTCATAACTAAAAATAAGTTATGCCAAACAATTCACTAATTATTTTACTCCAGTACAATCTCCAGTTAAATATCCCCCTTGGGATTAATTGTAATGAATTGAATGAATAAATAAATCACAGATTCCAGCTTCAACACAGTCTCAAGACAGTCTCACGGCAGTTTGTGAAACAGTCACAAAATTGAATCTATTTGATTCGTGTACATAGACAAAAATTCTCCTTTTTTTTTCGTGACGCTCTAAGCGTTTTTCAACAATGTATTTTTTGTGCGTTTTCCTACTAAATCCAGAAACACATGATGCACGTGTCAATTTCCGCTCAACATTCAAAATGACTCAGTTAGGTTTAGGAATAGATCAACTTGGTTAGGTTTAGGCAACAAAACTATAGATACCTTTATAAAAAGATTGTGGTTTGGGTTGAAATAACTCCTGAAGTGCCGTAACTTAAGTACGGTAGTTATGGGACAAATAAATCGACTTTGACTTCTGGTTTCCTCTGGCCTTTGGTCCCACCCATCCCCCCCAACCTCCTTCATATGCCGCGTTACTTCCCGGTTCACAATTACGTGGATTACATACAAATTGATTTCGTGACTATTTCACGTACTACTGTGTGAATGGGCTGCATTTTGATAACGTTGATTGTTCTGTTGATTCTTTGACATTTATTCTACAGATTATTGGAACAAAGAAGGACACGTCCCTCTTACCCAGTAGAGGAAAAACTAGAGCTGCCTCTTATTCCCACAATAACAGGAAAGCACAGATGCAAATGGACACACACAGACACACACACAACACACAAAGACTCACAGGCACACACAGCCCTGTACTGAATGCCACTGTAAATGGCGCACAAACACACACAGTCAAAGGGAAGAGGCATGAAATAGCTTTGATCTCGGCTCTATTTTTATTACGACATGTCATCTGTGTGTTTGTATGATACATGTGTGCTTTGTGGAAGCTGTTAGTGTGCATGTGTGTGTGTGTGTGTGCATGTGTTTATATGAGTGGAAGTGTGCTGCAGTACACAGCGTATGCTGTGCGTGTGCATAGATTCAGTGTGTCTGAATTACTCTGTGCCCAACAAAGACCGGGCCAAGCATGCAACATGCATTTGATCTCAGCGGCCAACAAGCAATAAATTTTATATCAGGCTGGAAATGGAAATCCTGGTGGGCTCCTTCTAAAGGAGCTGATCAGAATACAAACGCCTTCAAAGTGCAGAGAGAGAGATATACAGAGAGAGACGGAGACAGAGAGACAGAGAAAGACGGAGAGAGAGAGAGAGAGAGAGAGAGACAGAAGCAGAGACAGAGACAGAGAGAGACAGAGACAGAGAGAGAGAGAGACAGAGAGACAGACAGACAGACAGAGACAGAGAGAGAGACAGAGAGAGATAGAGATAGAGAGGGAGAGACAGATACAGAGAGAGATAGAGAGAGAGACAGAAATAAAAAAGGGAATAGGAATGAGTGAATGACAGAATGGGGCAAAAAAAAGATAAAAGTGATGATGGTTAGATGGATAAAGCAAACAAATGAAGTCTTGAGAGAGCATCTCATCACAGAGAGAAGAAGAAGCCTTCATGTAAATGTATTCTAAAGGTGTTTTTTAACTGCTCCTGTGCTGCTTAGAGACCTGGAAAGAACTAACGAGCCCCAGAATGAGACTGTTAGGAAATAAAATAGAGAGAGAGAGAGAAAGAGAGAGATGGAAGAGAGGGAGAGCTGGAAGAGAGAGAGGAGGTATGTAGTGATGGACAGTTGCAGTGAATAAGGCAATGTGGGGAATAACACCCCTCAGATGTGTTAGTGTGCTGCTCTGGGCTGAATCACATTTTCCGTGTGCCCCCCCCCCCCTTCCCTCCCTTCTCAAATCGTCCTTTGGGAATACTCCAGTGAAAGAGGCAGTGTACATTAGAGATGGTCTTTGCTGCAGCATGTTGCCGTGGGCTGAACACTACCTTCCTGCTCCACCTCACCATCTCCGTCTCCCCTCCAATATCACCTCTTCCTCCATTATTCCACTCGGGATTATTCCCACAAATGTGCTGCTGCTGTGGGGCCGTCTGACCTGCTGTGGCTGGGTGTTGCCTTCAGGGCTCGCTGCTCTCTATTCAAGTCTATCTGTTCTTTACTGGACACCATTCCTCCTTTAATAGACACCCATCCTCCTTTAAGACACCATTCCTCCTTTAATAGACAATGCTGCCGTACCACATGGTACTGGCACGCCTGAGGTTGTGGAGCTTTTGTGGATATTTCTCTCTTTATGACTTCTCACTGCTTCTGCATTTTGGTCTCAGCGGTGAAAATGCATCATGATTGGGGATGCAACTAACTTTTTTTTTTATTATCAATTAATCTCAATTAATCGATTAGTCACATATAAAATATCATATAATCACAATTTCCTAAAAGCCTTAGGGATTGTCATCAAATGTCTTGTCCTGACCAACAGCACAAAACTTAAATATTCACTTTACTATCACAAAAGACAGAGAAAAGCAGCTCACAACCTTCGACTGTATAAAATATGTAAAACAGTGTTGTTATATCTATGAGTTACTGTCTGTTTTTCGCCTCCCAGTCTAATGAGTCAAATTTATAACGTCACATTATTTCTCTCTGAAAAAAGTTTGACGGCATATTTATCTAACATTGGTTGCATGCTGGCTGTGTGGTTTATACATCTTTTAACAAAGTAGTTCACAAAACTGCTAAAAATGCTGTCAAACTTTTCACTTCAAAAAAATGTATAGGCCTTAATTACTATTGTATTATTACATTCATCAATCAATCAATTGATTCTTGCAAACACATCGGAGATCACGGAGGTTCCCATAGGAATGAATGAACTTCCGGTTGACTCGCATACGTACACAGTATACAGTACATGTGGAAACGAGGCATAAGTATAACGGAATGAGGGAAGTTGACCGAGGTTCAGCCAGGTTCCAGGCTCGCTCAGCTGTTATTGGAGCACAAAGTGAGGAGGGGCGGGACTTAGGCAGGGTAAATTGGCACACTTCCCCTTTAATGTAACATGCGTATTCTCCATAACATCAACATTACATCACTAACTTGTCATCACTCCCTTTATCACATTATTGAACGGAAGCTTCCGTCACACAAACACACACGTTTCAAGCTGCAGCCATCGGCCTGCCAATCATAATTCTCTTTCTCCCTTTCTTGCTCTTTTCACCCCTCTCTCTCTCGCTCTCTCTCTCTTTGTCTCACTCCCTCTCTCTCCCTGAGCCAGTGAGCATAATTGACAGTGGGGTCTGGAGGATTGGGGCACAGCAGGAGTCATTAGCCGTAGCTGGCAGGCTCACTTGGCGACTCTTTTCGGTTTTGTGTGTGTGTGGATAAGAGGGTGGGAAAATGGCTAACTGCTTGCCTCAAATCTCTCCTTGTCTAAGGTGCTGTGTAAGCCCGCCGCTTGGAGAAATCCTGATTCTACGGATGGTCGATTATCCAAACCCGAAGATCGGAGCAGGACCCCCCGTTCAGAGAGTCGGGGGTTGACGGTCAGCATAAATTAGCTTTGAATGATGTGAGAGGTTTACAGATTCAATCTCAACAGACTGATCCCAGCCGGCCCGATGCTACCTCGCATGTTTGATATTTATGACCCGACGTGTGCCATGTAGACCATGAAAACACAGCCGGCGCTGAGACGGGCAGAGCCAGCAGGGTCTGGCTGTGATGTATCAGGAGTTGGCAGGATAATCTCAGCTGCTGTCGACTGTGTAATACTTTATCTGCGGCTAATTATCTACGTCAGCACATTCACAACAGCGTCAGGGATCTGGGAAAGCTTTTGTTAAGAATGTGATGTCTTTAAAATCAGCCGTCTCATTCCATCCCATCTCCAGCTGCATGCTGTTCAGCATTCTTCTACACATCGAACCGGCAATACCGCATCCAGAGTAGGCTCTCATGACCACGCCCCCTTTTGGGGGAAAACAATCCTGTGTCCCTCGTAGATGGTAACAGAGTAAACAGAAGAAGTTGAAACATGTCTCCAAACTTCTACTTTAAACAAACCGGTAATAGTAATAACGCTATGCCCAAGAGTTACTGTGTAGTTGGTTGCAACAACAATAAATCCCAAAACACTGATTTCCCATTTGTTCCCCTGCCATGTCCTAAAAAACATATAATAGAGGGGCTTTATAGCTCCAAACTATAGACCAGACCAGTATGGCGTCATCGCCGAGGATGTGCTCCCTTTTGGGGAAAAGAAACTTGCTGTCACTGGAGAGAAAATTATGAAAAGCTGTTGCGTAGTGGGTTAACTGAGGCTTTCACACTGAGATTTGAGGCACATACGATACGTGCATATGCACTGTCGGTGTGGTAAATGCACCCGATTTGACTGTTATCAGGCCATTAATTAGGTATTATCAGTCGCTATAAGCACCATAGATGTGGGTCAGTAGGGGCCTAGTACGCCTACTACATTGTAAGAGTGAATGTGAAACTTAAAAGCAACATGTTCTAACATGTTGTAAATCTGAAAAGTTACGTTTTGAACACAAAAAAAAAGAATTCTCTAAGTTTAAGCAATACAACTACAACTTATTTAGGTTTAGGCAACAAAACTACAACTTCTTTAGGTTCAGGCAACAAAAAACACTTAACTTAAGGGACAACCATTGTGTTTTGTGTTAAAAAAAACTACGGACATAAACACATTGTTGGATTACAATCAGGCAGGCAAACTAATTACAATACGTAATAATTAAGATAAGTGTATAGTAGTGTTAGAATGTACCACAGCCAGGCACCAAATTTAAAGCCCCCGAACCCCGGACCCCGGACCCCCCTAGCTGGCTACTGTTTACCACTGGCTTGCTACTCCATATACTTGTGGAAAGCCCTGATCGGGGACTCAAAAAATAAAAGCCAGGTTACAGAGAGAACAAGAAAAATGAAAGTATCAGAGAGGCAATGACCAAATTCCTGCAGAAGCACCAGGTATGACAGGGGAAGCTGGACATATAAAGATGAGGAGTTAATCAGAGTATAAAACCTGCTCAGTTTTAAAGCTAAAGATATTGGTATCATATGAAACTGGGCGACCCGGAGTCGGGGGGTGGATGAGGGTCCCAATTTGGAAAGTCTGTCCCCCTGCCCATAATTCCTAATGGCAGGACTGAGTCTATGGGATCTTCAGTTTTCTATCTATCTATATATATATATCTATATACTATAGATATATATATAAACTGTATATAAATTGATGTGTGCCGGCCTGATGTATATCCACATCTACGATGTTTTCGAGGTTTAATAGAGAGACCAGGAGGCAGATGTAGGATCATTTCCCACACATAAACAGATATTTATAAAAGCAAACTATCATCCAGACTTCAGACTGAGAACACATTTCTTTCTAAAACAATTTGACGGCGATAAAAGTTGAAATGCAAATTATGATAAAACAAGATTGGTGGTTCGGGTTGTTAGCCAATTTCACTGGTTATGATTTTCTTTGCAGTCAACACAGTGATCTGTAAAATAGCAATCAAAGGCGCGTATAAGCTTAATAAAAAGAATGATGAGATTGGTCACACAAATGTAATGAACAAATGAACACTGGAGGCATCATTTTACTTCCCTGTGTTTATGACCAGGATTTATTGGGGGATGTTTGCGATGGGCCTGTCACAAATTTCCATTTTACTGCAACGTAAAATGTTTCAGTATTAAGACTACAGATGTAAATGAGCCACAGTTATCTGATTTGCAGTCTTTATTGTGAGGGGATGGTAAACAGCCTGAGGTTGTCAGCTCAGCAAAAAAGAGGCCACTGAGGGAAACAGAAAGGTAAAGTCGTGTGAAATCAACAAGTTGTTGCTCTTTTGTCTGATGTTCAGGAGCTGCGGTAAAGCCATTTTATAAAGTATCTTTTAATTTGTGTTCAGTCTCTCAGCCTCTGTGTTTGTCTAATGAAACAGAGCTGCAGATTTTCCACCTGCAGATGTTATTTGTATAAATTTACATTCCATTCTCTCATATTTTGCGCCTCTCAATAGCAACACCTTGAAATACATATTACATGAGACCAGACATGCAATTTTCACCTGGGCAGCTTTTCTTCCATTTTACTTATGCAAAACATCAACACGGGTGTGGTCTTTTAGTAAATCAAGACAAATGAAGTTTGACTGTTTAGTGCCAAAAACGAGCAGTAAACCCTCAGTTAACAGCTCAGATTGTGCTATAAACTGACCTTAAATAATGATTGCAATATTACTGCCAATTCTGTTTTACAGCTGCATATGATAAATAAAAGAGGGTGAGGAGACCGGACTTTGCATCCTGTGTGAAACCAACAATGTGTAGTCGTGTTACACATTACTTCACCCTAAACTTAACTGTTTTTTTATTGGGCTAAACCTAAAGAAGTTGTAGTTTTGTTGCCCAAACCTGAAGAAGCCTGTTATAACGTGTTGCTTTTAAGTTTCACTTTCTCATTACAACAAAATAGGCATAGTAGGCCCATGATGTCCCACATATATGGTGCTTATAGCAACTGATAACGCCTATTTAATGGCCTGATAACAGTCAGATTGGGTGGTTTTAAACACGTAACGTTGTAAATTGAAACAAAACAAAAAAAAAAATACAACAAAACTACTTGGTTAGGTTTAGTAAAAAATGGCTTGCTTAAAATGACTACAGTTGTTACGTTATTAGCTACGGACATCATTTAAAATAAGTGAACGTTGACTTTTGGCAAAATACTCAAAACAGAATTCACAATCTAATTTCATTGCAATGGAGCTTAATTTTGTGCTCACAGTTAAAAAAAGGTTGTTGCTAAAATGGGAATATGACTTATAGTAGAAGCTGCAACTCAGACGTCATCCTCCAAACTTGTGCAGGCACAAAATCTGTTTATCTGTCCGTCAGTTTGTCTTTCTAGTTAGTTAGCTAGTTAGATATAACTAGCTAGCCCAACTTGTTGCATTAGCTAACTGAGGGTTTTCATTTTAGTTTTTAGTTTCCTCTACCTTAGTTTAGTGTGTTTATTTTCAAAATGGCGTGGTGAACGGGTGCAATCAACGCAGTGAATTACACAAAATACCACCGGCAGAATTAGCACAACACACTGACTGTCTCTCTCACTCACTCTGTTCTTTACCATCTCCTCTCGGTGATAAATTAACGGAGAGCAGCAGATACTGCAAGTTTGCGGGCCTCTAACAGGTCTGAATGACGGGAGCGCCCAACTCTCAGTCCCCCAAAAACAAGCGAAAAGTCCCGTTAGAGAAATAAACAAATCACATTGCAGCCCGGTGCTGTGTCGGTGCTGGAGCTGAGGTGAGAGCAGACGGTCTGCAGAGAGCAGACGGCCGCCTCGCCAGGAGGAGACGGTAAAGAAGAGAGCGAGTGAGAGAGAGTTGTTGTGTTGCGCTAATCTTGTCTCATTTATGGTATGATAAACAGTAAATTCATCTAAACTGGTTTCATCTAAACTGGTTTGAAAAACGATGCAATCTGGTTGCCATGGTTACGAATTACGTCTGACTATTAACCACACCCCCATTCTCTGTTTGAGAAAGAACGTTAACCAAAAAACAGGAAGTAAAACTGGCTGGAGGGGGGCTTTAAGGTGAGCTCAGATAAACTTTTCCCCTTCAGCAGATGAATGAAGTGAAAACAAACTCTGCCCATACATCATTCTGCACAAAGTTATGCACATAAAATCAGGTTGATGGAAACTCACTTAGTGTCCGTCCCTTTACATTTGCCATAACATGTGCAAATATTCAACATGGAGTGATGGCCTGTCTCTACAGGGACTCTTTGACAGAGAGTAAAAAATACAGTCATCTCTCATTATGCATTTCTTTCTTGTGACCCTGGTGATTTTCCCTCCCATCATTCACATCAGGACATGCATACACACACTCTATTTGAGGATACTATGTGTGTGTGTGTGTGTGTTTTCTTGACATGAAGGGGAGTATGTGATAGTGTGCGGATGAATACGTGGATCTTCTGACTAAAACTGGTTTGATTGTGTCGTCCATCTCTCAGCAGACTGCACTCCTTATGTGAGACGTAACAGGAGAATATAACGTTTTTGTATCCCGCTCAATTATTTTCCATGTCTCTCTGCTTCTTTCTCTCTCTCTGTTAACCAGCGACTCGCGGTGAAAAGCTTCTTGTTGTGATGATTATGAAATGCACGGCAGCAGAATTTATCCTTGAGGCTCGAGGAGTGGAAAGAAAGAGGTAATAATAGCCAGCTCAGTGCAGTGCAGTGTGGGTAATTCACCAAGAGAAGCAGCTTCACTGTTTGTCCGTCAGTGTGGACTGAACATCAGTTGACCTGCTGGAACGCAACCCGGGTCTCATGGGAAGGCGTATAAATATCACATTAATAAGAAAATTCCGAGTGTCATGATAACACATTTTAAGCTTAATTTACACGCCACGGGATTAACGTTGTGAAACGGATTTTTGCGTCATTTAGTTCCACGCTGTTACCGTGAAACAATCGCGGTTATGTATGGGCAACAAAACGGCTGCAGTTAGGTTAAGGAAAACCATCATGATTGGGCTTAAAATTAGTACTAGGGCTGTCAAATTTAACGCGATAATAACACGTTAACGAAAACTTGTTTTAACGCTACAAATTTCATTAACACATTAACGTAACTTGTGTATTTTAGGTTGTAGCGGGCTTAGTTTTAAAGCTAGGGTGAAGATACTGGTATCATATGAATCTAAAAAAACTAAGGAATCCACTGGTACCAACATGTCATACTAGCTTGTGAAGGAGGCTAAATAACGCTCCAAAATCACATAGAGTTTGTGGCAAGTCAGCAAGTTTGAGTTTGCCATGTTATGATTTGAGCATATTTTTATGCTAAATGCAGTGCCTGTGAGGGTTTCTGGACAATATTTGTCATTGTTTGGTCGTATCAGGAGTGGCTTATAAGGAGTTGATTGTCAGAATGACATCTCGATGCAGAAAGATATATTTTGACCTGCAACCATTAGACTTTACTTTTTTAGTGTCTTTAAGTTATGGCAGAACAGGAACTTCAGCTGTAGAGCTTCAAATTAAAAGCATGACTCCCAGTTGTTAGGGTTATCTATGCTCTTAGAGGCAATTTACACTACTGCCTCCCTTAGATAATGAGATTACAGCCATTAAATATTTCATTTAAGGATAGATAACTACTTCACTTGATGTATATGACTTGAACTGCTTTTGAGGAACAAATTGCCTGCTCAGCTAAGGGTAATTAATGTGTGATCCTGTCCGATGTGAAGTAGTAGATCCGTAGCATCCTAATAAGATGTAACATCATCAGATAACTGTGTCTGATGGGATGCACTGGCCCTTTTAATACAATGTTGTGTCATGTTTCATATTTAGTCTTCTGTCAGGGACATGATGAGGCATTTCTATATGGTTTCGAAAGACACAGCATAGTCTTTTTTGTACAAGTTTCATATATTGTTTACAAGCTCATCTTTTTTAACCTGCCATGTCTAACTGTCTCACTCTCAACTCCTGAATTGTCTGCGTGGTCTCCTGCTTTTTTTATTGCCCGTGACAAGCAGCTTTCCTCTGTGGCTGCAAACAGGCCTGCACAAACACGAAAGCCTGACCACCACTGCCTACCTCCTGCTGTCATGTTTATACTGGGAACACTGGAGGTAGTGGCGGCAACAGCTAGTGTCAATACACCTTTACCAACTGCCAAGCTGCAGTGGGTAGAAATGGAGCAAATATGATTTTAAAAAGTTGTTTTATAAAACGGTCACTATATCCTGACTGTAGTTCATGAGACAGATAATCTGAAAAAAAGCCTGAAAACAGAGCCATGAAGAGGTGCAGAATTTGAATTATCTCTCAGAACATTTGATTTACAATATGCTGAAGAGTTATTATGGATTTTTTGCCCAACGATTAAATAATATACTGCCTACCCCCACCATAATCCCCCTACCTTTGACTGTTCGAGTATAGTTCCTCTTCATTAAAATGTTGCTTTCTGAAGACCACGGCGAGGCTCAAAATATAACAAGTCATCACTTTTTTAAGTTGATATGTTGATCTTATTAAAAAACAGCTGCCTATTTCCACATCCAGCGGTTACAGAGCAACATGATGACGTGTCTTTGTGAATAGAAGTCCAATATACTCTCTCTTTTAGCTCTGTGTTTGGTCCCCACCAACTCCTGAGGGAAATATCTGTCTCAACATGGCTGCTGGGTCACAAACCTTCTCATTTTACAGCTAAACAGTTCACGACAAGATGTTCTGAAAACATTTGAAGCGAGAAATAGGCATCACAGTAACAGAATATTGATTCATATTTGATCAGAGCTGCCTAGTTTGACCATTTGATCGGAGTTTGCGAGTGATTGACATCCAGCTCTCATAGACGGCTGCTGGACCGCAGACTCCAGCTCGGCTCTGATTGGATCTTTTCCTCCGGTCAGGACACAGAGGCACTTGCTTTTTTTCAGATACCTGTCTCATATACTACTGTCAGGATATAAGGACCGTTTCATAAAAATAACTTTTTTTAATCATATTTTCTCCATTTCTCCCCACTGGAACTTAAATGGTGTACTATGATCTACAGAAACACACTGAAAATACACTGTGAGCTGGAGATGAATATTATAAACAGCATCACAACTTTTCAAAGATGATCTATGAGTGATCTTGTCTGCCGGGGAAAGACAAATCGTACAAACACACTGGCTTTAAACACACACCCACACACCATCATGTCCCTCATCACCGCCGCTCCGACCTCTTGTTCTACACGCTCTCGTCCAACCAAACATGGAAATGACAAATTTGAATAAAAGCTTAGTTGAATATTCTCGCTGCACGGCACCTGCTCCAGATGTGATTTGTCGGAACCCTCGTTAATGTTTTGCTGTATTGCTGAAATTAACAGTGATGAAATATTCTACTCTACCATCTGGCAGGCTGATAAGTCATGCATCAAAAGCAGCAAGGAGGGGAACTGATGAAAAAAAATGCTGCTATAAGGGAACTAATGTATGAGTTCATTTGACAGTTACATTTATGTTAAAGAACATCCAACGGATGCTCACTCACTTTTATGTGCTTCTGTAACAAGTGTGGACTGACAGGATACATATATTCATATGTATTCATATGACTCCATGTATTTTCATGTGTTTGTGTATTTGCAACACATTCTCACTCCCAACTCGACCCAAGGATGGCGTGTCAATATTTGCTCGTTACATGCACAGTCCTTTCAAAATAAACTTCCGTTTTCACAGGAAGTTAGGTTTAGGCAAAACAACCACTTGTTTAGGGTTAATAAACAGTCGTGGTTGATGTTAACTTCACTGACTAGCGACTCAGATGCCTCATGGGACTGACGATACGCATTAATTAGTTAATGTTCTTAATGTCGGTTAACAATTAAACTGTTAATTAATAGCATCCCTAAAATGGTAATTAATATCTGTTTCTGCTCCCCTTGCTGTTTCTTGAATATCGTGCAAAGACACTGAATGTTCTGACTGAACATAAAGCACTTCTGCAGCATACAGTAGTTACACTGAGCAATAACCTAAGGGCGGGCTTAATGTGTGCAGCTGCAGTAATAATAACCACATGTGGTCAAACACAGCCTACAGCAGCTATCATTTGTATTTATGTACAGTTATAATTTTGCACAGCAGCAGTCCCAATGCAGATACCCATCAGCGTGCATCTATTGTGCATTCATACAGCATGATTTCTCAAACAGTTGCAGTGACCTTTAACTCCACCAGAGAGATTATAACTACACCTCATACTCCACAACGTCTCCAGGAGAGCTCACGGCAGAACAGCTGCTGATAATTTTTTTTTTTATTATCACTATAACAATGTTCATCGCTGATTGTTATGTTCACAGATGGAATTATTGCTAGAGTGAAATTGAGGACGCTCAGCCTTTTTGCTGTTTGCTTCCTTTTTTTTGGTTTTACAATAATCTTAGAAGAGGGGTTTTCGTAGTCTGACACTGTGGGCCCTCCCTCTGACAACATGTTTTATATTCGTTAACATTTTGGACAACTGGCTCCATTAAAGGATCAGTGTTTAGCATGTAAGGGGATCTATTGGCAGATATGGAATATAATATTAATAATGTGTTTTATTTAGTGTATAATCACCTGGAAATAGGAGTCGTGTTTTCATTACCTTAGAATGAGCCGTTTATATCTACAAAGGGAGCAGGTCCTCTTCACGGAGCCGGTCGCCATGTTTCTACGGTAGCCCAGAACGGACAAACCAAACACTGACTCTATATAGAGCCAGTCACATTTTTGCGTCGACCACTAGGGATGGGTATCGTTAGGATTTTATTAATACTACTACTCTTATCAATACTCCATATCAGTTCGGTTCTTTATCGATACTCTCATCAGTTATTGATCATTACTGAATAATTGCTTATTAATATATTATTTAAAAAAAGACTAAATTCAGAACAGGATTAGAATTTATGTATATTTTAAGTATAACTAAATGTTGTTTTAGAGTAGCAACAGTAATGTTTACAACAGCAAATCACTATACAAACTCAATAATATCTTACTAGAAACTAATCTAGGATGTCAATAAAATATATCATATTCTGACTGAAGTTAAGAAAGACTGACACATCTCTGTCCTTCTGATTAGTTATCTAAGATACGTGGAAAACTAAGCAAAACAGTTGGACTACATACAGACTGCTTTGGTTTTAGCTTGTTTGTAACAATTTGCTATTAGCCGAGCTAGCACAAACATGTGCTTGTGTAAACATAGCGGCGGTGGATGAGACTGCGAACAGAGTAGATTGAAACGTCTCAGAGTTATGACTCTGAGAAGGAGTTTGATTTTTGACGCAAACTGTGGCGATGTGTTAAATGATCTGGATCTCCTCAATGATCTGTGTGTCTGTGCTGCAGCTCCACCTGCTGACTGTGGTAGTAAATGGTCAAATCAGCAGCCAAACAACAAAAACTAACTTCCTGTTGTCTTTTACAACACCTGCATGCACCTGTTCCTCTCACCTCACACACAATCTTTGCTTCCTGTCATAGCTAGTTTAAATGTTTTACATGTGGAAAGTCAACTCCGTCTTCACACTTTGTGTCGTTATAGTACTTATGCTGAAATGGAGACAACAAAACAACCAATTAAAATATTTGGACACATATTTAGATATTCATAAAAAGAATTGCAACTCATCTCATGGGAGCCTTTCAAAGTTAAGATCAACACTTTCCAGCAAGCCTGTTCAAAGAAATTCCATAAATATACCAATTATATTTGTATAAGAAGTCTTTCCTAGAATTAGAATTCCCACCTTGTTTTTATGCCTGCTGCTACAGCTGCACATCAGTAGCCAGAAATCACAGTGTGCATGGGCACAGAGACAATGAATGGACCGTTGGGTTCTGAAAAAGTCCTGCAAAATAAACTAAACTAGGGAATGTGAGCTAGAAACGCCTGTTCCTCTGCTGCACACCGAGCATCATCAGCTGCTAGCGGTTTGATTTATTTAGTTTGTGGGACGACGTTGAACAGAAACTGCACCAGATTTAGCTGAAAGCTCTTTTTCATCTGCAGTCCCAGCAGGTCACAATTAAACATGCACACAGTGACTAAACAAACAGGACACACAGTACATCACTACACACACACCACGTCAGCAGCACACGGATGTTAGACAAAGTAAAAGTTAGGATATTTGTTTATGAAGCGAAACCAATAAATTGCAGAGTTAGTGCTCACGGAGTCCAGAAGCCTTTAGCAAACTTTTCAATTTGGCTTTAAAGCTACTGAGGGAACTGCATTTTCTAAAATATAGCTGCTGCCACCCAGAAACATAATTACCATCAACACCCAAAGACAACAGTGTTGGCCCTGAGCTGCTGATCCTGTGCTGCACAGCTACCCATTTAACCTCATCGGCTCACCAGAAGTGTTGGTAACATTTTATAATAACCATCATTTATAAATGGTAAATTGATAGTTTACAGTCAATAGTTATATTACTGTTAACAAAAGATGAAATGATAATTAATAATGTTAATTAATTATTAGTAGTGCTATATTTCATGTTATTTTATCAGTAGTTTTTATAATATCTAATAATTAGTTCATACATTCTATATTGTATCATAGCTGATGAGAGACGATAACAATTACATTCTGATTACATCAGTAAAGTATTTATTGTATCAGTTTAAAACATCTATAAACATTACATAGATAGATGGACCAGAAACCAATTATTAACCATTAACAAAGAATAAACTATCTATTTAAATAATGTTTATATATTTACAAAGTATTTTACAACCATTTAACAAGGTATTATAATCATCAGTTGCAACTTTATAATAGCCCTCCAAATAATGTTATAGATGGTTTCTAAACCAATTATTAACAATTAACAAAGTGTTACAAAGATATATCTATATAATGTGTATAGATGTTTTACAAAGTATTTAACAAGGTAATCAATAGCCATAGCATAATAGCCATCCAAATAATGTTATAGATGGTTTACAATCCTATTATTAACAATTAACAACATCTTACAAATATCTGTCTATTTATAGATGTTTAACAAACAATTCTTTTAAGGTTTACAAATCATATCTTAATCATTAATAAATACGTTTATATACAGTAAATGTTATAATGTGTGCAACAATAAACGGTTGGGACAACATAAATTATAGCATTACTAATAATTAGTAAAACATTAATTATCATTTTGTTGTTTTTTAACAGTAAAAAATAACTATGTTTAATTAAATATCAATTTACCATGTATAAATGGTGGTTATTATAAACTATTGCCCACATGTTTTATGTGACAGTACACAAAGTAAAGGTCATCTGCAGTTCCATTAGAGGATCTCTGCAGCGATGTGAATGAATGAGGACTCTCTGTACCCGTCTCACTGCTTCTGCTGTTGTTGACATCTCTTCAGTCTGTCCTCTTCCACTTGATCTCCTCTGGTCTCTGGCTGCTCTCGTTGCTGTGTGGGCTGTTGGCCACCTCGCACAGTGGCCGTGCCTTTCACCGCCAATAATCTCCGCACATGACTGTAGCAGTGAAAGGCAGGCAGCAGTCAGGAGGTGAATGAATAATTTAGCTGTGGTGGGCTATGTGGCCAGGATAGACACCGCTATAACCCATATAGCAAAGATCCCAGTGGGCTGTCAGTGGTGCGGGGCTGGTCGGACTGAGGTATACCAGCCAGATTAACTCTTAACATCCAGTACACAATTAAAGTCACTGTCCTTTTGTATAGAAAACGGTCAGAAACACATAGGAGCACTCCTGACACACTGTATCACCTTGCTGTCCATTCATTTCTCTAGGTGTCAGGAGGAAAAACATACATGTGGTCGAAGTGAGTCGGACAAAGCATTATAGTAGAGCGCAAAGGACCACCAAGTTAATAGTTAAGTAAATAAAATGAGCAGAGTTGGAAAAATAATTCTGATTCTTTACTTCAGTAAAACTAGTATAGCATCAAGCTCTTTGCTCATATAGGAATATTGATCAGTTTTCATTGTGTTTATTACTATTTCAAAGTTTTGGGGATATGTATGTTATTTGTAACATGGCCAAATAAATAGTGTTTTGAAGTAAAAGTCCCAGAAAACAGTCAATATGTATACCGTATACATGAACAAAACATAGAGAGCGCCTGAGTATATCTTTATAAATTGTATCATAAATGGTGCATTTTAGTGTATTTTCATCAAATTTATAGTCCCAGTTGTAGTAAAGCGTAGTAGATTGCATTCAGTTGCAACATTGTCTATGGGACCTTTGGTTTTATGGTGATTTTGCCTTTGAAATTAAGATTTCATACTAGGCGAGGATAAAAAATCTTCTTTTTCTTTTTTTATTGCTTCTCAATTGTAATCTCCATGGAAATATAGTTTAGTTAACTTACAATTTATTCCTGTTCCTTAGCTTCTTATCTTTCAAATGAGACCAGATATATACATCTAAGCCCTGTTTTAGAGGAGCTGGTGCTGAATCATTTTGGGTAGTTATTTTAGGCGTTTTTTTCCCCAAAGGATAGGGCTAGGGCTTAACAGGTTAAGTAAAAGTACAGACTATTTTCACTGATGCATTAATGTATGAGCAGTATGTTTGTTGCAGTTGGTCGAGGTGGAGCCAGATTCAAGTACTTAAACCTGCAATAACTGATTGTTTTGTCTACTTGTTTTCAGTAGAAACAAGTATTGAACACAGCATTAAAGGGGGACATATCACTGAAAAACAACTCTGTTTCTCTTGTCAGCTTCAACTATTATGCAGATGATATACAACTCCACATATCTGTTTCACATCCTGATCTCAGCACTGTTGACAACCTTAAAGGGGAAAAATTCTCTTTGTCGGTGCTTGTGCACATACATTTGGGTATCTGGAGTGGCTGTCAATCAGAGCAGACTGGGCTTTTTCAGGAGGGGGTCTTAAAGAGACAGGCGCTAAAATGAATCGTTTCACACAGAAGGTGAATACAGGTATAGTCAGACAGACACTATGAGAAGAATAATGTGTTTTTTGAACATTAAAGCATGTAAACATGTTCTAGTAGAAACACAAAATACAGGTATGGACCTGAAAATGAGCATGTTATGTCCCCTTTAACATATCATAGTTGATATGTTGAGCTTGTTAGCAAACAGCTGCTTATTTCCACATCTAGCAGTTACAAAGCAACATGATGATTCATTAGGAGTCTTTGTGTTTGTGTCACCTGATGAATGTGAGTCCAATATGCTCTCTCTTTTATCTCTGCTTTTGGTCACCACCAAGCCCTGAGGGAAATATCTGTCTCTTTAGCTGCTAAATGCTCCACTATGTTCACCAGTTAGTCTCTAACTGTGTCTGTCTGCTGCTGAGCAGGTCGTGTGTTGTGGAGTTTTACAGCTTTTTCTCTGGAAACGACGCTATGAGAACGCAACAGTCTGTGTAAAATTAGCTTCTAACACTTCCCATTTCCGAAGTTACCCCGTTTAGGGTGGTTGTGCTGTTTTCTCTGTTTTGCTGCCAGACAAGGAAGTTTGGAAAAGTGCTCTATAAACAAAGTTTGAAGTTCTCATTATTGCTGTCCCCGATGTACCCCTCCAGCTGATCCTCTGGAGCCTCGAACCCGGGGATTCTTTACTGGGCATCGTGGGCGAGACAAATGGAGAGGGTTTTAATCTTTAAAGAGCCAAGCATGCAGCCTGAAACCATAAAAAAAACCTCTGGCACCATCCAGGCTGCAGCAGGAGAAAGTGATGACCCCACATAAACCACCGCCTCTACACTAACTAACACAAACAACATTGTAATAATCTGAATACTGAGGAGAAAGACTCTATACAAGAAGTTTGGGGTAAAGACTACCCTCGGGAGCGGTTACTGATGGTAGGGGAGCTCTACTCATTCACTTTGTCAAAAAGATAACAAGCCAAATTGTCAGATGCTTCAGACAGGACAAATAGCCTCCTCTTAATGTGTAGGAGATTTGTGCTATCTGAAGCATCCTGCCAGGTCCAAACCCTCCACAATAACAGAGGGACTCCTGCAGTTGTTAAGTAGTTGTTCACAAGGTTCAGAAGTGGAGAAGTGAGTGGGTGCTCAGTCTAAAGTCAACATGCACATCTGCTAGTTTTGGTCATCATCCATAGAACTCCCCAGTCTGCTGACTGGTCCAGCTGCTGATTTCTCACAGGATGTTTCCACCATTAGTGTCTCCAACTGCTGTGTTTACACAAAGCCATCAAGGAAAGGAAAGTATAGAAACACTTTGGGTTTCACACATCGTCAGGAAAAGCAGAACTAGACATAATGGCTAAAGCTGCATGCTAACTCTGTCATGGACAGGGAAAGTTATCGTATTGCGGTAACGTGCGGTCAAGCCAGCCGTCACTTTCATCTCCGTGCTTAAATGGGCCAACGCTACAACTTTAGAGCACCCATATACTGACATTTATGTTACACGCATTCTAACGGCCCGATGGAGCTGACCATGGATGTATAAGGAGAACGGAGCTGACGGGAGAGGTTGCGACGGACTTGGCAAAGTTAGCGGAAGTCTACATGTGGGACTAAGTCCGGTTTTCAAAATAAGGTGTTAACAAAGGGAACTGTATATACAAAATACATATATGTAAATAAGATTAATGGATTATATTTACCAGAAGTATAAAACATTACATGTCCCATATAATTTAAAAAGAAAATACAACTAATTTGTGAGGGAAATGTCTTTATTCTATGATTTTTGGGTTGCTGGAAAAAAATTATAAACAATTCCTGACAAATATATTTGACTTCAGGACTTCTCTAACTACATACATGCTGAAAATCAAACATTTTTACTGAATCAATTTAGATATTTTCCAAAGTAAATGTCCCTAGAAGTATATGATTCAACTTTTTCCAATGGTCTAGTGTTAAAAAAGTAAACTCACACTAAAAAATAATTGCAATAAATCGTAATATTGAATCGCAATACTGTATAGTAGCTGCCCACTGCTCCTAATACTAGGATCGGTTAAATGCAGAGACTGAATTTAACTATGTGCTGTGCTGTGTACAATACAATGTGTGACAATAAAAAGCTGATTTACATTTACAAACACAACACACCAAATCCTGCATTCATGTTGTGGCGCTTATACGTCATACTTGTTATCTGAATTACAAATCGATCTTGGATAAATAGCCAAAGACGCTGCTTAAGCCTACGGAATGCTTATAAGATGGATTTTATGGCAGTTTAGCACTTTAATTTTTACTAATATCACATCCTATCATCCTGTGGCTGGTCCGTTCACAGCAGCATTTGATTGACAGGTTTGACCCCAGTCCAAATAAACTGCACTTAATGGACCAACACAGGTGTGAAATCACCTACAACTTTCCATACCTTTTACACCGACCCTTTTTATTCAGCCTTTCGGGCAATGTTGCAAATAAGTGATCATGACTGCTATATGACAATATTGGATTTACAGCATATTTGCATCAATGTGACGAAGAACCTTGATGTTTGAAGGTATACTTCACTGAAAAACAATGTTCCCGTTTGGTTCAACATCATAACTATCAGTAGCCTACTCTAGTACTTTATTCTTCAGGGATGTTTCCCAGATTCTTTGGTACAACACAGTGGTTAGAGTTGTGGAAAATGGAAAATGTCACTAGAAGAATATTACTTGTGGTTCACGTAGTGGAAAACACGAAGGAGCATTACTTGTGGTTCACATAGTAAGTCCATGCGGCCGTGTGGTGATTGACAGTTATGATCCACTTAAAGCCAGGACAAAAAGTGAAAATTGATTTTCCTGGAAGGAGCGCGGCCAGTCGGTGGTGCCCTCTTGAGCCTTGGCATTTAATGTTGGTCGAGCTGTGTGAGTGTGAGTGCGCTCCAGCGATTTCTCAATATCTCTCTCTGTGTTTCAGAGCTGGTAAATGTTAAAAGGCTGTTCTGATGTGAGACTTGGTGATTTGGTCTTGTTCTGAAGTGAGCCTGGGACCGGGAGGGCACCGGTTCAAATCCCCAAAACGGCTGAAAAACTTGACTCTTGTGGATCCAATCACAAGAAAAGTCTTGTGGATCCAATCACAAGTGGAAAGGTGGGAATGCACTCAAGATGCATGGAGATCCGATCGCTCAGGCCACATTTGGAGGTGCCCTGGGCCACATATGAACACATTCTTTTAGCAGTGTGTACGCAAATGTGCACCTTACTCAACTGACAGATCGGATATTGGGCCGATACTGACTCAAATAGCTGGATAGAATATCGGTGACATAGGGCCGCTCTATTCAATTCAATTCTATGTTTAAATACTAAATACATTATATACTGATATTTGAATTCCTGTTTAAGGTTTGACCAACTTGTTGCTGCATTAAATAGGTTTACACTTGAACTGTAATTCCTGTTCAGATTTTTTACCAAGTTGTTGGTGTACGATTTATTATTTTAATAAATAAAATGTATTTATTTGTTTAATTTTGTCCAGGTATCGCTATCGGGACTGAATAAGTCAGATCAGTGCATCCCTAGACCTTTCACAGTAAAAGCCCTAGACATATACACTGCATCAAGAGGCAACTCAACAAAATAGCTTAATAGTTATACAGCTTAATAACTTGTCGGTGATGTGTCTGTGTTTCTTGTTCTGGTGCTCTGCACAGATCTGACACCCGCCCGCCCACTCACATCCCAGGCTCTCTGAGGCCTCACTGTTGCTTGGCAAAGGCGGGTACCGGGAGGGGGAGGGGGAGACCACCGGTAGAAAATAACCTTCTATTTTTATGTTCAGAAAATGTACCCAAATTCATGAATATGTAGTGTACTGCTGTCTCCCATTGGTTAAAAATAATATATTTGGTCTTTGCAATCGGAAATGATGTAGGCTATGTGTTTATTTGAATATAAGCGAGATCCGATCCCAAGTGGTCACTTGAGCCTCATGTGGAGATGCATGTGTGAACTGACTGGTTATGGTGCCAAGCCATTGCTTCGACGGCAATTTATGGTAATAGTCTGAAAAATCTCCCGACAGCCTGTTAACCTGAACAGAAACACGTGGCTAATTATTATGCCAGATTGTGTCATCGGACCTTCCCGGTCGCGATATTTTTTTTCTTACCATGGCGAAAGGATAGACCCTCCCTGCTTCAAATGAAAGGTTGAAAACAGATCAGAGCAGAAAAGATGTCGCTTGAATCGAAATATCTTATTAGCAGCTAATAAGATGCTACTTGATTCAAGTGAAATTGTGAGACCTGATCAACTGATTTAACAGGAGGAGTATGATTATAATATAAACTCATATGCGTGTTCGGTGTGTTTATGAGTGCAGGTTCACAATAAGCATTTATCAAATCAGCCACCTCGGAGGGAAGCAGATGTGAAAAGTGTTGTTTCTAGAATTGCTGGTGATCATTTTAAGTCAAACTGGGAAGATGGGGTGAGGTAACGCAACCGGGCGCCCATCCAGCAGCACGTCATGGCCCACGCGCCCGAGGGTGGGTGGTCCGAGGCGTGACAGTCCAATTAAAAGGTGAGGAAATATGATGTGTCAGAGGAGGACGTCTAATCCAGAGCAGCTCTGACACAAACACCTCCAGCACTAATGACCAGTCAGAGTGTCTGCCTCGTCGCTTCCTCACCTGTCCTTCTCTGCAGGTTTCCTACTTAGATTTATCGTCCCAGGGGGATATTAGTTTTCAATGCCAGTACACAGAAACATACAGGTATACACATGGCAACATACATATATATTTACAGTACACCAAATCTTCACGTATTCATTTATGACTACGGCTCACAGCAATGTCAGCGAGGCAGATTGTTCAAGGCTGCTAATTGGAGAAAAAACAAAACTCCTGCTGAAGTGAGCTCCTCTCCATTTAAGTATTCTGTGGAACTCCGACGAAATGAAAGTAAAGTGTTGGTTTAGTGGCTGATCAGTGTCAGCTGACATTTCTGGAGGACGGAACCTGCCAAAATAAAAAATGAATAAATAAATAAATGACTCGATAATAAATAAATAAATAAATATGATGGAATAAACATTATAAATATTAAATATTACAAATAAATAAACTATTAAATGCATCAAAGGTAAATGTAATCATTAATTAATTGATAAAATGTGACATAAATTGATCTTGGTGTTTCATGCAAAATCATGCATAAACAAATAAATACTGTATATAAATAAATACATACATTTAAAAATAAATATTAAATAAATAGAAGATACATGCAAAAATAAGTAAATCGATTTAAAAAATGAAAAGTAAAATTTAAACAGAGGAGTAAATAAATAAGGGAATTAATACAAAATTATTTTTGGTAGGTTTAATGGCATATTATTTTATTTATTTATCGAGTAATTTATTTATTGTTTTTTGATTTGGGCAGGTTCAGTCCTCCATAGATATTGTGAGGTTCAAATCTGAAGATTTGACTGTTGGTTGGTTACTTTGCTCCCTCACCCATCTCTTCCTCGTCTCCTTCATCTCTCTTCCTGTTTATTCCCCCGTCTCTTCGTGTCCTGATTAAATCCATTCACTACTAAGTCTCCAATTTTGACGTAATGTCCTTCTTTCTTTCTTATTGATGTTCTTAGAAACTTGATGAACGCTTACCTTTACAAACAAAAAGCTATCATTACATACAAAGTGCACTAAATGACATGCTCAGTCGTAAATACAGACACCTACTATTAGCACAGGCTGCACGGTACTCAGTGTACAGATCACGGAATAAATGCAATATGTGTTTGAAAGCATTTCTCCGTATTGGAACATCACAACTCATAATTGCTGATAACTACTGTCATTCCAAATCTGTGGTATTAGTGGAAAGGTTAAAGCTACTACCAGGAACTTTCATTTTGTGTTGATTTTGGCGGTCCCCGTGGACAAAAGCAGTAGTGTTTTCCCTTTAGAAAACCTCTCATTTTACTGCAACAGGGTCTGACAGTCTGCCCCATGCAGTCCTGGTTCTGGTTTTCCCGTGCCTCCCTTCCCTCCCTCATAACCAGTTAAAAATTCCTCACAACCTGCAGAACTAATGACATTCCCATCAGCCTCAGCTGTACTTTGTGTTTACTGCTAATTAGCTAATGTACAGCCTGGCAAAGCTTCGAACACGACTGCTAGTCTGGTTCCAATGTATATTTTTGTCTGTAATTGAAGAAACTTTCTCTTGTTGTAGTGTCTTCCTCTACAGCTCTCCCTCCTCCTCCTCACAACCCTTTAATTTCCTCCTCCTCTCCCTTTCACCGTGTCACTGTCTCCAGCTGGACAACTATGACAAGACAGAGACACTAATAGCAGGTTCGCTTGTTGACATCCCATTACTTAATTGTCATGTTCCTAAAAAAGTTATCACACATGCTGGCAAATTACGTCTCCGCTGCAGCTTCCCTGCTGTCAACAAACAACACATATTTTCAAAATGGGAAATGTATGTTTGTGTAGAAGTTACAGAGAAGGAAAAGACAGAAGGAAAGACCTGAAGAAGAAGAGAGAAGAAGAAATTTAGAAAAAGAAAAAACAACAGGTGCCACAGAGGTACTCAAACAAGATAAAATAAAACTCCCTGGAGTATCACACAAGCTAGGTTTAATACATCAAAATGTAATATTCATCTCTGACACCAAACATGTTTTTGTTCAAAACAACAGAGACACTTTTGTGTTGCGACGAGTCCCGTGTGCAAATGACTATCCTTTCAGGTACTGCTGAAGTGGTCGGCCCGCATGTAGGCGGTGATGTCAAACTGGGGCTGACAGAATGACAGAATCCTTTCAGTTTGAGTCGCAGCGCTGCATAATTGAGCTCCTGATACTCAGTGCCAGCATTCATTTGGTGCCAAACTTGCCTAGAGCACAATTTTGCTATTATGTGTCCCAACACAGTTGAGAGGTTCAGGTGAAGTGGCTGACAAAAGCAACATCTTTATTCATGTAATTTGTTTTATACGGCATGTATTTCATGTTTTGAAGTAGAAAAGGAAGTCTGCTGTGTTTCTGTTTGTTTGCTGTATTGTAAGCCTGAGAAGAACAAACTGCTGTGGGGACAAAGGAGAATATTAAACCAATTGAGTACACTGTACATTTAAGTGGTTACACGAGGTCCAGTGTGCTCTGGAAACCCATTTGACTAACTTCTGAGATCCTTTATGGTTTCTCACAATTGGCTTTCCAGCCCGTTCACACAAAAAGGCATCTAAATGCCACGATAATGTGCAAGGCGTTTAGCGCGCCATATGCCTTTCTTGATTTCCGTGTGTCATTTGTACACCAAGTATCCTGTACTGACTGCAATTTAAACGCATCCGCGTATAAATGAAACGTCTGTGAGTGTATGAGAAAATGAGCCTACTTCTCACTTGATTTATTGCCTCAGTAAACATTGTAAACATGAGTTTATGGTCTCAATCGCTAGTTTCAAGTCTTCAATACAGCATGATGTTCATTTAGTAAATTATGGACCAAAAGCAGAGATGGCCACAGCCAAAAACCAAAACGATGACAGCTAAAAACCAAAATGGCAATGGCCAAAAACCAAGATGGCGACAGGCAAAAACCAAGATGGTGATGGCTAAAATGCTCGAGGCTTCAAAACCGTAGTCCACAAACCAATGGGCGACATCACAGTGACTATACATTATATACAGTATGATTTGATCAGAGCTGTGCAGCCGACATGGGTCTAAAGTATAAAAATAACTATTTAACATAATTATTATTATCATTAAATATTAAAATGAAGAATTACTATTATCTAAATACAGACAGGTATGTAAGTCATAGATTACATTCTTGTTACTTGCCATTTTTCGCGTACTTGTATTTTTTGGAGTATTCTATCCACGTATCTGCTACATTTTATGTCGCATCAATTAAAGAGTAACAACAAAAGTCGGAATAAACTGGGAGCATGGAACGAACAGGACTCGCCAAATCAGCAGCTGCAGCAGAGAGGAAGCTGCTGGTTTGTGTGCAGCCAGCAGGAGTGATTTTAGTAAAATATGAGGGAACCCACTCTGCGATAGAGATGAAACACTGTATCATATAATGGCTGCAGAGTCTGGTTATCAACCGGGGAGAATATTCATATTCTTTCACAACATTTAGCTGTGGCTTTAATTAGTTTCAACAGTGACTGGTGCAATGTGAGCTGCTGGCGTGGCATGAAGACATGTCATGCAGATAAATGACTGACAGAGTTCTGATGCCTCACTGTGTGTTCCCAGTTTAAACACATGATGTGAAAATACAGACTGTGAGAAAGCGTCTGGTCGTCTCATTCACACTGTTAAAGCAGAGAGTATTTAAAACCCATACATGAGTTGTGCGTCAAACAGCAGGCTCCACTCTGCTCCAACATCTGCACCCAATGTCTTTTTTATAATATAACATTCATTGTAACAACTATTGCATTTGCTGCTGCATTTTTCTTATATAGCTACATACAACCTCAACCAGTGAGCTATAGGACACGAGGTATCAACATTTGTATCAACAACTCTTCAGAGGAAAATGTTCTGAGAGGGTTTAGCAATGAACGTACAGCATATTACTAAGAAGTGAAAGCTAATTGTTCGTTCCATTCCAACATCAGCGCCTAGCAACAGAGCTACGGTTCCGCAATTTTGGACTGAAAGCGACTACCAGACGCCAGTAAAACGTCCGCCTACAAAGTGCCGTACAAAAGTAAAACTAAATTATTTGTATTCTATTGTCTTATTTAATAGCTATACTGAAATGGCCTGTGTTGAACAACAATTATAACTATTTCCGTACTTATTTATTTACTAAGCTGTTTTTGCTCGACCGCTTCCCAGAGGAGCATATAGTGAGCGATGGATATAAATGGAAGTTAGAAAAATCCAGCACACAGATTTTGAGAGCAATCTCAACATTTTTTCATGTCAAGGACCTCCAAAATGGATGTCCAATAGACCACAGACCGTGGAGGTATAAGAGGTTGCGCCATGGCCGGTTCTAGCCCTAGGCAAAATTTGGATGTGGAAACCCCCCCATCCCCCTTTTATAGTTGTCAAGCTACACTTTGATCAACAAATAAGTGCAGGCAGGCAGATGAGAGCAATAAAGTTACAAGGGTGAAAAGTGTATTTATTTCTTTCTTTCCTTCTTTATTTGTACATTTGTTGATTTCCGTAGCGTTAATCTGATAAAAGTCTTAACGGTTAACTGTTAAACGGTTATTTATTTACATCCCTATTCTGAACCATTTGAATTTCAGACATCCATCTGCAGGACGCGTGCTTGTTAATGGACACTCCTCAGCTCATGTGAGGCTCTAAACACGTGACCTCTTGGTTACATATCACATTCTCTAGGCCTCTCTCCCCTCACATATCTTTATAGTATGCAAATAAAGAGAAACAGTAAAGTCAACTGACTGACGTGTGAAATTGCCTCTGAACATTTATTCCAGCAATTGCTAACACCAAGGGTGTTGTTCGCTTCCACAAATGAAGGCATTTTATGCAAACCGTGGGGCCAATTGTTCTCTCTGCATGTGTGATCGCAATCACATTTACATTTCAGTCATTTAGTGTGCACAAGCACGGAGTTAAAAAGAGCACAATCATCAAGTGCAGGTGAGCTAACTGCATATCATTACAGTGAGACCTAAAGGTGACAAAAACTAAGAGTGGAAAATAACAATAAAGTGGCGGATACAATGGTCCAAGTGTCATTTGGAGGGCTCAGTCTCTGCAGCAGTGGATCAGTGTGTCTAAGCCATTACACAAGCATAAATTCAGAGGCAATGAGATGTCAGTATAATTACCTTCTTTATGCTAGGCTGGGTAAGCAGCACTTAGCGCGACATTCCTGTCACATCAGGAAAAGGACAATTTGTCTGTGCAGTCCAAAGACCCCGATACTTCACACCAATATTGATCTCTGTCTTTGTGATTGACACGTCGGTACCACAGGTTGTCCAGTCTGGGTGTTATCCGTGTTTTCGTCTTAGAACCTTAACCTTTTCACAGTGTGTTTTCAGTTCTTGAAAGTTAATTGTCACATTTTGGTCGCCTAAATATGTCTTATTCAGCATTCGGTCGTACTTAGCTACACCCTCTCGTGTCACTTGAGGTTGCAAAAAAACAAGATGGTGACGGCCAAAATGCTGAACTCAAGGCTTCAAAATGTCAGTCAAGAAAACCAAAGTGGGCCAGTCTAGGGTCACAACAACTTGAGTTTGTTCAGCTGCAGTGTAAACAGAAACACCAGCTACTGTTAAGTTGTTTTGAATGGGAATGTCCATTCTACTCCTATTTTATTTCTATGATTCAACCACACGCTGTTACCTCGGTAACCACAGGTGTTGCCAATGCAACCAGGACTGAAATCTATACAACTTAAATAAATTATGTTTGACCTAAGAAGTTTTCACCCTGAATGAATTATTTATACTAAAAGAAAACATTTTAAATCAATAAATGTAACATTTTCATGACCTGGAAGCAATGCTGCCAGTGCTGCCGGAACGTCTGAACCATCTGATGATTGTCTCTTTGATTTGTGATGGATTTACTAAAAAGCTCAGTAGCAGCTTTATTTACATATGACCTTTTCACCCTCAGGAAGTTATTTCAGATTTTTCAATATTATGCCATTGCCATGTCAAACAATGGATATATGTACACACATGAACACCTATCTATAAGCAGAGTTTAACCTCACAGTGAATGTTTAACAAAGGGACAATTTCACACTCTTTTATTAATTTCAAACAGTTTCAACAGCCATGAAAGGATCAGATGCGTGCTGTCTGAGAATGAGCTCTTTGTGTGCTCATGTAAATTCAGCTGGAGGTAGCTGGGCTTTATTTGACTCTGCCTGCGCCGGGGTCTGCTGCTTCTCTGACATGATATACTTGTTCTTGGCGCACCTTATTTTCTGGATGATTCCACTGTAGAGAACTAAGTGACAATGATAGAAAACACACACACACACACACACACACACACACACACACACGTGTCCACGCACCGTCTCCATGGAGCAAAGCCATGTGATGACGGCTGTGATCTATAATTAATTTGCCACTGTAGAAATGTAACACAGAAGATAAATCACTTTAATACCGGGGAAAATATATAAATAAGAGAATAGAGAGAATAAGATAATATTGCGTGGAGACGGAGGAGGGGATGAGAGGAGCGAACGGGGATGAGCGAGACAGGAAGTGGGGTGTGGAGGCACTGACACACAGAATTGATGGCATCATAAAATCAGTGGGGCTGCATTCCATGAGTGGGTAATTTTGTCTCGACGATGACTTTAAATACATTCAGATAACTTTTTTTTCTCTCTCTCTCTCCTCTTCCCTCCTGCCATCCCCGGGTTGTTCTTGCCCTTCCTCCCGTTCTCACCCTCCTCCTCCTCTCCTTTCATCACATGTCAAGAGTTTATCTCTAAAAGGCAGAGGTGCTCTTGACGTTGCAATACTGGATGATCTGCCCACTGAGGTTTAAGGCTTCAAACTGTTGGCTGCCTGGCAGACTTGAATGATATAATTTTGCTCAAAATACAAACAGGAAACAGAGACTGTTAGACAACAGCAGTGACTCATATTTTTGATTCATGCATGGCACTGTTTATGTTGGAGGGATGACAGACTAGCTGAAAGCAAACATGTCTAGTTTTGATCTCCAGCTAAATAGCCTGCCTCTCGTTTTGCCACGTTTTATGACTCCTCGCTTCTCGGGAGGCTCGAGCGAGGATACACAAGATCAGCCTCCACGGAACTCTTTTTAATCAGACCAACGTGCCCCTTTTTTTTAAAATCTGATGGTGATTGGACTGATCTGACGTCACCGACACGGCAGTTTCAGACAGAACCACTCAGGCGTCAAATTAATCAGGCTGTTCTCAAACACTGGTCGTAGCTACACCTACAAAAAGTAATTAACTGTAATTTGTGTATATCCCACAAAATCAAATCATATGTAATCCACATAATTGTGAATCAGGAAGTATAAACAGCGACAAACGCTGCGTATAGGGAGGAAGTCGGGGTGCATGGGTGAGTGGAAACAAACTTTCTCCCAGGAGACCGGTGTTCGTGTCCCGTGTGAAACCATAAGTCGACGTTGATTTATTTGTCATGTAACTTCCGTACTTATGTAACGGCACTTCTGGTGTTATTTCAACTCAAAACCACAATCTTCTCCTAAACCTAAGTAAGTAGTTGTATTACCTAAACCTAACCAAGTTATTTCCTGTGAAGATGGAAGTTTATTTTGAAAAGACTGTATACATGTAACGAGCGTAAATTGGCACGTGTTGCTGGACATTCGTCGAAATCGCAGAAAACATGAGGGATAACTTTTCTTAAGATATCATACAAACCATTGTATGAGGATAAAATGAATTACCCCCAAGTTCATTTTTTAATTCTACTTTGATTTCCAATCTGTAGTCATTTTCCAATTTTAACATTTTATCATATATAACATTATAGTCAGGGAATGGAGAAGAGTCTGTTGTACCACTGACCTAGCATTATAACCCTGTCAGACGCATCACGTGACGGACATGGAAGTTATAGTACCACTGTTTGGGCCATTACGAAAATGTGCTTCAAAGCCCGGCGCTCTTCCTGTTTACTGAGGTAATAAATCAATTGAGAAGTAGGCTCATTTTCTCATAGACTTCTATACAATCTCACTTCTTTTTGCATCCAGCGGAGTCGCCCCCTGCTGGCTATTCGATAGAATGCAGGTTTAAGGCACTTCCTCACAGGCTTCACTTCTTAGACACGGAGGTTTCCCACTTGCCGAAACACACTCACTAGATGCGGATACTGTTGTGTTGCACGTCAAGCCGACATAAGTGAGTCCTGGGGAGTCTGTGATTTGCCACAAGTCGGTTTATATGTAAGTTTATACGGAAGTAGCACCCTACGTTCTTTGCAATGGCAACGACACACATAAAAAATGTCCACCGCTCTGACCATCCTCTCTTGATCTGCTGAATGAGGATGAATACATAATCAGAACCCTCCAAATAATGATGATAACAGCCATTACCCTAAAAGTAAGCTGCCATCATGGCTCAGCCTACCTATTTGAAAAGACGGGCACAAGTTTACAGTATCTGCATGATGGGGGTTTAGAGTTCTACCTGGTTTGTTCTCCACCTGTTCTCTCTAATTGAAAAGAGAGGTCACTCTGCAGCTCCTGAATGCACCACAAAGTCCACATTTTTCTTTGTTAGTAGGTTCACAAAGACCACTGGGGGCATTTACATTCACGGGGAAACTCAGAGAGACATCAGTGCCTGCTTTTGTTTCCGTCATCATTATCTCAATGATACTAACTATTCTCCCCTGTCTTCCCTCCTCAACTCTTTCTTCCCCTCATTCAGTTCTTCCTTTCCTCATTGTTCCTTCCTCTGCCTTGTTTCTTTATTTGTTCTACTCTTCTCTGCCTGCCCTCTTCTTCTCTGCTATCTTTGTTTGCTTGCTTGCTTCGTCATTATTAGCAGTGTTATTAGTATGCAGGCCCGTGCCCTAAGGCTAGCAGTCTAAAAACAACAGATGCTGAATTCACAAACGCACACACAAGAGCAGCATTAACACACTGGGAAAGTTGACTGGGAAAGTTGAAGGCACTACAGTGAAATCCAGCTCTTCATGGGCGACTTAGTAGAAACAGGACGCTCAGAATGGAGCTGTAACTGATTCAACACCCGGTTCGACTGTTGTCAGGCCAATAAATCAGTCATTATAAGCACCATAGATGTGGGTCATTATGGCCTTACTACAACTAATACGTTGTAAAAGTGAAAGTGAAACTTAAAAGCAACATGTTCTATCATGTGAAACTGAATGAACCATTACATTTTGAACACAAACAAAAAGGCTTCTTTAGGTTTAGGCAACAAAACTATAACTTCTTTAGGTTTAGGCAACAAAAGTACAACATCTTTAAGTTTAGGCAACAAAACTACAACCTCTTTAGGCTTAGGCAACAAAGCTACAAATTCAGGATTAGGAAAAAACAGAGTTAGGTTTAGGCAACAAAACTACAACTTCTTTAAATTTAGGCAACAAAACTAGAATTTATCTAGGTTTAGGCAACAAAAGTACAACATCTTTAAGTTTAGGCAACAAAACTACAATCTCTTTAGGCTTAGGCAACAAAACTACAAATTCAGGATTAGGAAAAAACAGAGTTAGGTTTAGGCAACACAACTACAACTTCTTTACATTTAGGCAAAAAAAAAAACACTTAGTTAAGTTTAGGGAAAAACTTTGTGTTTTGGGTTAAAATAACTATGAACACAATTAACAACTACACATTGTTGGTTTCACAAGGGATGCAAACTCCGGTCTTCCCTGACCACCAACCCTTAAGAAGTTTCACACTGTCTATACTACAGCACCTGACTTCCACTTCTGCTCCTGTCATAATTACTAAGGTCGCTGTTGTGTTTTTTTTATACCTACCTATTGACACATCTATGGGGCTTATAGCGACTAAATTTAATAGCCTGACAACAGTCTAATCGGCTGGATTCAAGCTTCTCTCACTGTCATTCTCTTTCCCTCCATCTTCATCAATCTGTCCCCTCATCCTCTGTCTCTTCCTCTCACTACCTCTCTGACCCAGTTGCATATGCTCATCACAGCAGACGGCGTCGCAACTTTTAATCAGACGACTCTTCATTTCTAACACCGTGGCTAAGCCAGGACACGCATCATTGTAGGTATCGCACGTATAATTGGCTTACTGTATATGAGCAGGCTGGGGTGGTTTCTGCCCAATAATATGATGTGCTGCACGTCAAACTGAATTCAAATAACAAATATTTTTAACAACCCCACTTTAATATGCTTGCATGTTTAATTAGTTGCTCCGCGGTACACAGAGAGACCTCGCTCTGCCAAATACAAGACATGGATCAACATGTTTTCAATTTGCTGCAATTGTTTTGCTGTATATCATGAATAGAAACACAAGGACACTTAACACTTGACTAGTTTTAATTAGTTTGTTAATGATATGGTAAAATTAGACTCAATTAAAGGTCTTATTGATAACATTTTTATGTTGACAAATAATCTATAAAAAAAAGACAACACATCCAAAGAGCTTTGAGAAAGGTGCAGGATAAAAGTATGGCTTTTATCCTAAAAATCATATGATTGTGAATTAAGCATTTTGAACATTTTGATGGGTCCAAAATTAATGTTTTGTTTATCTCTGTGGGAGATATCCAACGTTTGGTTCCCACTTCTAACAAGGCTTGTGAGTTGATGGTAAAACAATGTTGGTATCACATGTCTGAGTCTCACTCCACTCGAACATAAAATATGCAGGTTGTGCAACAAACTGGCAACCACTTGTTGTGAAGTGAATGCAATGAAACAGGGGAGGCAGAGTGCGTAATCTAGTTGCTGAATGTTTGTTATGTTTTCTTTGGGAAAACATGTATTTGATGTGCACTTTATCTTATGTACAGCAGGTATAATATACTGTATGTATACAGGATGAGTATTTAACTGAATTCTAGGACCCAGGTCATTATTAAATAATAATCTCATATCACGTAAAATGCAACAAGGCCTGTAATCAACTTTTGTCAACAGTAATATAATTATTGATGAATTAATTTACTATCCTATTGATTTACTTTATCATTATGATACATGTCCCAATGCATTTGCTCATTGACAGTCCCGCTCCAGGCTTTGTTATGACATTGTTGGGCCGGTGCCACTGATCCAGAGCACTCATCACAAGCTTTGGACAGACCTCAAGATAAACCAAGATGTGTGCCAGATTGTGAAATCCATGCAAAGGGCCAACAGGGCTCATAAAAAAATCAAATAAAGCTTTTAAAAGTTTGTCAGGACAACCGGAGTCTGCCAAGTCAAACTGCAGTCTCCTAGTTCTCACCGCTGAGCAGATCTGTTTAACATTCGGGTTTCACGCATGGCTCAGGGGCACACCGATGGCGGCTGCTGCGTGTGGGGAGAGAGTTATTGAATTACCTTCCCTCCTAATCCTCGGGATCCTCCTGCCATCTCTGTATTGCATGCCTCAGCTAGAACAACAGTCCTCCCTGGTGTTTATGCGCTCATTATCACGCTGTGAGGAGTACTGGATGGAAAAGTTGTTTTGCAGTTGGAGTTGATGCTTAATTTCACTCCTCTGGGAGAAATTACCATCTCTCATCCAAATTAAGAGTGCAGTTTGGATTTGGCTCCGCTAGTAACACAGACAACACCGCAGCTGGCCGTCACGGGAGCAGGACAAGGATCCTGGCTCACACAGATAACACTTATTACACTGGTTTCACATCCAGTACAAAGCAGCATGCGGACACGATTTTGATGTGTGAACGCATCTTCTCTAAATTTCAGTTCTGAACATAAAGCAACAATGAGACATTCACACAGTCTGTAGATGCAGAAGCACAGGTTTTTTGGGTAGTTCATGAGCTGATTCTCACTTCCCGATTTTGTGCCTCCTCGTCTCCTCACTTTTCCTGCTTGTGACACGGAAATCGATCTCAGCGCTCCATCTTGAAAGACATCCCAATTCCTGAAATGCATATCGAGGAGCGAGGACCGAGGAGCTTGCCGGACGACCTATAAGCGAGGATACATCGGTGTATCCTTTGCGGAAGTCTTTTCGGTACTCGTGACTTATAAAAGACGTGTGTAGTGCCTCGTGAGGTGCCATTCTAACCGTATTCCTCAAATACATTTCACCTTGGTATTATGATAGGCCTATAAAAAAACAATGGACAGCTTTTCTCCTTAAAGAGACAAGCCGCTCCTCTGAGTTTTTCTCGGCTTTTTAATTAATTATTAAGACTTCTTTTAACCGTTTTAACCGATAGCGTTAATCGGTTGAAGTTCTTAATGCTGGTTAACGGTTAAACGGTTAATTGTTAACATCCCTTGTGTCTACAGTATGTGCATGAATCAAGTAGATTAAATTTTGTGACTATTTCACAAACTGCCGTGAGACTTTGTTGACTCAAGAGGTGTTTGTGTTACGAACACACTAAGTGAATTCCCCCCTTTTCCAACAGTGCCACTCCACTTATTTCCAAATGCCCTACAGCAACCCCTCAGTTGCATCAGTCATTGCGATTCATTAAGAGACCACAGTCAGAGGAGACAGTAGGAGCTGACTGGCAGCTTGTCAAACATTAGCTGCTGCAGGACAGTATTCCATCAAAGGTCCACAGGAGCACAACAGGATCCTCTGATCTCACTGGACCTTCACAACTTACAGAGTGCCCTTTGAAGCAGAACCTGCGGGAACCTGGATCGGATAGGTATCAGATATCAAGAAAGCTCAGTGAAAATGCATCCGAGAAGCATTCGAGACTGATAAAAAACACCTCTGGGGGAGGATTGAGACACATTTTAGCCAGATGTTGAAAAGGTAAAAATGCATCCTACACTACATGTAGACATGTAGCTGAAAAAAACAAAGACAAATTGTATTCAGATTTATGATTTGACCAACAGAGACACACCTACTGACTGAGTGGATTGTAAATGAAAGCATCTTAAAGCGGATATATCATGAAAAACTCACTTTTTCAGTGCTTGTGCTCATACATTTGTGTATCTGGATTGCCTACCAACCCACAAACTGTGACATAAGACAACCCAGTAAGAGTTTTTGTGATTCAACACGCGATTCAGATTTTGCTCCCCTTCCTATGAGCCACATGCAGGCTCATTGAAATATACCACCCACAGCTTGAGAACTACCTTTGCAAAGGTGTGCCATATTTTTCTGGCAAGCCAATCAGAGCAGACTGGACTTTTTAAAACAGAGCGTTTCAAACAAAGGGTGAATACACAACTCAGTGTCACGGCAGTTCGTGAAAAAGTCACGGAATTGAATCTATTTGATTCGTGTACATAGACAAGAATTTCGCTTTTTTTTCGTGACTTTCAGCACGACTTTCAACAATGGATTTTTCGTGCTTTTCCTAAGAATGTCCAGCAACACGTTACACACGTGTCAATTTCCACTCCAGTCTTTTCAAAATAAAATGACTCATTTAGGTTTAGGAATAGATTGTGGTTTGGGTTTAAGTAACACTGGAAGTGCCATAACTTAAGTACGGAAGTTACGTGACAAATAAATCAACTCTGAATTATGGTTTTACACGTGACACGAATACTGGTCTCCTGGGCGAAAGTCCTGTGTTTTTTGACCCATCCACCTCGCCCTCCTCCCTACGCGGCATTCGTCGCTCTCTATATCTCCCAGTTCACAATTACATTGATTACATAAGAATTGATTTTGTGTTGACCATCACAAAAAAAATGTGAAATTCGTGTCTGTGTACATGAATCAATACATTCAATTTTTTGTCTATTTCACAAACTTCTGTGTAACTGAGCTTGAATACAGGTATATTCAGACAGACAGTATGTGACAAATAATGTGTTTTTGGACATTAAAACATGTTCGAAAAGAAACCCAAAATACAAGTATGAACCTGGAAATGAGCATGATATGTCCCCTTTAACTCTCATCTGGATACAGTAGTCTTATAGTAATTTATATATTATCAGATCTTAAAGAAGGCTGGACTGACCCTGTGCTCCTCAGAGGCCAGATTCAAAAAGAAAAAAAAAAACTCTTGCATTTGATCATGCAGAATTTGATGCTAAACATCAGTGGCAGCGATCATTGGGAGTCCACCAGTGTCTGACAGCAACTCTATAAGTGGATTCATTATTCTTTCTCGCTTAATTCTGTGCACTGTGTTTTGGGTGAACTGTGTGGATAACAAACAACGCACTTTCTGCTACTACTTTTTACTTTCTTCTAAGTTTTTACATGGTTAAAAAAAAGCAGTGTGCTCAATAAGTTTGGGTTTATTATTAGCGAGATCATGCTTTTTCATAAAATCCTGCATGTATTCTCAAATACAATACTACAAAAGTCCAAAATTCAATCAAGAAGATAAATTTAACATTCAATCATCTTTTTCAAAGAGATTAATAGAAAATCAAATGACAGACTATCAAGATAGACTTTCGTTTTCAACGGTCTGAGAAGAAGTTAGCTTAATTCACAATTAAGAGAAAGTTTGTAAAGCTGATTTGTGATTATTTGTGAATTTATCGTTATTTTTAACAAGTGTATTGTGCTATCATTTTGTTGTACTGTTTGTTTGTTGCAGTCGGGAGTCTAGTGTGGAGGATTTATTAACAAAAACATAGCAAGTCTTATTTTCATGTGATTATACACTAAAGAAAACATACTTTTTAATATTATATTTTATTTCTGTCAAGACATCCCCAAAGTGCTACACACTGTTCCTTTTAAGTGTGTTTTTTGAGCTGTTAAAGAGATCCAAACACAACATCAGGGTTTGTTTTCCCTGCTTAGTGACATTTCCCTGATGATCCGTACTGTAGGTAACATTTGTTTTAGTGTTTCACCGTCACATAAAATCAATATATATCCGCTGAGTGATGCTGGTGTGAATAATGTTGGGCCAAGATACTCAAGTCAGTCAATGGTGGCGTGTGACTGTGTGTGTTTTCTGATGACAGGATAAGTCACTGTGAACTGTGTATGGCGTATGACTAAGCTGGAATACACGCACACACACACACACACACACACACACACACACGCAAAAAGACGAGATATTCCCCTGTAAACAGGGTGATTACCGACAATTTTCGGAGTGCAAATGATAACACTGCTGGTTCAACAGCCAAGATAAGGACCATTGAGAATAAATGCATGTCAGGCTCTGAGGAATTCTGTTCAATGGTAACATTGTGTGTGTGTGTGTGTGTGTGTGTGTGTGTGTGTGTGTGTGTGTTCGCTGTCCAGCCGTGTACAGCTCCTCCTTGGGGGGGGGGTCGGCAGGGCTAATGTGCAGTGGCAGACCAGTCAACTGATGAACTGATGAGATTCACTCTGAGTCAACGGAGGGAAACTCAGAGAGACTTTGAGAGAGGACAGCGTTGACTGACTGACTGACTGACTGAAGGGATGATTATCTCACTGATTGATCCACTCACACTGGAATTGATTGACGAAAACAAATGCAATGGTGGAGAGTAACTAATGAATTTACTTTTACAGTAGTGAAAGTATGTACAATTTTGCAGTAAATTGCACTTTACATGAGTATTTCATTCCGTTTTATTTAGGGTTGTCAAAGTTAACGCCGTAATGCGTTAACGCAAATTTGTGTTAAGGTCACTAATTTCTTTAACACATTAACGCAATAAATCTTTTGGAGGTTGTAGCAGGTTTTAAAGGAGCAAGGAAAAACAAGAGAAAAAGCAAGGAAAAACTGTCATTGCCATTTTCAAAGGGGTCCCTTGACCTCTGACCTCAAGATATGTGAATGAAAATGGGTTCTATGGGTACCCGCGAGTCTCCCCTTTACAGATATGCCCACTTTATGATAATCACATGCAGTTTGGGCCAAATCATAGTCAAGTCAGCACACTGACACACTGACAGCTGTTGTTGCCTGTTAGGCTTGAGTTTGCCATGTTATGATTTGAGCATATAGTTTATGCTAAATGCAGTACCTGTGAGGGTTTCTGGACTATATTTGTCATTGTTTTGTGTTGTTAATTGATTTCCAATAATAAATATATACATACATTTGCATAAAGTAGCATATTTGCCCACTCCCACGTTGATGAGAGTATTAAGTACTTGACAAATCTCCCTTTAAGGTACATTTTGAAAAGATAAAAAATGTGAGATTCATTTGTGATTAACCACGATTAAATATTTTCATTAATTGACAGCCCTAATTTTATTTCATACTTTGACATTTATATTTTAGTCCCGAACCTGCAGCATGTGAGAATGGACCCGGACCTGAAATTGGTTGCAGAGCTCTAAACCTAAAGAATAAATTATTGAATGAAAACAGTTGGTATTTTATTCTGGCAAAAAAAAAGCACTGGGAGTAATTGTTTAGATGATGAATGGATGGTTGCACATGAACACAATTGATCAATAACAATATAGAATCCTTTAAAACACCTATCCCCTAAAAGTACATCTGTATGGATTTTGTTCATTGGCACCGCTTTTTTCCAGTCCATTATTTTTTCTTAGTTTATAATATTATCATCTGTCTCTGTCGGGCATCTCCCTTCTTTGGAGAGCAGAATGACTTTGCCTTAAGATCATTTTGAATGTGATTATTCCATCTTGAAGAAATATGGCATTTAGGAGCCCTTGCTGATGGCTACTAGACTTTTGGACTGTTGGTCGGAGAATACAAAATATCTGAAGAGTCACCTCAGGCTTTAGAAGACTCTGACAGGCATTTATGACATTTTATAGAAACAAGTACTGAATGAAATAATCTGAAGATTAATTTATAAAATCACATCTGTAATAACAGCAGAACAGTCAAGTCTGTCTGTGGTTAGTTCACATATGGAGATATGGACACAACCAAGATACCTGCATCCAGTAATAACATAATTATCCGTCATATTGTCATAAACGTAAATGTCATGGGCGTATTTTGTATGAAAACAAAGTAATTGTAGGATAAGCGGTTACAGATAAGGGATGGATGGATGGACAAAGTAATTGTTTCACTTTGTTTCAATCACAAAGGTTTTAATATATAATAGCTGGAGCTGTAGTGAAAGCCAATTTGTCATAGATTATGGATGGTAAACTGAAGGATCAATTTAGATATTTTCCAAGGTAAAAGTCCAACTTTTTCCCATGGTCAAAAAAGTGAACAAAAATCACAATACTTGTAGAATTGCAATACCTAAAAAATTAATAAATTAATAAATAATAATGAATCGGCACCCAAGTATCGTGATAGTATTGAATCGAGAAATAGGTGTATCATTACAACCCTACTCTTTATACTACGTCAGTTGCTCTGATTGTCTAATAACGCTGTGGGTGGGTTTACATTTGAGTTAGTTGAAAGCCCACACTAAAGTGTGCCTCGGTGCATCGGTATCAGGCGCCGAGGGATACTGACCAAGCGTCGGTATTTGACAAGTCGGGAGTGAGACCGCCGGGTTGTTCCCCCCTGATTCAGACGGACAGAAAAAATGATTACTGACAGGATGATTCACATTCCAAGCCACAGCAGTGTGATCTGAGGCCAGCTGACTCACTGCAACCGGAAGCTACACAGACACTGTCGTCTTTACAGAGAAAACCAAGAGAGAAACATAGGTTGATAAAAGTGTTTGTAATGATGGAAACCTCCATATGAAGAGTACACATCTCTATCCTACAACCACTGTTCATCCACATCCATCCATTCACTCGCTGGAGGTGGTGGCGCATTTTGATCTGAGAGAGACACAGAGCCTCACATCACGGTGTCACTATCTGCTCTGTAACAAGGCCACCTGGTGCTGAGCCAACAGACTTAATGAAAACATAAGATTACAGGATAAGGGCGCCTGGGTTAGCTCAGTTGGTAGAGCGGGCGTCCATGTATTAAGGCTTGGTCCTGACCGCGGCGGCCCGGGTTCGAATCCGGCCTGTGGCCCTTTCTGCATCCACTCTCTCTCTCTCCCCCCTTTCAAGACTCTATCCACTGTCCTGTCATAAAAAAATGGAAAATGCCCCCAAAAAAATAACTTAAAAAAAAAAAGATTACAGCATAAGTTCAAGTTCAAACTTAATTGTCCCTAAAGGGAAATTCTCACAGTAAACAGTGCAGCATACATAACTAGCATACTGCAATACACATGCAATGCACAAGCTGTAGGGAACATTAATATTTAATATGAAAACACTGTGTACGCTGGACGGAGTGCTATTTATCCTGCATCCATACTGCATCCTGGTCAAGGAAACCTACTTTAAAATGTCAAACACAATGTCATTGTGACTAGATTTGATTATACTCAATAGCTAATAACATTCCTGATGAATTTAGCTTTAAAGCTGAAGTAGACAGGTTGGAAGAAATATGATTAAAAAAATTTATATAACGGTCACTATATCCTTTCACATACAATGTTTTCAGAATCATCTTGTAGTGTACCGTTGAGCTGTAAAATGAGAAAGTTTGTGACCCGGCAGCCATGTTGAGATCAGTTGAGGAAATACCAAGCACCGCCCACCGGCCGGAGCAAACCTTCTCATTTTACAACTAAACAGTACACTACAAGATGTTTCTGAAAACATTTTATGCGAGAACTGGTCATTACAGTAACAGAATATTGATTCATATTTGATCAGCGCTGCCTAGTTTGACCGGTTGATCTGAGTTTTCCAGTGATTGACAGCTGCCTCCGTAGCTAACAGCGAATAGGAATGCTTTCTCTCTCTGAAATGACCTGTGATTGGCCAAAGTCTCGATTTTTTTAAAGCCAGAAAACAGAGCCAAGACAAAGAATGAATATTGCCAAGAAGTGAAAGTCAATTGTTTGTTCCAATGCAACACAATATGCTGAAAGGTTTTTATGGAATTTTTGCCTAATGAGGCCAAAACATTCTGCCTACTTCCACTTTAAATGGCAGAAACAGCAGGATAAAGATGTAAAGATTTATCTTAAGATGAAGGATCGCTACTGTTCACATGGCGGTGTGTAATCAGTGGCTCTTCAGTGACATGACTTTTCTCCGTGATCACACAGTAACATCTAACTTTTAAATCCACGCATCGATAATGAACAAGCTGGCCTCCCGTACTACTCCACCCACATAACCCTTTGTTCCAAAATGAGACATCCACTTCTTGAAAATGTCATGCCTGCTCGGAGTGTTAACACAAGAGAATTGATTTGTGCAGGTCATTTACTGGACGTCCTTGGTTGAGAGAGGCCCTTTTATAGACCGGATACATAATAAGTTAGAGATTTTGAATGTCGACCTTCAGAAAAAAAATACTTTCTTCTCTTACATTGGATATAAAGACTTTGGAAATATAATTGTTCATCTCTTTCCTGCACCGAAATGTGTTTTACTTACAGTACGAACACCTGCACAATTTTTGGTCTTGTAATTAAACATATACATGCCATTAACCCTCTGACACCCACAATAGACCCGTTTTTGTCTTTTTTTAGGAGGCGATATCAGGTGTATAACTGTAGATGTGACATAGAAGTGGTGTACATCATCTGAAAGCTGAGAACCTGAAGATTAATTTGAGATGCAGCTCAGCACTGTGTGTCAAGTTGTTCTAGTCATTAATAAGAAATAAACAGGAATTAATTAATTAATCCATTAATTATAATAAATTGTGAAAAGTGTTTAAAGGTTTAGAACATTATGATCAAAGTATATGATGTCTATTATGTCTCATAAGCTGTTGCAGCAATTTTTTGGGGTTGATACCATTTGTTACGCAGATTCTGTGGTAAATTTGATCATTTTTTTATGCCTCGAGAACTGAAAAAAATTATCAATTATCCCTCCAAAATACCACATTAAGACACCAAGACCTTGAGAAACACCATATAAAAAGCCATGCTGTGATTTGGTTTAAAAAACTTTTGAGATTTGGAGATTGGTGCAAGAATTGCATTTCTTTCGGCAATTGGAAGGCGGGCATTTCTCTTCTGGAAACTGCTCAGAAACCCCTTTATTGTCAATCTACCTAGGAAAGCCATCCATCCTCTGAATGCCCTAGGTGTTTAGTTTGTGGCTGTAAAGTTTCATATGGCTGTGATTATCCTAGAGGTCACCACAGGTCATTTTATATGAAATATCTACTGTGGGGACTAACATCATCACACATGAATACCGTTGGGCTCATTGGATCCACAAGAGTCTCAGCTTTACAGTGATACCCAATTTATGTAATTCAAGACTGTGTAGGGACCCCAGTATGCAGAAATGTTTTTTGCCCAAAACTGCATGGGATTAGCATAATCCCATATTTGCATGTCTGTAAAGGGGAGACTCGTGGCTACCCATAAAACCCATTTTCATTCACATATCTTGAGGTCAGAGGTCAAGGGACCCCTTTGAAAATGGCCATGCAAGTTTTTCCTCGCCAAAACTTAGCGCAAGTTTGGAGCGTTATTTAACCTCCATCCTGACAAGGCAGTATGATTGGTACCAATGGATTCCTTAGGTTTTCTAGTTTCACATCTGTGCCTTCACTCAACCTTTAAAACTGAACCTGCTACAGCCTCTGAAAGACAGTAAAGTCGGTCGGGATCGCTGGCGGGTCTCAAGGGGTTATTACTATTAAGTCATAACATTTTAGCATTTTCAGACATTCATTGCCAAGGGCTACATTACATTTTTCATAATTTCTTAAGGATATCATATTAAAAGGGGAGTAGTGAATGTTTAACAGTGTTAGTGTAGTGTTGTAGTAACTTATAGATGAAGGAGATAATAGGTGTTGTTCTGGTTTTAATTATTTAGGCAACACGAAAAGACTGGGAACCTTACAGAGGTGGAGCATGGACCTGCCTGTCAAGTAGGGATCACGATTCTCCAAATCCACGATTCGATTAAATTTCGATTTAAACATGTCATTGTTAGACTATGGAGTCTTGATTTGTAAAGATAAACAGACCATTGGTTTTATGCCCCTGATAACTATCATTTACACTTTCAAATGATTCATTAAAAAGAGAACTGAACTCTCTTTTTATTTAGAAAGTGTTTCAGAAATTAGACTTCCAAAGTCTACAATATAAAAAGCTGAATCTTGTCAATATTAGTATCTGTGTGACTCACCTCAGTACATAATCATTGCAAAATAAAAACCATAAATCCTTCTGCAGTGCATTAGAGTGTGCTGCAATCTACAAAAATACAGTGTTGTTGTCATTTACTGTCACGCTTGTTTCTCTCCTCTATCTAACTCCCCTGATCGCTGTTTGTCACTGAGGGTGGAGGCGTAGCTTTGTACACAGTCTGTGTGCAGTGAGACGACACTCAGCAGCCCGCTAGCTTGTTGCTCTCACTACCAATATCAGCTGCTCTGATTCAACAATGTTGAGCTGAAAAAACGTGCATGTAGGCTGAAATTGAACCGTGGTGTTGTTCTCTCGGGAGATGCAGTTACTTAAAGTTAAAACAAGTAAAAGTAGAAGAGCTATGATGAGTGAGGAAACTAACTAACTAACTCACTAAAGTCCACTAGTCACTAGCCTAATTCATGAGAGCCTAAGTCACGCCCTTTCCGATCGACCACCATGGGACCTTATTTCGGAAAAAATATTAACGGTTGTCAACGGAGAGAGATAAATATGTTTTGATTCCGTTTGAATTGCGCCATGAATCACACATAAGATGTTTGTCAATTTTCAGCATAATTTTGCAAGTCAAGAAAGTCGCAGTTTGTTGTAAAACTGTTGAAGTATCAGACTGTGAAAATACATAATTAGAAATTCTACACACCAAAAAGTTGCATAAGTGATGTCTCTCTCTCTGAAGCTACAATGCATGTGTGTTTTCTTACTGGGATGTAGGCCTACTCACATGAGAAAACGGGTCTTGCTCGTTCTTTAGCTTCCCGGCTGATAAAAAGACCAGGAGTCAGGAGTGGATAAAACACTTAAGTAAGAATGTTTCTTTTGTGTGTGGAACATAGCTAAGATAGCTAGCGCTACGAACCGTGCTTTCTTGACTTGCAAAAATGATGTGTTAAATTGATAAACATCATATTTTGGCGCAATTCAAATGGGATCCAAAAAAATATTTGTCTCTCGCCATTGACTGCCGTTCATATGTTTTCCGAAATAAGGTCACCATGGGGTCCATCAGAGGGGGGCGTGACTTTGGCTCTCTATAGCCAAATGCAGGAAGTGTCCTGAGTATCATAGCGACAGGGATGGCCCACATTTCCCATCATGCCTGCCTCGTCCCGAGTGCTGGACTGAGTAGTTTGCTGTGTTATGTTCCAAAATGCAAATGTTACTTTTGTTAGTGTTTGTAATGTAATGTGTCTAGTCAGAACATGGTGGCTTATGTTGGTAATAGTGATTTTTGTGCTGGTTTATTTTCTTTTAAGTTCAAACCTTGAGAGAGATTGCTGTTACATTTCTTCAGTGCAGCTGGGTTTTCTTTCCTTCTAAACATGTGGGTGGAGTCGAAGAGGAATAAAAAAAAAATTATCGTCAATCTTGCTTCTGATTTCGATGGTCGAGATCGGAAGCCGATTTCCGATTTAGAATCGAAAGTGTGTCACCCCTACTGTCAAGTGAACCGTCTTAAGACGTGCAGTCACACTGGAATGTAAGAACGGGCACAGTGTGCAAATGACTGTATTGGCCCGGCCAAGACGACACGCCCAACTGATGTTTTTTGGCGTCTGTGTTTCTGTGTGGGGGAAAAAGTGCATGAAAATCTCGTCCCAGTCCCCCTCGTCTCCCTCTCACTCGTCTCATGTTTATACAGTTACTTCCTCTCGCTCCAGTGCTCCTCTTCCCTCCTCATTTCCCTAAGTGCCTTTGTGTGTTTGTGTGTGCACATGTGGAAAGTATAAGATAACACACACACACACAGGAATACACCGCATCACATCGCCGGTGTTAAACAGGAGCAAATGAACCTTGAATTTGCCAGGGGGGGATTTAGTGCATGGTCTCGACTCTTCAATGTCCAATTAGGAACGCATTGTTCTCGTCCATTCATTTAGCAGACATTAAAGCACAGTGGCGTTCTGGCCCGTTGATTAGAGACTTGCACTATTTGTTTGTCAATCAACAAGCCGGAGAGCTCAGGTGGGCCTCGCACAGACTGCGCTCCGATGGAAAGAAAATCAATGTCAAACAAATTGATTACACTTACTTCATTAAATTCTGATTTAATGAATGTATAATCAAACCATTTTCCTCCAGGTTAATTCAATTTGGGCCAAGTCTAGTGGCTTACTGCCTGCGACTGCTGATGGCCTTGTGCCATGTTCTTACACAGCTGATAATTTATGGTGACTCTGGCAGCTGTACTGTGTTGTTCAGTGGACACTTTGCCAAAAGACAATCCTTACTAATTGCAAGTTTTGGGTCAAGACAAAAGCTGTACGTGCCTGCTTCGGAAAACTTCGGAGTGATGGTTTTATATCCAGACTGAATGCAAATCTGAGCTGGTCCTGAAATCTGGATCATATTATTATGTGACAGTGATCAGATAGGATTTGTGTGTTCATCATTAATCTAGTTGCATTGATTTATTTGTCACATAACTTCCATCCTTAAGATACAGCACTTCCGTTGTTAACTTAACCCAAACTGCGATCTTTTCCGAAACCTAACTAGTAGTTTTGTTGCCTAAGCCTAACCAAGTTGATCTTTTCCCTCAACCTAAGAAAGTAGTTTATTGCCTAATCCTAACCAAGTTGATCTTTTCCTAAACCTAACTAAGTAGTTTTATTTTGAAAAGCCTGGAGCGGAAATTGACACCTTCATCACGTGTTGCTGGACATTCGTAGGAAAATGCACGAAAAATAAGTTGTAGAAAGTCGTGCGAAAAAAAAGAAAATTCTTGTCTATGTACACAAATCAGTACATAACATTTTGTGATTATTAATCATTGATGATTCAATTTTGTGACTATTTCAGAAACTGCCATGGAAACTGTGCTGTTCAGAAAGCTCCGGAGGGATTGAGAGTGTTTTTTTTCCAGACTGAGCTGTACCTGAAATCTGGTTATTATGTGACAGTGACAGATGGGATTTGTGTGTTCATCATTAATCTAATGGCATTGTTGGAGTGGTGGACAAACACAGATACACTCTAACCTACATTTAGTAGTGGAGAATAACCTAGATGTACAGTATATCTACCAGCTGTAGTTATTTACTTTATAAACTAGACGTGCACTCGGAGAGTGCAGACCTCCGCCAAGGCAGGTTTCATGTACGCCACTCCTCATTTGCATTACGTTGAGGTCTCAGCTTCTTTATGTAAATCAGGCTCGTCCGACTCGACTCGCCGCCTTTGGAAACTCCCTAGAAACTTTTAACCTAACCGTTGCCAATCAGATTCAGCAACTGCAGAGCTTATTTCTTGCATAAAATGTTTCCAGAAACACATTTGGGTGAACTATTTTCATAATATAAGAGAAGAAAGTTTCCAAAGAGCCACCATGTTGGTTCCGGTTTGAAAGCTGGGAGCAGCAGCCCACGAGGAAAAACTTTCATCCAATCAGGTGCCTAGTGCTTTGTGTTTAGTGGCAGCCCATCAAGTGTCCCATGTTGGGAAGCGAGGCAATCCCTCGCGATAAAAATTTGAGTTGTTGACAGACTTTTCTCCTCTGAACTTCTCACATGGTTTCATTTCAATAACTGATGATCAATATTTCACTACAATTCAAAGATTAGAGATAAGTCCAGAAACTGAAAACAGATTTATATTTTAGACCTTAGTGTCTTCTTCTTTTCTCCCCCATTGGAGTGGCCTGACCCCTAGGCTGGAAACCACTGGACTAAACTACTTAACTGTGTATAAAGTAGTTAAGCTAACGGCAACAAGCTGCTCTAACATTGATGCTTCACTATTTACTATCTAATAATGTCAAATAGAATCAGATATCAGTCACAGGAGACATTTGAAAAGTAGATAATTTAGCTGTGAAATAAATGTAGTAAAGGACAAATATACAATATATCCCTCTGAAATGTGTAGTACTAGAAGTATAAAGTGGCATAAAATGGAAATATTATATACTGGTACCTTAACAGTACCTCAAAAGTGCACTGTATTGTAGGCAAATGTACTGGGTTACATTCCACCATTGAAGTAGTATAAAGGAAAGGAGGAAACCAGGAACACTTCCACTGACCTAAAACAGCGGTATTATCCTTTAATGTCATTCTCCACCAAATTAGCTGCACCGCGGGGCTCCACAGAGGATTAGTGACCGCCTCAATCCAAGAATATTATGGCACAATTCATTCACAGTATAAATCCCAGTCTGTGAAATGGCATTGGATTTGCAAATGGTCTATAAATTATGTAACTAGTGTTTCAGCAACATGGAACTACGTCTTTTTGTCATTTTACTTCCTGTCTATATAAACACTGTCCTTATCCAGACATATGGAGTGAACCACACTACTGTTGAGAAAGCCTCTGGCAGGCTGGACCTTTAGTAATTAGAGTAATTACAATTGTCACTTTGATTATGAGCAAGGTTTTCTTACTTCTGAAACAGAACCTTGAACTTCCTGTTTCACTACAGCTCTCAATATCCAACACATTCTCACTCCCAACTCGTCAAATACAGCAGCTTGATCAGTGGCCCTAAGCTTCAAACTATGACGCTCTAGGTACCCTTCTAGCGTCAGTTTTGAACGTGTCAGGAATAGGGATGTTATGATACCAGAAATGTAGTAATCGATACAATACTAGTGAAATTCCACGATTCTCAATACCAATTCAATACCACGATAAAATTTTTTTTTTAAAGTTTCTCACCCAGACCTGCATTTTACAAGATGACATTTGAACACATCATGATCATTTTATAATTTACCTTCGCCCAATAACATGTTTTCATCATAATGTAACTCAGTGTAACCTCCATACGTTAGCTGTTAGCTACGTTATTTAGACAAGCAGGACTGTGCTGCCCATCAGCTGCTAACAGCTTACGTTACTAGCTCTCCTCCTGCCAATTTCAACACAGATTTGTTGTTCGCAATGTAGTATTATCAAGGACATTTTTTATCGTCCATGGGACGACGAGACAACATTAGTCTCGAGCCCTGACAGGATCGACTTGGTACCGAAGTATCGGTTCTTGTGACATCAGTGGTCAGGGACGGCGAGTCTAGTTTCTGCTCATTACATGCGTATTGTCTTTTCAAAATAAACTTCCGTCTTCACAGGACGTTAGGTTTAGGCAACAAAAAACACTTAGGGTTAGGAAAAGAGCGTGTTTGATGTTAACTTGACTGACTAACGACTCATTTGACAAAATAAGTAAATTTCAAGTATGAAGTGAACCTTTTTGGACAACTGACCTTTTGACAACAAGAAGAAAAAAAAAAAACATGAAGGTAATAATCTTCCCCCTAAGTGTCCTCTCAGCCTCACACTGATGGACACATCAGCCCTGTGATTTTCTCTCATTGTGAATTAATGCAGAAACAAATTAATAGTTTCGACTTGAGCGAGCTTGATGAATGTCAGAGCGAGAAAGGAGTCAGTCTGCGGGGACTCCGTGGTTGCTATTGATCACAGTCTGAGTGGGAATGTATGAGTGTGTGCATGTGCATATGTTTAAGACAGAAAGAGAGGAGGGGAAGATGCTTCATTCATTACTGTCATTATGCATCATCAGCTAATACTTGGAGGATTGAGCTGAGTGATCAGAGGGCTGTAACGATTTTTGGCAGCTTCCCTCTGCGGGGGGATCCTCGTTACGGCACCAACGAGGAAGACAAAGGCGATGACAGGCTGACAAGCGGTCCCAGTGCCCTAGTTTATGACATTAATGAGCGGAAGAAAAGAGGCTAGACAAAGTGAGGTTATGTGAAGTGTGCATTTGTTTGAAACAAGAGAGGGGAGAAGGGGAGAGCAGACAAAGGTTGATGGTGTGTGTTTGTGTGGGAGATAAAGGGATAAAAAACACAGAGGAAGAACAAGACCAGACCAATTCACATTTTGTGTTTTCTCTCTATGTCTGTGTTTGTGTGAAGTGCAAAGAAATACACAGCAAAACAAAAAAACATCTGAAAATGATGGAACATCTTGAAATGATTATCTCATTACTTCAGCATGTTAACATGGACAGGATCCTGAAACATGGAGCCATTTGCATGCCTTTAAAGTGATAGCTAACAGTTGTGCTGTAAGCTAAATTCTAACACATCTTAGTTAAGCTCAAAAGAAATAGGCGGAAAAAATAAAATTGGTGGAAGACGCGTCTTTACTTCCTCCCACTGTACAAAAGTGAAGCTAACATATGGTTGTGTCTAGAAGGTAATCAACAAGTTGCGAAACTCTTGCAAGATAAGGTTAGCCATTGACCTCAAATGGTTAACGTTAGGCATTGACTTTGAATGGTTAAGGTTGGGATAAGTCTTCGGGCAGCTAGTCTCGCAAGTTTTTGGAAGTTTTCGCAATTTGTGGGATGCCTTCTCGATACGACCCCAAAATATCCCGGATACGGGAGCTGCCATCTTGAGATTTGGACTTCATTTGGAGCTAGAGTCTGTGCTGTAGTGATCGAGAGGGCTGGAGCCGCAGTATCAAAGGTGCTGCATACACACCCGCCCGAGCCAATCACAAGCTGAGCACGGCCACAGCTTGTTAGCGCGAGCCACCTAGCTGCTACATTAGCACCGCGGTAGTTGTTTGGCTAAAAAGACACAACAACTAACCATAATATCTCTATAACTATATTCATGATCAAATTGGCACATGTCCTATTATACAGACGGTTAGGCTATGGAAATTTACATCTCCTCTCTCGTACAATTCCCGAGCCTCTGGCTCCACGACAATCATGGCGTCTCACCCTTCTTTTTATAGCATCAACTATCTAATTAAAACAAACATTTCAGAAAGGAGGAACTGTCATGTCATCCATCAGCCCCTCCACCCCAAAAATATATCAGCAATTAACTTAGTGAATACAATGTTACTATAACTGATAGCAATGACAAAAACTATGAACCTAAGCCCCAAGTTGTATGAATAGGCAATGTCCCCATTGAAACTACTCTTTAGGTTAGGGCTGTACAACTTATTGGTTTAAAAGCTAACATGTTGATGTTCAGCAGATATAATGTTCACCATCTTAGTTTTGTGTGTTTGCTAGTTGGTACTAAACACAAAGTGCAGCTGAGGCTGATGGGAATTTCATTAGCGCTGCAGGTGTTGACCTGAAGACGGAGCTAGAGGAAGAGTCAGAGGATGACTCAGTAGATTTCCTCCTGGAAACATGAATGTCTGTCCAGTAGATAATTTAATGGCAATCCATCGAGTAGGTAAAAATATTCCAGTCTGGACCAAAGTGGTGGACGAACCAACCAACTGGCCGACCGGCTGACCAGAAGACCAACATTGCCACTAGCGTGGCTAAAAGGAGCTTGGGTTCACAAACAGAAGAATAATGGCAGCCAACATTTCAGCTCTCACACTGTCAGTGCTGCTCAGATTGCTTGACTGATTCACTGAAGCTCTTTTGCCCAAGGTACACAGTTGCTCTACTTTTGACTTCTTTATGTTGACTTCCTGAACTGATAAACCCAAAGAAACCCCACAAACTTTTTCCCACAACCATGCAACAGGGACATTATTGTGGCTACTAATCAATTTAGGATCGCATTTCAGGAGCCATATCATGCACACAACCTTAATCATCATCTTCAGAGAGGGAAAACTGGTATTACTGGGTCATAGAGCTCCTGAATCTACATCAGCCAGTGGACTGTCAATAGCATATGCCTGCTGACAGCTAAGAAGTAGCTTAAATAATTTGTCTGAATTTTGCAAACAGCAAGTCCAGCAGTAATTCAGTGTGTGTCCAGTGTGAATGGTGAGACCACCACAGTGGATTAATCTGCATGTAAGACAAAGAACAAAGCATAAAAGGGCACCACAGCAAGTCATTGTTTTTTCAGTCCCAACAGATATGCAGAATAATCACCTGGGACAGAACCCTGGCTACACGGTCTAATTAACGATTTCATTATTTCTCTGAGTCATTACATCCACGTTTGAAGCTGATGTTTCTTTTTTGTCTTGTTCTCTCATTATACAGTGATGTCATTATAATTTCACCCCTTTGTTCTTCTCATCCAGTGTTCATTATGCTGCTTTTATAGCTATTTATGTAACCAATGTCTCCAGAGCAGAGTATTCTTTAGCCATGGTAACAGCATCCTTTGGTTCAGACTGAAATTTAGTGCTCAACAGCTATTCAGAGGATTGCCATGCAATTTTATACAGACATTCATGATTTTCAGAAGATAAATCTTGACTTTGGTGATCCCCTGACTTTTACTCTGGTGTTGACTTTCAGTGAAATGTGAAAGCAAAATGTAAAATTAACTTTTGGATGGATTGTGATGTAATTTGGCTCAGACATTCATGTTCATCTAGGGTGACCAAAAGGGAAATCACAAGAACCAATACCAAGTCAATGGCAAAATTCTGCAAACATGACAATACTCGTTTTTCTACAGTAGCCTACCGCAGCTGACGGGGATCAGGGCTCGAGACTAAACCAGCGTTTTGATTAGTTATAGCCTAATAAAACATGAAATTATGACGTTATTTTGATGTTGTCCATAGACGGGCACTGTCATGTCTGTAGCCTACATGAATTATGGCTGTTGTAGTTCTTTTTTTTTAGCCGTTTACAGTAGTGCCACAAATTGATAAACAACTATGCATAGTAGCGACGCATAGCGGCATCGTTGAATAAAACATTCACAGAGAGAAATTAAACCTTCCATTGCTGACATGGAGCCCGGTGACCTGGGACCTGGTGAACATCCAGCCAAAAAATAGAAATCTTTATGTAACGTTGCGTTACGTTGCGTTGCGGAAGAGTGGGAAGAAAAATACCCATGGATCATTGCTGCCTTACGAGATCCAAACAGAGCGTTTTGCAAAGACTGCAGGGAAGAATACTACTATTATTATTACTACTGTTCATTGACACTGAATGTAATGTGGTTGTAGACTGTTTGTGTTGTTGCTTATGTGTTTGTATTTGACACTTAAAACATGAATTTTTGCATCTACCACGAGGTACTGATCCACCGAGGTTTATCAGTGTGGAGATCAGAGGTCACAGTCAGCCTGGAACCTGGTACATGATGTTTGCTGACATGAGGTTTTGACCCCAGAGAGGTTTCCCTGTGCATAATGCCACCGTGCTTTATCATGCATGATTTTTTTTTCAGTCAGATGAATATTTGCTCTGACCCTTGCACCCGCTACTGTTGTTTGTTTTCAGAAGATGCTATGCATGCAGTAGTATTTTACATTTTTTTCAAAATTAAGATCACACTCCCCTACAGATTGTTCAAGGTTCAACATATTCATCCATAAAAGCATGTCAGTTATCGTGCTCCCATCCGAAACAACCGACACCGATACAAAGACATAGGAAATAAGTACCCAAAAACTGTCCTTCTCTGTGGACTGACTCCGCATGTTCTGGAAATAGAAAATACTGGATAAAACAGATTTCGACAATACTATTAGTGATATAAAAATATCCATTACTTGCAAGTGAAATTTAATTCCTGTTATAAGCATTAAAGCATACATTTAAAATAAAATGTGTTCAGGATAAATTGCATTTTTTTTTAATTATTTCAATTTTTTTCTACTTTAGTTTTACTTTGATTAATATAAATACAAATACTAAATAGAAATAGAAATAAAAAATAATAATCTATTGATCTATTTAATGTTGATAAAATTGAACACATTGCACTATTAATGTTGACAGTCTAGTGTTTTGCTGTTCAGACATTACACAGCTACTTTCAAGCTGCTAGTGTGTTGTTTTGTAATTGTTACCACCAGGAGGAAAGCGACTCAATACATGTATAATTTTCTGTAACAGCTCTACAAAATAAACCTGGATTTAAAGACTATAATGATAACACTGTTTTGATACAGGTTAATTCCACACTCAGTTTATTGCCTCGCAACTGCAATCATGCCAGGTACAACTACATCAATATGCACTCACAATAATTACACGGCTGCTTTGTCTGCCTACTGTAATGCTGCAGCCATAATTTTTTACCTCATCATATCAGTGATGTGAGAGATTGTCTCTCACCACCTGTTAGGCACCAAACACGCACTCCTGTTCAAAGCTTTGTCTCAATTTTTGACTGCTTGTTTCAGATTATTTGACTTCATTTCTTTAATGGGGGAGGGAGGAGAGTGTAAACATGTAACATCTGTATGCAGGCTGCAGTCTGGATGCAGTGTTTGGAAGTGGTGACAACAGTGACAGCTCAGGCAAAGTAACAGGCAGCTTGAGAGTGGGAGGAAGAGGAGGAGGAAGCTCTGCTGCAAAGTTAAAATAGAACTAAAGAAAATAATTAAACCCTTTTCCCACCAAAATTAGCACGTATAGGCGATGCAGGTTTTTAAGCACGGGAAAAAACACTAATAATAGGCGTTCTTTTTTTAAAACTGATACTTATTCAGTCTCTCTTTCAAACTCTCAAACCAGAGTTGGTGATTTTTGGAACAGTGGAAAGACTAAGAGATGATTTTGATGAGTATTGTTTCTGTCGATTTTGAATGAAGCATGTTTTACAATAATAAGTAAGATAAAAATGATAGTTTCTGTCAATGGAGTCTGCTGGCTTTGAGGAGAGCAAATAAAAGCTGTTTCTTTTCACATCTTACTGGGTGAATTAAGGGTGTATTTTAACCAAACCAGAGTTGGTGATTATTGGAACTGTGGAAATACTAACAAAGACATTTTTGATGAGTTTTATTGTGTTTTTGTTGAGCTTGAATGAAGTGTGTTTTAAGACGATCAGTGAGGTATAATGACTGTTGTCTGACTGGAGTCTAATGGCTTTGAAGAGAGCACAATAATTGCATGTTTTGTATGCTGATAAATTATAATAACTGTCCAAATCCCTGTTGGTTTTATTCATTATAAATATTCACTTCAACAAGTGTCACATAATATCGCACCGGAAAAGGGGCCGAACGGCCGATCATGTCAGACTACTAGTCATTTGCTCCGGGAATGAATTCTGATTGTAACCTTTCCCACTAAGGACAAAAAACAAATGTTATTAAGTTTTTTTGTCCAGTGGGAAAGGGGCTTTATTGTTCATATGTGTTGCGAAATCACCTCTATGTTTCTGTGGTCTTTTCTCAAAGAGGTCAGTCAAACAGGTCAAATACTGATTTATGTGAGAAGGAAAGAGAAATAGTCGTTACAGCAAAGGTCACTGCTATTTTACACTGCTGTTGACATGTAATACTTCAGAGTCATATTCAAAGACAAATCCAACGGACCAGTGGGTAACCACATGTCTGACAGCCGGGTGTTTCACTGCTGAAATCCCAAATAAATGTGTGTTTCCCGCCAGTGGAGCAGCAGGTCAGACGTGCAGTGCATGCAGTGACAAGCTGGACTTCTCTGGCTAGAGCAGCGTGAGAGAGCCTCTGAACCGTCCTTCACTTGCTGACTGACTGAGCTGGCAAAACTTCAGTCCTGCTTCCCCTCCAAAAAACCTTATTTACCCAGAAGTCTGAGGGAGATCTGTCTGGCCCTGCTCCGTGTGTCCTGAAATCCTTGACACCAAGAGGATACTTGATGTGCAGCGTGTTGGCAGAAGAACTACTACTGTCAACTCACACACACACACACACACACACACACACAGGTGTGTGAGACAGAAATATTAATGTCACATCAGTGGTGCAAAATAAATAATTATGTTTTTTCAAGTACAATACATAAGTACAATTTTGAGGTAGTTGTACTTTACTTGACCATTTACATTACTTTACTAACTTTACTTTACGTACTTTAAGTGAAAGTACAGTAGTTTTATCAGATTTATATAGTTAAAGTGGAAACACAACTTTTCAACTTTTATCTCTCCGGCGTTTCCAAGTGGTATTACTGTTGGCGCCGATGTCGCAAAGACAACTGGATCGCTTTTCATTCCACCTCAAAGCCTTGCAACTACCAACACAGCCCGGAAGGCTTATATATAGCATGATTGTGCGTTTCATGAGGACGCATTTCAAGCTTTTTGCATGTCATTTGTACGCCACGAAACAAAACTACGGTAATGTACACAGTTAGTTTTAGGCAACAAAACCACTCACTTAGGTTTAGGAAAAACGCCGTGGTTGGGCTTAAAATAAGTACAATAAGTAAAATACGTACAGAAACAACGTAAAATAAGTACAAAAACCCGTCAAAAACGTAACTTACAAAACTAAACAGAGGTCTCCCGGCTGAGAGTCCTGTTTGTTGGACTCATCCACCTTCTCTCCCAAACACCATAAGCAGTCTCTCTCCCTTTTTATTCTACATCACTAGCTCTGAGTGTAGCATATTTACATGGATGCGTTTGCATTGCAGTCAGTACAGACTACTTGGCTTACAAATGACACGCCAAAAGCATGAACGTCCTTCTTTTTGCATCATAAATGCCTTGCAAATTATCGTGTCATTCATACGCCTTTTTGTGCGAACGGGCTGACCAAGAACAAAGGGCACACTGCATTCAGTTTTCCACAGTCACTTCGGGTGTCTGCCCTTTCCTCTACTGGAGAGTGATGCTCTTTGGTAACAAGGGATAGTTACTGGGGAAAACAAAAGCGCTTTCCTCTTCCTGTTTTGGTTGAGAAATCGTTAACGCACTTCCTTTGTGCCGTAAATGGAGCCTTCATTTTCCCGGGAGATCGTACCCGGTGGCAGACGGAATTGCACAGTGAAATAATCTGGTGTCATTATTTATAGCCATCATATTGTGCAATCAACATTTACTTCATAATTATAAATTAAAGCTAAAAAACTTGTCTATAGACAGCTTAAGTAGGACTTTGCATGCAGGACTTTTACTTGTAATAGAGTATTTTCATAATGTTGTATTGGTATTTCTACTTCAGTAGTACTTCTTCCATCACTGCCTGAGATTAGCTAAAACAAGACCATATAGTATTACTGCATGCTCCCTGTTTTCACTATAAAACCAATGTATAGAAATGCCAAGGAGATGCGATCCCGTCACATATATTGACTGGTAATTAAGTGGCACAAGATGCAGTGGTTATAGCATTGAGTGGTATCCATAGCAACAAGCATCATCTGGTCCCGCAGCCCTTGTGTCCTCTGTATACTACTCTATCTTTGACTGAGAGAAACATAATGTGCAAAAAATACCACAGTGAGTTTTTACAGCAGTAAATTGGCAGCTCACTGCTCACTGCTGTATTTTTTCTCGCGCTGCCACAGAATCAGATCCAGGAGCCCACAGTGACCATTGCTCAAATTAATGTGTGACGATATTTGTGCCTTACATTCTGCTACTGAAAGATGTTGATTGGCTTGTCCAGCTGCACCAGTGTCGTGTAGGTATATTTTAGTGTTCACGTTAGCTGGCGTTTTCACGACCCGTGCACAAGAGCGAGCTGTAAAAACTCAACAGTAGATGCTCCATCATCTATGCTTTACTGTAGTGTGATATATATATATATATGTATATATATATATACACTAACATCACCACCAATAACTCCAGTTTATAATAAAAGTGATTCCCTGACATCTACAACCAAACTTGAAGCCAGATCCTGATCTTTGCATCCATCTGGGGGTTTTATCCAGACACAGGATCCAACCTGTGGTGAGCTCTCAGATGAATAGCGTTGACACAGACAGGCTTTTCTGCCCGTTACAGATGAACCTGTGTGGCTCTGCATGCCTCAAGGGGATGCCGTAGTCTGGCACACTACTTTGTCTTTGAACACTCTAGCACGGTGCTTGAAACTGTGGGTGGTCACCGGCCCGCACCTGGGGACATGCTTTCATGTAGCAACAACTATATATATATATATATATATATATATATATATGTATTTACATATATATATATATATATATATATAGGGATGGAACAGTTCAGGGGAAAAACCGTGAAAACCGTTCAGTTCGCTAGTCACTGTTCGGGTTGTGTATGAATTGTTCGTTTCATTTGAAATAGGTTATGAGGCCCATTGTGTGCTTCTTTTCATGTAGAGTTTGGCTCCCTTTTATTGTCACACTACAAATGGGGAACAGCCTCACAGTTTTCAGTCAAAAAGGGCCTGCGCAGAAAAAAACAACTTCAAATAAAGTTATCGGGGGGAAAAAAACTTCTCAGTTGGCAGGGATGAAGTGGCGAGTGCGGCTTAAAATAAGTAAAAACACGTGTAGAAACAACTACAGTAAACACGTCACAAACTTCAATAAAAAAACATGTGACAAACTTACTCACAAAACTAAACACCAGTCAACAATGGTCTCGACCATGGGTTTCCTGGTTAAAAGTCTGTGGTTTGTTGGACCCATTCATCTCCCCAGCCGCCCACTGTGTGTTTACATTGCATTCAGTACAGGATACATAGCATACAAATGACACTCGGAAATCAAACGCCTTGCCCATTATCGTGGCATTTATACGCCTTTTTGTGCAAACAAGCTGGTTAAACACAGAGATCAGAGGAAGGAAACTAGCGGGACAGTAAATGACAGTGAAGAAGCAGTAAAAGACTCCCACACTATACTGAAATGAAATGAGTGCACTTAAATTAGGTAAATACAATATTTAGTTTATTTCTTTCGGAGGGGCGGGGGAAAACTCTAAAGTTCATTTCATGTTTTATTGCTCATTGTTTGATGATTTAAGGGCTACACTAAAGTAAAATTACATTTTTGATGAGCCCTTCTGTTTGGATGATTAAAAAACAAAATTCGAGTTGTGTTTTAGTGAGGAACATTTTTAATTGTCCGATTTTATTTGTAGAGTTTGTAACATACAATATTTATTTGTAATTTAATGCGTTAGGCTAAGAATATATGTTCATGTCCGAAAAATGTCTCACCACTTCCACAGTATTTTCTGTGTCATATAATTAACTAATTACTGAATGTGATGGATTTCAACTGTTCAGAGATGAAGGTCATTGTGGACCAACATTAATCAGACACATGTAAGTCTACACAAAGACAAATTCTGGTCTCCATTAAGAGCAACTCTTATGTTGTCTTTGTACAAGGAATTCATTCTCTCAATCCTCGAACAGTAATATAATATGTGTTTGAAGAAGACAGACACAAGTGTGGAGCTTAAATTTATGTTTAAATAAGTCTGTCCCGTGGTGACAGTTAATTTGCTCAATTTAAGCCTAAGGATAAAAAAACACTCAGAATCACTGAACTAAATAGATCGGAGCCCAAACCTGCATCGATGTCAAATCACTATCAACAAGCTGGAACAAGGCTTTTTAATCCTAAAATGGCACCAACTAACAAAGGAAATAGAGTCTGAGGAGCGTCCAGACCCACAGGAGCTTTCCTGCCGGTAATAGATGGGCCAGTGTGGCTGCATGTGTCTCAGCGGGCTGACTGAGTCTACCACAGCGATTCTTTTATACTTAGCAAAGACAGCGAGGAGAAAGAGGCTTCCCAAGCAGCCGTGACAGTCTGAGAAACAACACAAAGACGCCCCAAAACAAGGAGAGAAGCAGCTGAGAGTGGAACCGGCCTCTCCTGGGTGTTGGATTAATAGAATGCGAGGGTTGCAGCTTTGTGAGGTGGCGGCTAGAGGACTGAGGGTTGAAATGGGGAGAGGAGGGAGAAGACAAGGAGACAGGAACCTGTTTCTGCTACTGCTTCCTCCAGGGTTTCTGCAAGATTTACCAAGTTCAATTTAAGGCTTAAAGGCCTTTTTAATACCTCACAGAATGCAATCTAATGACATCATAATATACCAGCCAAAGTATGAAAGTATGATGGAAATCCAGGTGGCAACCTCCGCTTCTGACAAGTGAAGCCGTAAGTGCCTTAAACTTGCATTATTTCTAATATCCAGCAGGGGGCGACTCAATCGCTAGTCAGCTGATCATACACTACCAAAGACACAGAACACATTGTCATGTATACATTGTTATTACAAAATATAGATTATAGTTTGATATATAACATCACTGCCAACAGCAGGCAAGACAAAATATTTAAGACTATTGTAAATGAAATTCAAGACTTTTAAATTACCTTCTAAGCCGTTTTAAAGGAAACTAAATGCAAGGCAATTTAAGACTTCCCAAGACATGCAGATACCCTGTTCCTCTTATTAATTTCTCCAATATGACAGCAAAAATAGCCTCTGACCAGTTATAATAAAAGGAGGACTTGGGCTATGATATTGGATGATGTACGATTTGTTCCACAGACCTGCAGCGACTTCATTAGCGGAACATTGTGATGTGTGGAATAATAATATTGGATACTAAATTTAATGCATAATGTTGCCTCATAGAAAAGAGTTTTGTACCCGTTTGGAACGTAAGTCATTCATATTCATTAATGCTGGGGTTTTTTTTCAGTCATGGAGAAAGGCAATTCTCCCAGGTACAGGCAACAAAGTGAGCCAAGATCAAAAACTCCTTTCAAACAGTCTCTAGAAACAGGAGCTTCCTGTGCGATGAAAGCAGCCATGCTGAGGAAGTTACCTGGGAAGTTATTTTGTATTTTATTTTGCCAATCACAGCTGCCAAATTTGTTTTGAAATGCATCATGACCTCAAAAATGTTACTGACTGCCTCCTTTCTGAGTCTGGTTTTATCTTTTTTCTCTGCACAGCCTCTGCAGTGAGGCTCCACTTCCACCTGGAAAGTACTAAAAGATGTGGCATCTACAACCAACACGAGTGTAGTTTTAATGAGTCAGCACTCTTGTTGGGGCAACTTCAATGAATATAGGTCAGACAAAATGTATCCATGAGTTACGAGTTTGTCTGGTATCCCAAAATATAGTTTACAGTCCCAGAAAGTAGCAAAGCCTTTACTCAAAGTCAGTGCCGTGGTTAGCTATATTGCGTGAAGTAAGGCCTTTACACACCGGGGGGGGGTTTGATTTTGTTTTTTTTGTGCTATTAATTCACACGTCAATATATTTTTTAGAACTGTTGCTTTTGTCATGAGTACTTTCACACAGAACATGAATATTACACGGTGAAAAAGTGTTCAGCATTTTGTCAGTCGACATCTTGGTTTTTGACACTAGAGGCTGGAGCTAAGTACAACCGAACGCTGAATAAGACGTTTTTAGGCAACCAAAAAGGTTATAATTAACTTTCATGAACTGACGAAAAGACAGACAACACCCAGACCGGACAACACCATGGAAGCGACCTGTCAATCACAAGGTAGCCACACCCTAAAGCATCCCCTGCTTTATGATCTATTTGACTCTAAATGGGACCATAATTTAAGAAATGAATATCGTGCTGTATTGAAGAAGACTTAACACTAGCGATTGAGACCATAAATTCATGTTTACAATGTTTGCTGAGGTAATAAATCAAGAGAGAAGTAGGGCCATTTTCTCATAGACTTCTATACAATCAGACTTCTTTTTGCAACCAGAGGAGTCGCCCCCTGCTGACTGTAAGAAAGAATGCAAGTTTAATGCACTTCTGCATTGGCTTCACTTTTCCGTTGCCCACTGACCTATATTTATGATACAACAACATGGTGCCTCCGTAGTCAGAACCCAGGACAGCAAACTTTATTACTCCTTTCAACCTTGTCAAAGGCAGGGCAAACCAGATCCACTCCTTCCGTTCTTACCTTTCACAATAAAATCACTAGATATATAATATGCGCAGGTGAGTAGTTCACATTTTTGTGTCATGTATTTGTCACACCCCCGTTGTGTAAAGGCCTGTAGAGGGAGCAGATTTTTCTGGATGAAGTGTCCACATCCAGGTGTTTCAGATCAATCCCATTCAAATTCTGTCATCTCATCAATCGTTCATAACTGCTGATTCCTATCAAGGATCTCAGGGAGCTGCAGCCTGTTCCAGCTTGTAAGGAAATAACAGTCACTAGTCCATCAAACAGCAGACAAACAGAGGAGTCAGATTGATCGATAAAACCCACTCACATTCATAATACATGGAATGCCCCTCTACACTGTGCGAATTTTAACTGCCTCAGTTGAAAGAAACGTGGTAAAATCTATGGTCGTCAATTCGAAATGGTGGTCCTAGATCTCACTCTGCAACTGTCTCCTAGACGTTCTGTTTATATACAACTAATATACAACAGCAAATATGCTTTAAAAGAAACATAATGCTACCTGGATTATGTTTTCTGTTAACATAATGTGGAATTCATTAAATATCTGGCAAATCTCAAAAATCCTGATACTGAAGATAACATGGCAGTCCGTCAATCACTTTCGATTGTCACCCCTTTCGATTTGAATTAATTTTTTCCCACATATGAGAGACGTGGATTGATTAACCAGAATGACAAGCCATTTAGGAGATAGGGGCCCTCAAAGTAGACCCATATTGGACGACCACCGCTCCGAAAGACACAGATATCCATCGATTCTCTTTCGGGGGCAGAAGGCTTAGCAGGGTATTCCAGACGTCCCTCTCGCCAGCAACGTTTTCCAGCTCTTCCCGGGGGACCCCGAGGCGTTCCCAGGCCAGACGAGATAACGTCTGTTATGATTTGACGCTATATAAAAATAAATTGAATTGAATTGAATAATCTCTCTGTTCTGGGTCTACCCTGGGGCCTCTTACCAGTTGGACGTGCCTCGAAAACCTCCAAAGGGCGGCGTCCAGGAGGCATCCTGATCAGATGCCCAAACCACCTCAACTGGCCCCTTTCGACGCAAAGGAGCAGCAGTTCTACACCAAGCTCCGTCCGGATGTTTAACAAAGTTTAGGGGGGAAAAAAAGTCCTTGCCCTGTTTTCCAGCCACTGCTTGGCCCACGTTTAGTGTCTGCTACGCCTGACCTGCATATACTGCAGGCCTGCAGGAGGAAACTGGAGCACTGAGAGGACTCCACACAGAAAGCACCACCAGGGATTCACCCTGCGGGGACCTTTTTCCTGTGAGGCAACAGCGACAAACTGAGCCATTATACCGACTGTCAGGTCCATTTCAGCCACCAAAAACTGTACCTCCTCATTTTTAATAGGCTAAACTGCCTGATACTCAATATTTATGCTGATATACCCACCAGTCGGATATTCCACACAGAATTATGTAAATAATGTTTGACCCGGGTCTGATATTTAGCACTTTAAACAGCCCAAAGTGTTTCCACTCCACACTGAGCAGACAGGGTGGCTATCCTGCCTGGAGTCACAGCCACGCCAGCTAACAGGATTTGTTGTGGTGTGAATGGAGAATCTTCTTACCACGCAGTTTAAATACTCCTACCAGGACGCAAACTCTGCTGCTGCTTACAGTCATATTAGTGTCATTTTCTGCAGCTGCAACTTCAGGCTTTACGAAAGTAAACCCGTAAGTTCAACTTCCACACAGCGCAGCACAACATGAGTCATTGGGTGAATCATCCAGGTCAGACATCGAGAGTCGGTAAATAAAGTCATAGTTTTCTCATTAAGTGTGGTCAGATTAAAATAAAGAACTCCTTTATGAACTTATTGGTTTATAGTTCCTTTATATCATGACATCCATGCATATCTCGTCACATGCTTCGACCGTCGAATAACGCTGCTGGTGGGTTTACATTGGAGTTAGTTGAAAGCCCGGTTCGTCACATACTGTTGCTATAGGGTGCATCCGTGTGTCGGTTTCTAATGCCGAGGGGCACTTACCAAACTGTGGAAATTGATGGATTAGGAGTGAGAACGGATTGTCATATATGATAAACAGCAGTCATTTTTTTCACATTTTACATTGTGTCCACATTATTGCTTAAAATATCACTCAAACGATGTTGATTCTAAAAATAGTTTGACTACTTGACTTTTCATTGCAGTCATACTTCTCTTCAACCAATAGTTCAGCTGCATAAACACTTTCTTTCAAGCGTCAAAACAGCCCATCTTCAGATCGTATTCAGCGTCACTTTATACAAATCGGATGTGTCTCATTAACAGCTTCAGTTTCAGTGAATATCCTCCTAAGCTGAGGTTACAACAATTTCCGCCACTGATGTTGATCTGTGACAGGCTTAGTAAACATCTCCCTATTATTATGAATCTCCTGACACATTCAGTGCTTCGTCCACCTGCTAATATTTCCTCTTCTGTCAAATTGCATATTTGGTCTGTTGCATTTTGCTTTGCACCTTTAACTGTCTAATCATGTGTAACTGTCTCGTTATGTGCAAGAAGCAATTAGCCAAGTCGCAGTCCCTGTTCTTGGTGAACAGAGTGGAAAAAGCAATCCTGATTCTACATGTGTTTTTCTGCAAAAAGCATGGATATCCCATTATGAAAATGAATACGGTCACATATGGTGGAGTCATAATACGGTGCAGGTACCTAATGAGCTGCAGCCCACAGCCCTCCCACTAACTCCCATTACCAAAACATATCCAACCAAACCCACATAGCGCTCTCATTATGTGGCACATGTGGAAGGCCAGTAACAATACCCAGCCTCTCAATTAAAAAAAACAACACCAGCAGTACTCGTAAAAAGCTGCTGCAGCCAAATAGTTTTGTTTTTATACAAGAGAGACAGGGAGACGTTACATTTTCATTTTTCTCTCATGCTCGCTAAAATTTATGGCCAACAAAGGGGGGATACTCCATAATGTGCAGTGACAGGTGGATTTAATGACGCTGTATCTTCTCGTCAACGTGCACCTGTGCTGAGCCGACCGGTGTTATGGACTAATGAAGCGCATCTAGAGAGAAAGGGAAAGACAAACCGAGAGAAAGAGAAGCAAACAAAAGAAAAAAAGGGACGTAAAAGTCTTGATAGGTGAAAAACTGAAAAAGTGAGAAAGGAGTAGAGGCGTGCTGGTATACTGGCTACGAGCTACTATTTTCAATATTGATTAATCTGCCGATTATTTGATTCATCGATTAATCGTTTTGTCTATAAAATGTCACAGGATAGAAAACATGCCCATTACATTTTCCCAGAGCCCAGAATGACGTTTTAAAAAGATGTATTGTGTAGGATTTGGCGGCATCTAGTGGTGAGGTTGCAGATTGAACCCAACTAAAACTTCTACCATGCGCCAAGCGTGTAGGAGAATTATGGTGGCCAACGTGAAAATGTGAAAACGCTATTGGCCCTCTCTAGAGCCAGTGTTTGGTTTGTCTGTTCTGGGCTACTGTAGAAACATGGCGGCCAGCTTCGTGAAGAGGACCAGCTCCCTATGTAGATATAAACGTCTCATTCTAAGCCCTGACACACCAAGCCCACGGTCAGTTATTGGACAGTATGCTAGATTGACGGCGGAGATTGTCAGTGAAAGAAAACACTATAATTGCGAATCAGTGCACCAAAAGAGAAACGGAAGTGAGGAAAGCAAGCCAACGAGTAAAGTCAAGAGGACATACACAGATAACTCTTCTCATGTTTCATCGTCATCTCATCTGATTATTCTGATACACGGATATTTTCACAACGACAGGGTCATCTGGAATGAAGCTAAGTGGTGAGTGAGAGTGGTGTGAAAATGGTCGGCAGACGCCGCTTTGTTTCATGTACGTATCATAACAACAGCTTGTATATCCGCCATCCTCGGTCTTCCTGTTTCCCTTTTTGAATGACAAATACAGTCATGCTGCTGTGGAGTTATGACATCTCACCCAGGCGCAGCACGTACATGCTAAGTGGCCGTCAGCTGTAGTCTTTGCGATGTGTTCAAGTGCAACTTGTCGGCCAAGACAAAGGCGACATGAGGCGACGCAACAGTCGGCCTTCATCGCAGCTAGTTCTTTGACGTCGGCTTGGTGTGTCTGGGCCTTTAATGCAACACACTCCTGCTTTAAATTGTTTGTTTGGTCAAAAACAAAAAAAATATTCAGTTAACTATCACTTCTAACAAAGAAGAGCAGCAATATCTCACAGTTGAGCAGCTGAAAAAAATGAAACAATTCATCGATTATTAAAATAGTTGCAGTCAATCGACTGATCAACTGCCAAACATTTACTTGTCAGTAACTGGGATTTCACTACTTTGACATTTCATAGACTCAACGTTTAATCGAGAAAATAACTGAACTTAATGGATAATGAAGATAACTGTTAGTTGCAACCCTAATCAGAACATGTGTGAAAAAAATAATAGACGTGTAAGATCCAAGAGATGCAGCTCTGCAAAGTAATTAGTAGTCAAATGTCCTGAACTTAACCAACCTGCTACAGTAGTGTTTATCCTGTTACCTTCAATAAAGTTTCAAGGTTCTCAATTCAGGGTTTGTTGTCTGTTTGATGAATGTCAAAGCAAATTGTGAGGTATTTTTACTACATTCCAGCTCTAATAATAGTATTTCAGGAATATCCTGATGTGGCCACTGATATTTTAGTGTGAATATGTGATGCCGTTCCGTCTTTAATAATGATGTGAGGATGTGACAATTCTTCAGTCTAATTATTGATACTGGTACACGCCCCATTTGCTGCCACCCCATTGCCCTACATGTACTGTATAAATATTTTTTTTTTCTGGCTCAGACCTGACCCATTATCCAATTGGGAGGCGGGGGGGCAGTCTGGAGAGTGAATTCTTAATGTGTTTGTGGTGTGACTCCAGAGCCAACTAGGCCAGTTAGGAACATCAGGGGTGTAATGAAGTGAAAACAGCTGTTGAACAGATGACTGTTCTATCAGAGGGGGAATTAATTTCCCTCCCATTTCATTCCAAAGAGTGTTACGCTGAAAGGATGCAAAAAAACGGCTTCAGCTTACTGGCTTTCTGGTGTATCCCCCCTCCCATTGTCCTCAATATCCGACCCATTTACCCCCGCAATAAACCTGCAAAATTAATACAAATTGTTTGTAGTATGAATTAAAATGGAACATTTAGACTCTTACTAGAGCTAGACGATAGGCTTCTTGAACAAACGAGGATGTAGTAGAGTAACAATTCATTCCATTCATTCTTTTTACACTTAAATTTACAGTCAAATATCAGAGCCCTGTTTCAGAAACCGTGTCTAGTGAAAACCCTGAGTTAGTTAACTCTGAGATGAGGGAAACTCTGGGTCAGTTACTATGGCAACTGAACCTAACCCACGTTTCTCTCTGTCTCCTCCCTCTTACAGAGCTAGACTTATTTCCACATTCTTTCAATTTGTATCAAAGCGCATATCAAAGGTTTACTGTATGTCAGAATCTAAATCCTGGTTGGATGTTAGTTTGATACTCAGGAATATCTAAAGTTACCGCTTTTATCTGCTGTCAGTCATTTCTTTGAACATTCAAATATTCAACACAGTCTCATGGCAGTCGTGAAATAGTCACAAAATTGAATCTATTTCATTTGTGTACATAGACACAAATGTCATCTCTTTTGGGGCGCTCAGCACGACTTTCAACAATGTATTGTTAGTGCGTTTTCCTACGAATGTCCAGCAATACACGTGTCAATTTCTGCCCCAGTCTTTTCAAAACACGGCAGAAGTGAGCGTGGCTCACATACCCCCGCTCACTGCTTGACCCCTACTAAAGTAGGGCCAAAGGTTTTGCCTTTTGGAAGCAATGGAATTAATTTGAATTTTAGAAATTTTGGGCACCCTGGACTTCTTACCATGAAAGGCAAAACTAGACCACACTGCCATCATACCAAATTTGAAGTTCCTAAGTTAAATAGTTTCCGAGTACTACTCCGGAAACGAGTGTGACACGTGAACGAGCAATCGGAAGGACAGAAGGACACGCGGAGCGCTATATACCCCCGACTAAGTTGTCAATGGGGTATAATAAAACTACTTAGTTAGGTTTAGAAAAAGATCGTGGTTTGGGTTTAAATAACTCTGGAGGTGCCGTAACTCAAGTACTTAAGTTACGTGACAAATAAATCAACTTTGCCTTCTGGTCTCACACGGGACACAAACACAAAAACAGAACATCGCCTGAGCGAAAGTCCTGTGTTTTTTGACCCACCCATCTACACCGACCTCCTCGCTACGTTGCGTTCGCTGCTCTCTATACTTCCTGGTTCACAATTAAGTGGATTACATATAAATTGATTGTGTGATGACCATCACAAAAATGTGAGTTAACAATCATGTCTCTATGTCTTTAATCAGTATATTTTATATTGTTCATCGTCAGTGCATTTTATCCCCGGCAGATTAAAGCTGAATAAATACATTAAAAAGATAATGTAGGCTACAGTCAGATTCCACCACTTTATCATCCATTAAGGAAATGTCAGTCTGTTGAATTAATGGACAACTGAATAAAACTGTATTATATTATTGACACTTTTCCCCGCTCTGACTTTTTTAAAGATAAATGTGCACAGTCAGCATTAACATGCATTAATATCTCTACGTCGACTGGATTAAAATGGAGGCTTTGGCTTTTATTTACCTATTGCCATGGTGAATTGTAGTATCAGAGCTCCATTGATGATGTCTTTTTAAGTTTAGGTTCAACCTACTCAGTGTTTATTGAACCGACTCTGATCAGCTCTTCAGGATTCATCAACTCAGAGTTCAGGGTTAGAGTCAGACTTTGATAAACCTGCTCTCTGAAACGGGGCTCTGGACAATCTGAGGCAACCATGCATACTCATCTGAAAATAAATCTCATTTTCGTTTATTTCTTTATTTGACTCGAGGTCACAGTTTAGTTCGTTTTTTTTTTTTTATTGGCCTTCACACTGCGGAAAAAAACAGCACCATCTCCATGCTGTGTGTTTTGAAAAATGTGTGATAAAAGAAACACTTCCAGCTCCCTGTGAGAAACAGCCTTTCAAAGTCTGTTATTAAAACCATCCTGAGCTTGGCGACCATTAAGTTCTGAAGCTTCCTGGCCATTAAATTCTTTTCAAAATCAGCTTTTAACTGGTGAGAGTTAGCCCGGCCTGGAAGCTGAAGCTTTGAAAAGCTTACAAAAGTCACTAAGCTGTGGCTCAGAAATAAATAAAGAATATATACTGTATCTTAAGCAGATGAGGAAATGAGGTGTGTGGGAGGGGAGATATCTGACGCAAGTCAGAATGGATTACATTACCAGTATCTCCAATTAAAGAAATACAAGATGAGTGTCAGAGCCTGAAACAACCAGGGTTAATGCAATATTTAGAAGAATTTAGCAGAACTTAACTCCCCGTTTTAGCTTCAACACGCCACCTTCACAAATAAAATCAAAAATTTGCGCCGTGACACACACCCTCACCTCCACCCCCCACCCCTGTCATACATACTGCTGCGACACCACCAGCCCAGTCGCACAGCAGTTTGTGAATCAGTCATGAAATCTGGTGTTATTTTAACCCTAACCACAATCATTTCCTAAAACTGAGTAGTTTTCGTCAAGTAACTTCCGTACTTAAGTTACTGCACGTCCTGAGTTATTTTAACCCAAAACACGATCTAGTTAGTAGATCTATAAGTAGTTTGTTGCCTAAGCCTAACCAAGTCAAACTATTCCTAAACCTAACAAAGTAGTTTTAAAAGACTTTGAAAAGACTGGAGATTTGGAGATTCGTAGGAAAACGCATGAAAGATATGTTGCTCCAAGTCGTGCTGAGCATCACGAAAAAAAAGGAAAGTCATGTCTATGTACACAAAATTCATGACTATTTGACGAACTGCAGTGAGATTGTGTTGCACTCACTCTGTCAGACCATTTCTGGACATGACGTCACCTTGGAGAGTCATACAGTAGATTTATCATAGATTTTTGGGGTCTAGAGAACACAATTACTGGATTTTCTTGGGAAAATGCACACTGTAAAACCGTACTGTGTGACTGTACATGTCATTTACTTAAAGATTGTGGGTTGGGCGTAAAGTTACCCTTTAAGGCTGCACATCACGAAGCTTTGACATAATAAGAAGAGATAAGAAATAAGGAGCTCTGAGGAGACAGATAGAGAGGATTGTTTGAGGTCTTTAACTTAAAGTACTATCCTCTAATTATGGGACATATTAAGACTCTGAAGAGCTGTGAGGGTTTCAGCAGAATGAAGGAGATAAACTGATAAAAGAGATACTCCGATCCATGCAGTGTTGCACTGCATTTGAGCTTTCAGTCTGACGGACCGTCATCGGAGCAACAGAATGAAGGAGAGGTGTTCAACCAGCAGCAGCGGCAAAACCAGCGATGCTGTCCATGTTTCTCACACACATTCATGTTCTGTGCTTTCCTCTCCATCTTACTCTGTCTTCTAAAATAGAGCAGACCGAAGAAACCAAAGAAATTCTTAGATTAAACAAAGAACTTAGAATAAATAAATAATCGACGAAAGAAATCCTAAGCAAAGTTCACACTGCACGACTTCCAAAGTCGTCAGATCACAGTACTGTTAACACTACACAACTTGCTGTCTTAATTGGGAGTCTTTAGGTCGTTATGGTTTTCCCACATGACTCACCGGAGACAGGGGGTCACACACTACAATATCTTTCACCAGGAGGAATCCCCAATGAGGTCTCCAAACTACGTTTTGTCAGCAAAACATGTGAGAAATACACGGTAAATGACGCGAAACACATTGCTGATGTTGTTGTTGGCAATTATTTAGCTTTTTTCTTTGTGAAAGAAATTGTGTGAGCGGATACAAGTTCAACCTGCTGATGATATTCGATGGAGATGGAGATGGTGATGGTTCATCTTTCCTCTTTTTGGAAGTCAACAACCAGCACTTAATATACACAGGTCTCACAGGGATAGCAAGGCAACACACACACACACACGCACACGCACACACACACACACACACACACACACACAAGCTAAAGCCACTGATGGAATCCTCCAGCTATAGCAGCCCACTGAGCCAACTTGCCCCAGCCTCTCAGTCACACCACGCGTGCCTCTGAGAGGGTTTTCCTTAAAACCAGCTCACACTGCAGGCGGTGCAAACGGATGAGGGGACTCTGTTGTGGAGGAATTACTGGGTGGGTGAGGATTCGTATAGAGAACAGGCCAGCCTTCAGCATCTGATGCTGTGCAGCTGGAGCCCAACAGCTGCATGAGAAAAAGCGGGCTTACATAATAAGAAGCGGGCTGCCACTAATAATGATAACGCTGGTAAATAATGGTACGTGTCCACAGGCTCCGTGCTTTCCATGCTTCCCATTCATTGTCTATGTATGCAGCCGCGTGATGCATTCTGGTAGAGTAGCGTTGCGATTCGAGAAACGGAGTGTCGCGACGCCCGCTCCTCATTTGCATAAAGTTGAGGCCTAGTCTACTTTATGCAAATCACGGGCGTCCGACGCGACTCACCGCCTCTCGAAACTCCCGAGAATCTTTTAAAATAAATGTTGTCGATCCAAAATAAAGACAGATTCAGCAACTGCGTGGCTTATTTCTCGCCGGGAAAGCTTTCGTCCAATCAGGTGGGGACAGCCTGTTGGTACGTGTCCACAGGGGCGTTTTTATCGCGAGGGGACACAACGCTTCCCAACATTGGACACTTGGTGGGCGCGTTGCTAGACACAGGCTCTCCCCACCTGATTGGACGAACGCTTTCCCTCTGTTGGCTGCTGCTCCCAGCTTTCAAACCAGAAACAATATGGAGGCTCGTTTGAAAACTTTCTTCTCTTATTTCACGAAAATAGTTCACGAAATGTGTTTCTGAGAACATTTGAGGCGAGAAATAAGCCACGCGGTTGCTGAATCTGTCTTCATTTTGGACCATCCATCCATCTATCTGCAACCGCTTATCCCGTTAGGTGTCGCGGGGGGGCTGGAGCCGATCCCAGCCGACATTGGGCGAAGGCAGGGTACACCCTGGACAGGTCGCCAGTCCATCGCAGGGCTGACACATATAGACAGACAACCATTCACGCTCACATTCACACCTACGGGCAATTTAGAGTCCACAATTAACCTTCATTTTGGACCGACAAAGTTTATTTTAAAAGATTCTCGGGAGTTTTCGAGAGGTGGCGAGTCGCGTCGGACGCCCCCGTGATTTGCATAAAGTAGACTATAGACCTCAACTTTATGCAAATGAGGAGAGGGGTCGTGACTCTCCGTTTCTCGAATCGCGACGCTACGCTACCATAGACAATGAATGGGAAGCAGTGGAAAGCACGGATCCTGTGGACACGTACCATGAGTTCCGGTCTCCCCTACCTGGAAGAGGCGCAGTATGTTGGCCACCATGATGGACACAGAGCTGGCCGACGCTCCTACGACCCCGACAACTTTCTCCGGCTTGACGAACACCGGCGGCTCCCCGTTGGTGCACCTCACGTCCGACGTGTCCTTCTGGATGAGCGCCTGGACGAACGTCAGTGACTGCTCCAGCGCGTACGTGTCCCGCGAGCAGGTGTCCAGGATGCGGGCGCCCAGGGTGACGTTGGGCAGCAGCTCCTCGTCGCCGTTGATCTGGTCCAGGGCGTACATCATGGCCTCCAGCCGGTGGATGCCGTTCTCCTTCTTGATGTCCCCGCACGGCATCCCCGGGACCCCCCCCACCCCTCTGGCGTGGACCGGGAAGAGCCCCCCAAGCGTCACGTCGCCCTCCACACGGATCGAGTGCGGCGCGTAAATCTCCTGGGAGCCTGCAAGGTCCAGGTCCAGGAAAGCATGCAGCATCCACAACACCCGGAATGTAATAAAACCCGGTTTTAGTTGAGGAGCACAGTGTCTTCCCATGATTTTCACGTTCAGCAGTTTCAACCAAAAAGCTTAGAAATAAGGATTAGAAATAAAAAAACGTAGAGACACTTTTTTTTTTTTTAGGAGAGTTTTACGAATCCAACTGTTCATTCCTGTCCTCGATCCAGCACAGAAACAATAAACACAGGTGTCTCAGATTATTAGACCTCCTGTAAATCCACGCAGGTGCAGCAGATGCGTTATGCACTCACGCACAAACATCCAAAAACCAAAACCCAGCGACTGATTCACCAATGCGTTGTTATCATCCTGAAGTGTGCGCAGAGCTGCTGCTGCTGCTGCTGCTGCACACAGCCATGGTCGCTTGTTGCTTGAGCACCCATTCCAGAGGATTTCAGAGGAGAAGAAAGAAAGAAAGAAAGAGAATAAACCGCACCATCGGGTTGTTCATTAAAGGGCAGCAAGCGAGAGGAAGGAAAAAGACGCACTCCGTTTAAGTCCTATATCCTGGTATATTCCGTCTTTGGAGATGTGAATAATAACCCAGCCCACACGTTCGGCACTGATGTCATATTAAAAAAAAAAATAATAATAATAATTAAAAAAAATAAATGATCACACCTTGCAGATGAATATCAGGCAATAGTTTCCTGAGAGAGCCCGGAGAGAAGATGTGAGGAGAGGAAAAAAAGGAGAGAAGGCGTTGAAACGCGCTGCCGAGTGAACGAAATAACTCTGCTGAGAGCCGAGCCAGTGTGTGTGTGACAGACTCCTCATCCTCTCCTCCTCCTCTTCCTCCAGCAGTCCGGGTCCACACTCACTCACTCAGTCACCTGTCTGCAGCGCAGAAGAAGAAGAAGCACAGAAGTGTAGTTGTGTGGTGTTCAGGATTTCTGCGCTGAAACTGTCCGAATAACGACAACAAGAGCGAGATCTTCCCTCTTCTCTCTCTCTCTCTCTCTCTCTCTCTCTGCCACCCACCAACCCTCTCTCTCTACACACATTCACACGCAATCACACGTGCACAATCCACCCACGCGCCCTTCGCGTAATTATCAAAGGTGCCAAAACAATTTGCACACTGAAAAAATAAAAAACACATTTTGAATAATGAAAAAATCTCCTCCTGTTATTATGAATGACTGCATTCATAAGAATAGAATATAATAGAATAGAATAGAATGTAATAGAATAGAATAGAATAGAATGTAATAGAATAGAGTGTGTTGTTTTCCAGAAATAACTCCAATGTTTTGTCGTTCGCCTTCTGTTCCAACACATAATATTGTTTTTATCAGCTTGATACTTCGTGACTTGGTGAATTACTTATCAACCTGATGTCATATTTCAGAAGTCAGCAACAGAGAATGACTCACTTCCTCCTCCTCCTCCTCCATGAATCCTAAATAATGAGATTTGTGTTCATCAGATACTGTCTCTAACATGGAGTCAGACTAACTTAAAGGGTATCATGACAATCCAGTCAGTTTGTTTTTTTTTGTGGGCTGCCTAGATCAGAACAACTTTTTTTTTTTTCCTGGGTCTTTTTTTTTATTGACAAGATGATAATATACTAGACAGTCTCACGGCAGTTCGTGGAATAGTCAATGAATTGAATCTATTTGATTTGTGTAAGTAGACACAAATTTTCCTTTTTTTCTATGCACGACTTTCAACAGAGTATTTTTGATGTATTTTCCTACAAATGGCCAGCAACATGTGGCGCACATGTAAATTTCCACTCCATTCTTAAAAAAAAGAAAAAATACTCAGTTAGGTTTAGGAAAATATTGACTTGGTTATGCTTAGGCAAAAAAAATACTTAGATAACTTTAGGAAAATATTGTGGTTTGGATTAAAATAACTCTGTAAGTGCTGTAACTTAAGTACAGAAGTTACGTGATAAATAAATCAACTCTGACTTGTGGTTTCAGATGGGACATGAACACCGGTCTCTTGAGTGAAAGTCCTGTGTTTTTGTCCCACCCATCCACCCTGACCTTCTCCCCATCTGGCGTTTACCGCTCTTTATACTTCCCGGTTCACGATTACGTGGATATAAATTGATTTTGTGCTGACATCACAAAAAAAATGTGAAATTCGTGTCTATGTACACAAATCTATACATTATATTTTGTGACTATTTCACAAACTGCTGTGGGACTGGGCTGTAATACAAGCCACAAAGAATCCAGGGAAAAGAGAAGCAGCACATACAAAACAGATAAGAGTGGTACAATACAAATACACATGAGAACTATAAAATAAGATTAAAGATCAGAAAACGTGAAAATATGGGCATAGTCCCTGTGACGTCACTGGTGGGTTTCTGAAAAGCAGAAATGAAGCTCAAAGTGGACCGCTTCTGGCATCGCCATCTTGACAGTGACGACTGCGGCTAATCCAAAAATGGGCAAAGGGGTGGAGCATGGATAGAGCTGAGGCAGACTGAATGAAGCCTGCCTCAGCAAAGGCTAACAAGCAAAGCTAAGAAGCTAGGCCAACAGGCTATATGCCTGTGCTATTCTGTGTAGAGACCAAAACCGTTTTTTGTACCAGGCTGTAAACATGTATATTTCTGGCCTTAAAGAGACGGTTACTAAAACGGAGTGTTTCAGAGAGAGAGTGAATACAGGTATATTAAGACAGACAGTGTGAGAAAAATATATTTTTATTTTTTATTTTTTTTTTACATTAAAACATGTACATATGTTTTAGCAGAAACCCCAAATGCAAGTATGAACTTCAAAATAATATATGTCCCTCTTTAAATAATTTCATCCTGTAACGTGTCTGTGAATTACTTTTGGACAAACAAAATAAATAGTTTATACATATACCACATTACCTATAAAATATGAATTGTTTCCTAATTTGGGGTCATACCAAAGCTTTAGTCACCTCTTCATTACTTCAATACTTTTCTAGATATTGTGATTTAAAGAGATCAGAAGTAAAACAAACTATATCAAATATTTGAGAGGAAATAGTTAACTTTGCAATTGATTTTTTTAAACATATCAGTGACAAACAACAAGGAAATAAAGTCAGTGTCAAATGTTGAGGCAAACATGAAATGGGCGGCTGAGCACAAGATTTGCTGATGATTGATTTTAGCCTTCATAGACTCAATTACATATTTTCATACGAGGCCGCAAGAGGACAGACGTCGTTATTAACCACTAAAACCAGAATGACAGAGAACAGAGTAGGACACAGAAATAGAACAGGAGTAGAATGAACATTGCGTGCTAATTCCACCATGCTTTAATGCTACACTGGTTACAGTAAATGAGCCAAACAAAGTTGTCGCTCATCTGGCAATAGGGAATGGGAGTCGCAGAGCATTCTGGGGTGCGCCGCCATTTTAGGAGGGTATAACGTATGGAGCTACGGTAGACTATCATTATCTGTCACCGGTCTATTCATCTGTCATCTGTCAATCATTCATGTATTCAACGTATAAAGTATGTGCGAAAGACAAATGCCCATATAAAGAGAAGCTGACAGAGACAAAGAGGGCTATATATTACAAAATTGAAGTTAATTTATGATATCGATCCTTACGAATTAGGAGGACCTTGACAGTTTGCCACCCTTTACTGTCACTGATGTGTCTTGGCGTTAGTGAACACCTGTCAGCAGTTCAAAAGATGTAAATCTTTGGAGGCCAATGTCTAATTTACAAACATGTAGGTATGTGACATTATACAAGCCAAATGCCAACTACACAATAACCTGGACAAAGATAAACTATCTAATGTTATGCTAATGGAATACTAACAAAATATTGGCTAATACTACATATTTAATCTACCGGTATCTTGCAAAATGAAACCCATAACGTTAGCCTACCTTTGTGTCTGACTGTACGCTATATATAAGTATTCACTGCGTAGTGTTTTGTATATCTTTTGACACTTGCACTAAACAGCCAGTGGATGTCACTCTTACCCTTTATCCTCCAAAAATGTCCGACTTGCTCTCCGTGAGGTCACATTCCCATTCCCTATAGCAATGTGCTTTCCTCCGCTGTGTCAGAGTGTGTGGATGAAGCATTGTTGTTCAATTTGACTCATTTACTCTGGCTCTCTATGCTTCGTAACATTAATACTACACTGCTCGTTTTAGTCGTTACTGCAAAACCTCACCTCAGTGAGTCCGTGACTTGCCGTAAATCTGTTTAGTTTATATGGAAGTTATATTTTCATTTTATTTTATTTTCCGTTCTACTCCTATTCTGTTTCTATGGTAGGACATGTGGAGGGCAGTAAAGGAAGGGTGCATCCGTACAGTATTGGAATGCAGCCGTGGTTCCCCTGAGGCAATACATGCTTCACATTTTGCTCCTGAAGCTGAAATCAGCTCCGGTCTGAATGACTGATTCGATTAATGACAAGAGTCACATTAAAGATTCAGTGCCACTGAGTGTAAAAGAGATCAGCTCATTGTGAATAGGAACTAATTCACAATGTTCACTAATAATGTTATTTCTTTAGAATAATGTAAGAGTCCTGCATACCCCTTAGAGATTTTAAAGCTTTATTATCCGATGTTTTTTTTACGATTCTTGTAACTGTTTTTAATTTCTGTTTATTGTGTTGTGTGGTTTCTGTTTTGCTGATTGTGTGAACGTTTCTTGTTCTCATGTCTCTTTTGGAAAAGAGATGTTAATCTCAATGAGACTGCCTGAATATATAAAGATTGAATTAAAAAAAAAAAAAAAAAAAAAATATATATATATATATATATATATATATATATATATATAAATATATATATTATTTCCTTACAGGTCTGCAGTGTGCATGCCAGACGACTGCATCTGCTCAGGTTCTCTGTGACCTGGATCAATTACATTTACTCAGGTTCTTTCCCACCGAAATCTTAAAAGCATTTCTTGGATGTTGCTTTGTGCTTCCCCAACTTTGGGAGCAAATTTTGTCTAAAATATTATTATAGGCTGTAGCTTTCCCAAAAAGCCCCAGAACAGAAGTAGACAAAAGTATGTGGACACTTTTTCCACATATTGGTCAGCAAGCCCTCATACCTCAGATGGGTAAGGATCAACATTAACGCGATAATAACGCATTAACGCAAATTTGTTTTAACGTCACTAATTTCTTTAAAGCGTTAACACAACTTGCGATCATACGATTGTAGCAGGCTCAGTTTTAAAGCTAAATTGAAGATACTTGTATCATATGAAACTACAAAAAATCTAAGGAATCCATTGGTACCACCCATGTCAGACTAGTTTGTCGAAGAGGAGGCTAAATAACACTCCGAACTTACTCTAAATTTTGGCAAACAAAAACTGGCATGGCCATTTTCAAAGGGGTCCCTTGACCTCTGACCTCAAGATATGTGAATGAAAATGGGTTCTATGAGTACCCACGAGTCTCCCCTTTACAGATATGCCCACTTTATGATAATCACATGCAGTTTGGGGCAAGTCATAGTCAAGTCAGCACACTGACACACTGACAGTTGTTTTTGCCTGTTGGGCTTCGGTTTACCATGTTATGATTTGAGCATATTTTTTATGCTAAATGCAGTACCTGTGAGGGTTTCTTGACAATATTTGTCATTGTTTTGTGTTGTTAATTACATACATTAGCATAAAGCCAGCATATTTGCAGACTCCCATGTTGATAAGACTATTTAATGCTTGACAAATCTCCCTTTAAGGTACATTTTGAACAGATACAAAATATGCGAATAATTTGCGATTAATCACGATTAACTATGGAAAATCATGTGATTAATTGCGATTAAATATTTTCATCGTTCGACAGCCCTAGTCTAATAGTTTAGATCTGAATGTGCATTTAGATTTAATACAAAGCAATTTTTCACTTCATGTTATTAACAACTAGAATGTTTTTTTTCAGTTGGTGTACATTCACCTTTAACAGCAGAAATAATATAACAATAATAAGGATGTTTGATGAAAGAAGCATTGTGAGTTCAAATCTGATTTACATTGTGTATAATATATGACGCACATTTTTGCAAAAAGGCATTTTCCTACATAACAGTCCAACCAAGAAACAAGAACCTCCCTTATTCTTTTGTGACCCTGGAGGTGCATTCGTTACCACTAAACTATGTTCAGCAACATGTTTGTATCCTAATTATGGCAATTTATTGATGAATTAAATCATTCAAATCATCTCAACCATCAGGGACAACATTTTTATTTTTTTTATGTAAATTGACACTCTAAATCAGAATAAGTTCTCAATAAGCTCAATCCTTTGAGTTAGAAAAATATTATATATGGTTCTTTGATGGAAAGTCTGAGATACAAGAAGCCTGTGTATGTAAACACGGAAGGAGAGAAATCAACTATACGATTCCCAAGTTCAATCAATATTTGCTCATGAGCTCCTCTCTCTCAAAGCCAGAAACCAGAGATATCTGTGTATGTGATATGGCATACTATTGATACATACTGATTTGGCCAAAATGTAGCATGTAGTTTGCAATATGCCAACAAAAGCAAATTCTACAGTATGCCAAAAATACCCAGATGTCTTACTGATTAGGTTAAAATCTCCAGTATGCATCGAACTACTCTACCACGCCTACAGTATCCCACAATGCAAAGCGCTGGAACGGTACAGGTTACAGTTACAACAGCATCCAAAAACGGATAGTTTTTTTTTTACATTTTTTGTAGCTATTTCATTGGGGTGAGAAATCGACCTTGTAGATTTTGAATATTGGCAGTTTAACGATATTAGAAGGCTAATCGAACATTTGCTCCACCGTTTTCAGAGTTTAGAAGCTCCACAAACTGCCGTGACAGCTAGCTAGCGCCTGCCGGGGTCGCTACCTCGCCAGCTGGGCAGTAATGCTCACAGATCGCTATGAGCTGGCTGGAGCTCTCAAGAGAGACCGGTCTTTTGGACAAGGGGCTTTTATTTCCTTGTTGACAGATGGTTTGTTTAAATATCACAACACAAATGTCCATTAGAAATGAACGGGAACCTGTGTTTCTCTGTCTTTTTGGAGATGAAAAGCTCCACAATTGCCTGCGGGCGTAGCTCGCTCGCCAGCCGGCCAGTGACGCTCAGACCGGCTAAGAGGCGAGGGACAGAGCTGCCTCTGACGGGGCAGAGAGATACCTGCTGAGAGAACATATTACTCTAATATCTGTAGGGATATCATTCCACTGTTTTGTTGCTGCAACTGAAAAAGCAGTTTGAGTAATTTTTGTGGATCAATGTTTTATATTTCCCGTCTCCCCTCGTTGATGATCCTGTTTGTCACCACTTCACTATGAGCTGTTAGAATAAATAGTTTAAACCTGCAGTATCTTATAAAGTAAAGAAATATAACATGAACCAAAAGATCAAAGTTGTATTTTTCGATAATATTGAAATAGTGGTACGAGTTTGTTTTTCTGTCCATCGCTTTAAGAGCTGATTAAAAGGCTAAAGCCAGGCCTAGCATACTGCAAAATAATAATAATAATAATAATACATTTTATTTAGTGGCGCCTTTCTGGACACCCAAGGACACCTTACAAGGATCAGTAAGATACATCGTTTTAACCGTTTCATACTGCACACTACTGAGGAATGCCGTATGCACTATGTACAGTATACTGTATATCGCATACTGTATACTGCACACTGCATTACTCATTAGTATGTAGTAGGCGGTTTAGAATACAACCTTTGTCTCAAACTTGTGATGTCATAGGGTATAAAGTGTGGAGCTGCTCAATAGACAATGAATAGTAGACGGGTTTTATGGACTCACAGAATGTTTGTTTTCTTTTTTATACCCAAATGAGCTTTATTCTATACTAGTGATCTCAGTTGTGAAACAGAAAATGCAACCATGTACTCAGAACATTCCCCTGCGTTCTCTCAGTGTCATCTAGAACATCTCTCCCAATTCATTGTCAATGGAGCAGTTTCTCACTTTATACCTATGACATCACACGTTTGAGTTTTAGCACTCTAGTTTTTGGATTTGGGAGAGAGTTGTTCATGTTTTGTAATTTCCCTTTAACTCTTGTAGGTATATTGTAGCAGCCTTGTTCCTAACCCCCAGAGTCCTGCACTTCCACACGGGAAATGTTTTCAACGCTTGTAATTCCTGTTGACACTTTTCTGTTCTATTGTCTTTGCTACCGTAACACTCGCTGCCCCAGGATTCACCTCAGGAGAGCAGGGGACATCAGAAATCAGCAGTCTGGTGGGAGGCCAACAGATTGCTGGTACAGCGTGTCCTGACATTGAAAGCTCTACAACAGGAAACCCTTTTCTGAAAGGTATGTGAGTTAAAACCAACAGGTCCTCATATTTAAACGTCAGAATATAGATTGTTTGCCAATGACTCCTGAAACAACGTATATGACCATGTTATTTAACGTTGTGAAACGGTCGCAGTTTTAAACACGTGGTTAATGTTGTGAAATGGCACTACTTGGTTCGGTTTAGGAAAAAATTGTGGTTTGGGTTAAAATACGTTTTTTTGTTACGTAGCGTAGTTTCTACGTACATTAAATAAGAAAAGTCTATCTACATCTAATGCCTGGGAGTCTTACTGCCTTCAATTATATTGTATTTTTATTTAGAAATTACTTTTTTTAATCATATTTGCTCCATTTCTACCCACTGCAACTTTAATATGTGCTTGAAAATGTGGAAACGAAACCTACGCCTTTTGCTTTAAGTCTGTTTTTTGGTGAAGTCAGTTTGGTTAAAACTGTAAAATGCGTCACGAATACAATAGTCTTGCATAGCCAGACCTATCTCGACAGCACTGTCAGTGCCTGGCTCCAAACATTATCATTCTGGTATGGTATAAAAAAATGCTCTAGCTTGTTTGTATTTCTTTAAACCATTCACAATCGTCTTGGGCGGCGCTAAGCATAGGATGCAGCGAAGTGCAAGTCCCTTGCTAAATAGATAGTGCAGATAGCAGAAGGGGAGGAGAATGGTGGCTGAAATAGGCGGCTGATGGCAGGCTTACACCTTCAGTCTACATCCGGTGAGTCAGACTATGTAACAATGAGTCCAAACGTGGCCTACATCATGACCCATCATTTCATGTGTTTCACCTGCTTCCTGGCACTTTTTCACTGGATTCATACAGTGCAGCTGGAGAGATGTAAAAACGACCTTCGAGGAAATGAAAAATGAGCCACCATAATATTACAACAACAAGACAGGCCATTCTTCCATTTAGATCTTTTAGGCATTTGGCTGATGGTCTCAGCCAGAGTGACTTATAGAGAGTGAGCAAGTTCAGCGCTCAAGGACACTCGCTGAGCCAAAACACATTTGATAAATGGTACAAGTGTTTCTGTCAAATCTCAGACAAAATGTTTCTTGTTTGATTCCATAGGAAAATGCTGTAAGTGCAAATTTGTTAACGCATTACTTGGTAATTGAATTGTGGTATTGAGTTTCAGTCAGACTGCTGCACTCAGCTATCAGACGAAATATAATGAACCCCTCACTTGAACAGCCACTACTGCCAGATGCTCACAGCTACACAGAGAGGAGGGCTGGTATAAGCTGGTAAGCTGCCCCAGTATAATTACAGGAGCAGTAAGAGAAATGATGGGTCACATGTTTGATACCGCTGAGTCCATCATATTTCACACATCCTGTCAGAGTGTCCTTGACGGATCCGCCCGCTCACTGCACCGGTCACCCTGGATACAAGCTTGTTCCTTCTCTGTCCAGATGGAGGGGTTGCTTGTATCCGCAGAAGAATCAGCTTCCCTGAAATATGGAGTGAAACATGATTATGATGATGTAGTGAAGTGATATACAGCGTCATTCATTCATTCAAGATTTACAGGATGAAGTTAGAGGAGGGTGGAGTAGATTTAGCAGCAGTGTTGAGTCTCTTTTTATTGGCTACATTCAGGTTTATCTAACCTTCTGCACCAGGCCGTCTTTTTGGCTTTGTATTTTTTATCAAAAAAAAAAAAAAGTCAGAGAATACCATGTCGAAAAAAGTAAAAAAAAGTCATATAGTATATTGAAAAAAGTCATAGTATAGTATGTAAAGAAAAGTCAAATAAAAGTAAAAAAAAATGCAAAAAAGACAAAGTAAAATATGTCAAAAAAATACAAAATAAAAAAGCCTACTATTATATGTAAAAAAAAAGTCATAGTATAGTACATCGGCAAAACTCATAAACCAGTTATAATATAGTATGTCGAACAATTTCATGAAAAGAAAAGTCATAGTATTGTATGTCGAAAAATTTCATTAAAAAAGTCATAGTAAAGTATGTCAAAAAATATTTTGGACAACGAATTCATAGAATAGTATTTCGAAAAATGTCATTAAAAAAACTGTCATAGTATAGTGTGTCGAAAAATGTAACGGAAAATAAGTCATATTATAGTATGTCTAAAAATGAAATGGAAAAAAAAGTCATAGAATAGTATGGCAAAAAATAATTTGGACAAAGAATTCATAGTATAGTATGTCGAAAAATGTCATACAAAAAGTTATAGTATAGTATGTCAAAAAAGTTAATGGAAAAAAAGTCAAAGTAAATTATGTCAAAAAATTTATAAAAAAAAGTCATAGTATAGTGTGTCGAAAAATGTAATGGAAAACAAGTCATAGTATAGAATGCCGAAACTTTTCATAAAAAAAAGTCGTAGTATGTCAGAAAAAAGTCATAGAATAGTGTATAGAAAACAATGCAAAGAAATCTTAGTATAGTATGTCAAAAGAAAATGCAAAAAAGTCATAGTATATTACGTCGCAAAAATGCAAAGAAGTCATAGTATAGTATGTCGAAAAAAATGCCAAAAAAAGTCAAAGTATAGTATGTGAAAAAAAAAAAAAAATAACATTATAGTATGTCAAAAAAAAAAGTCATAGTACAGTATGTTGAAAAAAAAAAAAAAAAACAAACAAAAAAATCGTAATATAGTATTTAAAAAAAAATCATAGTATAGTGTGTCATAATTTTTTTTTAAAAGTCCCAATATAGTACCTCAAACAAATTGCTAAATATTCACGGTGTAGTATGTCAAAAATAATTCACATCATAATTTTTGAAAAAAATCATATTATAATATGCCATTACAAAAAATCATAGTATAATACCTAGAAAAAAAAATCAAAAAAGTCAAAGTATATTATGCCAAAAAATAGCCCTTGTTAGTATGTTGCAAAATAAGTCATAGTATAATGTGTCAATAAAAAAATGTAAATGTCACATTATAGTACGTCAAAAAAAAAATGCAATGTTGAAATGTTTTTTTTGAAAAGTCATAATATAGCATGTCGAAAAAATGCAAAAAAGTCTTACTGTAGTATGGTGAAAAAAAGTCATTGTATTTTATGTCGGGAAAAAAAAGCAAAAAATTCATAGTATAGTATGTTGAAAAAAGGTAATAGTACAGCATGTCGAAAAAATGCAAAAAAGTCAGAGTATAGTATGCTAAACAATTTCATAGTATAGTATGTAAAAAAAAAATGCTAAAAAGTCACATTATTGTGTGTCGCAAAAAATTCCAAAAAGTCACAGTATAGTACGTCAAACAAATGGCAAAAAGTCATAGTATAGTGTGTCGAAAAACAAACATAGTATACTGCAGTATGTCAAAAAAATGCAAAAATGTCATAGTAGAGTATGTAAAAAAAAAAATCACAGTATAGTTTGTATAAAAATGTGTCAAAAAAACATTGTATATGTAAAAAAAAAATAAAGAAATTCATAGCACAGTATGACGGAAAAAAAGTCATAGTATATTATGTTGAAAATTAATATATATCGAAAAAAAAATTCAAATAAATCATAGTATAGTAGGTCAAAAAAATACAAAAAAAGTCACAATATAGTGCGCCAAAAAAAAAGTAAAAAGTCATAGTATAGTACGTTGAAAAAATTCACAGTAGTGTGTTGAAAAAAAAGTAAAAAAAAAAGTCAAAGTTCAGTTTTTTGAAAAAATGCAAAAAAATGTCACAGTAGAGTATGTAAAAAAAAATGAAAACAAAGTCATAGTATAGTATGTCGAAAAAAAACACAGCAGAGTGTGTTCAAAAAAGGGCAAAAAAGTTCATTGTATACAGTGGCATGTAAAAAAAAAGTCACAGAACAAAAAAGTTCTAAAAAGTGCTGTGTCCAAGTAGAGCCTCACAGAGCTGCTAGCTTTATTTTAACCTGGTCTCGTTGCTTTCTTTGTATCTGTGAGGTAACTTTGTAACTGGCATTTTGAATGGGGCTCTATAAATACGTAATATCACCACATATCATTACTGACTAGAAGGTTATTTTTTCATTCTCTGGGCCTGCGCTATGTTCTTGTTTGTATATCACTTTTAATCTCTAAAGGCAGCTAAGTATAAACATAATAAATGACTCTATATAATTTATTTATGTATTTAATCTCTAACTCCTTGTTGAAGTCATTCTTCATGATTTGGCCGCCTGCACAAAATAAAGATAATTGCATTTATTCTGCTAACTGTGAGGCAGCGCTGAGCTTGCCCATATTCCTGCATTCAATCAAAGGTTACTGGCATTTTTTTTTTATCAATGAAAGGTCAGGGAAGCTCTGGGAGCCGGTGGCTTCTCACTGAGTACACTAATTTAATGCATAACTTAAGTCTGAATAAAAAGCCTTCAAATCGTGATTAGGTAGCTGTTATTTGATCAGTTGGCTGACATTTAACAAGTGTAAAATGAAACATAAGCATAATTAATCACCAGCACACGTCTCAAGGTAGACAGAGCAGCTCTGTTGGCAGACCTCGGTTGTAATCAGATGGCAGGAGGAGCGACTGTAGTGCTGTGTTGGAGCCGAGCCACCAGCAACTTCTTATCTTATCTTCCTGGGGTAAATGCTCCCAAAAGTTATCAAACATGCAGTACTGTCTATACTATCTATCATCTCCATGTTTACGGCTTGTTTGTGTTGATAAAGCGCTCGCAGCCTGTGGTGGTTCTTCACCAGGGCTCCCCAAAGAGAAGGGGAACTAAAAGGCTATAATTACATCAACTTTAGTATATCTGTTTGTGCTTTCAGCCATATGTTTAAACAGATGGAATGCATGGAGTAGTGGAAGAAATACTCAGATCCTTTACTGCAGTAAAAATACCAATACAGCAATGTAAAAGGAAGTAAAAGCCCTGCATTCAACATCCTACTTAAGTAAAAGTAGGTAGGTAGTATCAGCTTCTTGTAGTTAAAGTATTAGTAGTAAAAGTACACAAGTAGCCTATTTTTACCTTTATGTAGTTAAAATATCAGCAGTTAAAGTACACACGTATTATTAGCTTGTTGTAGTTAAAGTATTAGTAGTAAAATTACAGAAGTAGCTTATTATTAGCTTCATGTAGTTTAAGTATCAGCAGTAAAAGTAGAGAAGTATTATCAGCTTCTTGCAGTTAAAGTATTCGTGGTAAAAGTACACAAGTAACCTATTATTAGCTTCATGTAGTTTAAGTATCAGTAGTAAAAGTACACAAGTATTATCAGCTTATTGTAGTTAAAGTATCAGCAGTAAAAATATACAAGTATCATCAGCTTCATGTAGTAAACATATCAGCAGTAAAAGTACACAAGTATTATCAGCTTCATGATAAAGTATCTGTCATGTTCTGGCACAGCCAGAACATTGAACTTTTTTCCCTTTTGATATAGTTAAGAATGTCTCTTGTTATTATTTACTTTTATGTGATTTTGGATTTGGTTTCTTTTATATTATTCCGGTGTTTCCTGTTTTATTTTGTAATTCACTCCTCCTGTGTCTTGTCTGGTTTTACTTCCCACCTTTGTTTGTTTTCCCGCCTTTTGTTGATTGTCTGCCCCGCCCTGATTTGTTTCACCTGTGTGTAATCATGTCTTGTATTTAAGCCTGTGTGTTCCCCTCTGTCCTTGTCGGTTAGTTTGTCTCTCCAGCCCCGTCTACCTTGTCCTCCGTGTTACCTGTTACCTCCTGCTCTGATCCTGATGTTTCCCTGGTTTGTGATTTTTGGTTTTGTTCTTTTGTATTTTGTTCCCCTCCCTGCCTTTTGTTGTTTGGATTTTTCAGCTCCCTGCCTTTGGTTGTTTTTGGATTTTTTCAGCTTGTAATTATTAAAGCTCGCTTTTATTTTCAACTACTTTCCTGCCTGTAACTCTGCGTTTTGGGTCCCCTTGTAAATTCACACACCACACGTGACAGCATCAGTAGTAAAAGTATACAAGTATTATCAGCTTCGTGTAGTTAAAGCATTACTTGTAAAAGTACACAAGTATACATTTCCTTCAAAATGTCTTTATTGACGTCGTTCCTACGAGACTGCCGGATAAAGGGAGGAAATCGGTGGTGGATATGAAGTGATAACCTGCTCCAGGTTGAATACTCTGAATACAAGTCATGAGCTTATGTACTGAACGTTGTTACGTTAGGACTAATATATCTTTCCCAAATACATTCAGCATCATTGATTCACAGAAATGTCAGGGTGCAGGGTAAGCAGCAGTCCAGCATCACTGAAGCAGTTAGACGGTAAGTGCCGACATCATGAACATTGTCACGGTTGGTTAGCGCTGCAGATTAAATATACATACAGATGTAGTTCCTCTTTACTGCAGCACTCACGCTGTGCCTCAGGGAAACGTCCAGAGAAAAATCATTTATGTTTATTAGCTCTTGTAAGGTGTTGTCTACGTAATTCCTACTTGGCAGATATTGACTTTTGTTTTGCTTTACACTTTGCAATTCTGTTGAATAAAATAAAATGAAAACAGACAAGACTGAAGAAATGATTAGTTGTTAAAAACAGGATTTAATGACAGGACCTGCCTAATTCAACAGACAGCTTTGACAAAAACTGGTGAAAGTTTCAGATATCTTTGAATGGTGAAATTGGAAATTTTTCCGCAACAGTAAAATTGCTTGAAATGTAGTTTAGTGTAAGGCCCCTGCCGATTCAGCACCATGGACAGGGCCAGCAGTCATGCACTATTTATTTACAATTCATTCTGATGTGCTGGAGATACACAGAAAAAGTAAATGAATAACAAGGAAATATCCTAAACAAATAAAATGAATTAGGCCTAAATCCCATCATTTGTCCTCAGATCATTATTATATGAAACAAGCCAGCAAATTAGGTTAACTATCTTTTCAACAAACATTCACAATAATAACTAGAATGAAATGAATGTACTCTAAAGCAGATTTATCTTTCTCCATCTGTCCATGGCTACTCATTACGCAGAATGATGTCATCGGACCTTCCTGGTGCAACTGCTGTCGGACCTCGCGGTATGATATTTAATCTAACAATCCTTCTTGGTTGGCTTCATGCAGCAGTGATATGAGTGAGGGCTATACTCATTATTACTCAATAATATAATATCCTTAATATTACGTTGGGTCCTCTGGCTACAGGCCTTTTGAAAGCCCTTCCCTCGGAAACCTTCACATCAGTTAGTCAGTCAGTCAGTAAGACAAACAGATCTCAGTCAGATGTACAGCTGCTAGAAAAAGGCATTTTTCTCTCCTGGCAGGTTGTGTCGGAGTAAAAAACACCACGTCTTACGCATTGAGCATCCCGTTGCGCGCCCGGTAACGCTTCTCCCTGTGAATTATATTGATATTTTCTCCCCATCGTGGGCCTTTTTATGTGGTCAGGTAAGCCTGTGCATTAAGACAGCGGTGCGAGAGAGTGTGTATTTTCGGAACAACGGGATTTTGGAACAAATGAGTGTTTGTTTTTGGAATAACGGGCTGTTGGTGCATTTTTCGGAATAATGTGTTGTCGGAAGAATGGGCAGTCCCCACCTTTCAGACACATTCCAGATATCTAGCATGCTAAATATCTGGACTTGTCGGGGACTGCGGCCATGAATACACATAACATATAACATAGTGACTGATCTACATAGGGGAAATAGTAAAGACGTGTGGAAACAGGTGAACACATGACAACATCAAAAAGCATGACATGTCACTTCTCGGAGACCAGACATCGAGACTCATCGTGGATTCCTCCTGGTGAAAGATCTTGTAGTGTGTGACCCCCCTGTTGCTGGTCAGTCATGTATGAAAACCACAACGACTTCAAGACTCCCGATTGCAAGACAGCAAGTTGTGTAGTGTGAACAGTACAGCGATCTGACCACTTTGAAAGTCGTGCAGTGTGAACTTGGCTTTACTCTACGTTACATGTCCTTGTGCTTCTTTTATGTTTTGGTGAGTTAAAGACATTTTTCTATTTTTTTTCTATTCTCAAACCAACAACCTTGTCGGCTAAACGTGTCACCTTAAAAGCTATCCTGAACAAGCCAAGAGGTGTATGCAATTTACTTTTCTTACACACACCAGTGCCTGAAATTGATTTTAGTATGCCACATCCTGCCCGTCTCTGGCGCGTTCATGTTGCGTTTACTCCTGATTCGAATCTCTAATTGACACTGTCAGAGCCCTGACACGCCGAGCCGACCTCAAAGAACTAGTGCAGACAAAGGCTGACAGATCAAATGCTTTGCGTCGGCCCAGATTACCTCATGTTACCTCATGTCTTCAGTTAAAAGTTGCACTTGAACACATCACAAAGACAACATCTGACGGCTGACTGTCTGCTGTGAGAGGAAACGTACTCAGTATTCTGTGTTTGTCATACAAAAGAGAAAACTGGTAGGACTCAAACTAGCCTTTCATTTTCACACCACTGTGAATATGTTATGCTGCTTGCTGAATGGTCAGAATACAAATTCTGAATACATAAAATATACTGTATATAATACAAATGTTTTTGCTTTGCTTGCACTTACATTGTCACCAGTGGTGGAAGCAGTTCAAAGTAAAACTACAAGTATCATCAGCAAATTGTACTTCATCACAAGTAAAAGTAAAATATCTCCTGTGACTGATATCTGATTTTATATGACATAATTAGATAGTTAATACTGAAGCATCAATGTTAGAGCAGCATGTTACTGTTTTGGAGCTACTTTAACTACTTTGTATACAGTTAGCTTGTTTAAGTGGAGAAAGAAGATAAAAACAGTGCTGATACACAAATCCAGCCAATGAGACTTGTCAGACTATTAAATAGGTGTTATCAGTCGCTAAAGCCCCATAGATGTGGGTCAATAGGGGCTACTACACCAGTAGGTTTTATCATATATTCACCTGGTAGATCACCAAAAGAAGGTATAAGAGAACAAAACAGCGACCTCTAGCGACCGTATTAATTCTCACAAGATCAGAAGTGGAAGTCAGGCGATATAGACAGCATGAAACCCCATATGGGGTTGAGGTCGGGGACGATAGGTGGGACACAAAACACACGGTTTTCACCCTGGATGAAAACACAGGGTTTTTTTCCCAGGAGATTAGAGTTTGCATACCGTGTGAAACCAACAATGTGTAGTTGTCTTTCTGTTCACAGTTATTTCAACCCATAACACAATGTTTCTCCTAAAAAAGTTGTAGTTTTATTATCTGAATCTGTTTTTCTTCTTTGCTTAAACCTAAATAAGTTGCAGTTTTGTTGTTTAAACCTAAAAAAAAACTGAAAATATTAGAATTATAGCATACACTAAAACTGATATTGATTTTTTTAGGTGGGCCTTTTTAGGTGACTAAAATATATTTTTCTGCTGCACCCTTCTACAACTTCACTGTCAGACAGCCCTTTCCGACGGGGGGGGTAATTGCTCTCTTCAATCTGTCATGACATGAATCTCAAAAACAGTAATTTTACCTTACCGAACACAGGAGTATACATATAACCCCACTTCAAAAAATTCAAATGAACCCTATCAGTTTTTTCCAAACTTTGCACAGCTAACTTTGACTCAGCTAGTACTAGCATTCACATTAATCATAATTAATCATTGATTAGCTTACTTTGGTAGCCTATGTCACTGCTTTTTGCTAATGGAGTTTCCATTGGGTGTTGGGCGTTTCCATTTGAAAAATAAATGGAAAAAAACCCAGATGGACCCGGTCTTTAACAGTCAGACAGCTCTCTCTCTCGCTCAGACTGCTTCAGCCACTGATTTAACATGCTCAGTCGGCTGACTGCTGCCAACTGCGCCAAACACACTGCAGAAACTCACCTCAACAACTGTGTCAGGACGTCACAGAGGAAATGGTTCAGAAGTACAGTACAGTATCAACCTTACAGAAACATCAAACCGTCTAATAGCTCGAGAGTAACTTTAATAAATGTGACATGAAGGGAAGTAAAGGTTACATTTGCTTTAGCGTTTTGCCTACCTGACAGACCTGCACTTGAAGAATTTTCATGTCACATAAGTGGAGGAAATCAATTTCTTGTCACGGCTGAACCATAATGTAAAATGTATTAATCTAGCAGGGGAGTTTGTACTGTCTGCTCAGCAGTCACACAAAGGTGAAGCACCTTGTGGAGGTGTGTTTGAGTAGATACTATGCACACATGGATTACCTTTTACCACACCTCTCAGCCATTCAGCTAGTGCTGGCAAAAGATAAATGAAGTTTGGTACCATAGACTGTATGGACGACATCACATGACATGACTGGAGTATACCGAAGCAATATAACTACAAGCAGCCAAATGGTTTCCAGTCTGCCAGACTTCAGCAAAACCACACAATTTACAACATCGTCACAATAATCATAAAAAACTTGGTAGATACTTTTCAGACATGTAAGCGTGGATTAGTACGAGAGACAGGAAAAATAATCTGTAGACTAGAAACTAAGAAATGGGGTGTGGTTTGACATACAATTTGATTTTACATAATTTTCTCATTTATGTAGAAATGTACCGTCCTGATGATCCGGAAAACATCAAAGGTAAATACAATCTATAAATTGACACACAACAGGATAACTTGTGCCATGTCAAAATATGCTCATGTTCAGTTTGAGAGCTGCTGATATGAAGGAAAAGACCAAAGCTCTTTACTCTTTACATCAAATCTCTGATTCAGCCTTTCTTTTTTTTTTACTATATTAATTATTCATTGTGTTGTGGAATTTTTTTTCTCACATGGCCATACAAGGTTTGTTTTGAGAAAACCTTACAGGAATAGTTTGTGTGAATATGTTTATTTGATTTCTTGCTGAGAAACAAGACATGTTGTGTTTGAAGAACAAAACTGTTGTGCTGGTGGGAGTGGCAGCAGGTTCTTTCTGGCGCTCTCGGGCATTTTCAGACATTGTTGGCTGACACCTGGCGATTCCATTTGAATTTATCTTCTCCATGTCTCTCTCTCTCTCTCTCAACGGGCAGCTGGAGTCATCTTCTCACCCTCCCTTCAGCTGAGGTGGGGGGGGGGAGTTGTGGCAGCTCTTGCCAGACCTCGTTCAACTCAGAGTGTCTCTTTTCTTTCAAGAGTTGCTGGATGGCGGCCTTCAGCACGTCCATGCAGCAGAGTTCCGGCCAGGGTGGGGTCATAAACTGACCAGTTTGTAGCTTAGTATTCTTCCTTCAGTTTCTGCTCTTCTGTCCTGAGTCAGAGATCAGAATTCTCTGTAATAATGTAGAGTTACAGTCAACAATATATGCTCCATGCTGGTGAGAAACTGAATGCAAACAGTAACTTTGTGTGTTTACAAAAAACTCCACAGGGCAGCTTTAACAACACATGATAAAGAGTCGAAAGAACTAAAACTGTAATGGATACATAGTTGAAACATCCAGATACTTTCCATTCCAAGTTCATCACGTGTGTCATTTTTTATACTAAACTCAGATCAGAACTGCCAATGTGTTTTAAACAGAGAGGTCAGAGGAGAAAATATTCATAAGGTATACCAACTTATAAAAGGAAGTCAAATAAAGTAATTCAGTGGTGACCTCTAGGATAATAACAGCCTCATTAAACTTTACAGCCACAAACTACAGACCTAGGGCATTCAGAAGCTGGGTGGCTTTCCTAGGTAGATTGACAATAAGGGGGTCTCTGAGCAGTTTACACAACAGACGTGCTCGCCATCCAATTACCGAAAAACGCAATTCTTGCAGAAATCACCAAATGTTAAAAGTTGTTCATACCAAATCAGAGCATGACTTTTTATATTGTGTTCCTCAAAGTCTTGGTGTCTTAACGTGGTATTTTTGAAGGATTACTGATCATTTTTATTAATTCTTGAGCAGTAAAAATAGTTAAATTAAGCACCAAATCAGTGTAACAAATGGTATCAACCACAAAAATTGCTGCAACAACTTATGAAACATAGTAGAGCATGGGGATAGCCATCATATACTTATATCATAATGTCCTAAGTCCTTATACACTTTCATAATTTATTTTAATTAAAAAATTAAATAATCTTCAGATACGCAGCTTTCAGATGATGTACACAACTTACCCCTCAAGAACCCCCGCACCACCTAAAAAAGACAAAAACGGGTCTATTGTGGGTCTGAGAGCGTTAATGGATGCAAAACTTTGAAGTGATAATAATTATGTATATAGCACTTGTTTATATTGCAATATTTATTGAGCAAAGCATGACCTCAGACTCATTCAAAGATTCTGAGCCTGAATATCCCCTGATCCGACAACAGCCCATGGTATAATAGTTTATATATATTTAAAGTCAATTCAAAGGAGTATATGGAACAACGTAAAGCATCTCTACTACCACAATATTATCTATTTTAAATGATCTCATAAACATGGCCTCCTCTAAAAGATGTGCAGCTGTAGTTAAATATACAGCGGGTCTACTGATGTATTCTCACATTTTCCTGTATTGATTGTTATTTTATAGCGCTGATGAATATTTTAAAGCATTGTGGCCTATCAGTGTTTGAAGTAGCATAGGAACAACATCGTGAATAATGCAGGCAGTTTGAGAAGCTATGGTCAAAGGCACCGTATAGTTATACATGCCTGAGTGTGTGTTAAAGGTTAGGACAGAGCAGAGGGGGAAACAACCTCCCACTATTAAAACATTACTTATTCACGAGATGAATTCAGAAGGTAGACACTGACGCCACACTGTATGGATGGTGTTTTGTTGAAGGATGGAGCCGATCAATCATTGCACTTCATGGGGTCAAAGATCAGCGTAAACATTGTTTTCATATCCACTCTGCAGTCATCTTCTGGTAACGCTGCGCTCTGTAATGACCTTGCTGTTATACTACCAACCCTCTTGTGTCTCCTGCATATGAGACAATAAGGGGTGCTGATGTAAACTCGTTTCAATGGCTTTCATGGTAACTGAGAGTGAGAACATGATTATGTCTGAGTGGGCGATCAATGCAGGCTTTTCAAACCGCTATTTCTTGTTGTGAAATATGGATGTTTTTGTAAATTGATGAGTGGGTAACTGAGTGGAGACCTGCAAACTGCTGAATGTAGTTTTGATTCAAAGAAATACTAAACAATGGGGGAAAAGACATAAGTATATATTCATTTGATTCATGAAATAATAACTGCTATAGCACAAGTGGAGGAAAACACATTATGTACTTTGTTTTGAATTTCTACAGTGAATAAAAGATACTCAGAGATATGGCTGAAGTTCACAACAATAATTTATCTAAAACAAGATAAATACAATATTTGACTTGGTGTGTGGTTCAATGAAGTCACCCGAGGCCTGTACTACGAAGCAAGTTTAACAAACCCAGGTTATGTTCTCGTTATCTGGCAACGAGATCCCGCTAAGCGGTCCAACGATGGTGGTTATCAACTCAGTAAGTCAACCCAGGGTTTCTCAATCTGGCTGTTGTGGAAAAGTCTACTGTGAGTAGAGCGGCACATTTTACAAACCAAGAGCAAACTATAATAAAAGATAAATACAAAGAAGTTAAACACATAATCCAGAATAACACATAGCTTTGTTGCCTAAACCTAAAGAAGCTTTTTTGTTTGTGTTTCATTCAGTTTTACATGGTAGAACGTGTTGCTTTTTAAGTTTCACTTTCACTTTTACAACGTAGTGGCCGTAGTGGGCTCGTAATGACCCACGTTTATGGTGCTTTTAGCGACCGATAATGGCTATTTAATGGCCTGATAACAGTCGAATCGGGTGCCTAAACCTAACCGCGATCAATTGACAACATCAAATATGTGTTACAACATTAACCATGCACAAACCTTTTGCGTCAACATAGTATGGAAAAGGCTGCTACCAGTAGGGATGAGATCACGTTGTGCTGTCCAAGATGCTCCCGGCCTGTATTTAGTACACTGATGGTTTGGTTGGATTTTAAACTGTTATCGTTTGACTGTGCCAGGGTAACATTAGTATAAAGTTTCTCACAACGTTACACAGAGTAACCTACTAGCTGGTGTACCTGTCCAGGGTGTACCACGCCTTCCCCCAATGTCAGCTGGGATCGGCTCCAGACCCCCAGCCACCCCTAACGGGATAAGTGGTTTCAGATGATGGATGGATGAATCGCCCAAAGAACCTAATTGGAAGAGAACAAAGTTGTATTATTTTGTAATTTGTATTCTTCTGATCCAAAATGATTTAGCACATTGCATAAATTGATATTTGAAACCATTGGGGGTTTTTCACTGGAGACCAACCATTTCAAAATAATCTTTCCCCACAGGCCAGAATTAATCTTCTTTGTTACTGCTCATGCTTATAAAACTAGTTTTATGGCTGTGCACATACAGCCTTATTTGATTTATTTTAACACATCTCCCAAATATGCAGTACAGAAGGGAGGCAACACAAGAGAAAAATAACACTAGAAAGGGAAAGTAACTCAGTACATCTACTCAAGGTACTTTACTTGAGTATACATTTTATGCTACCTTATACTTCTGCTTGACTACATTTCAGAGGGAAATATTGTACTTTGTTACAGCTATAGCTACTAGTTACTTTTCAAATTAAGAGTTTAAAGATGACCTATTGTGCTTATATTCAGGCGAATACTTGTATTTTGGGTTTCTACTAAAACATGTTTACATGCTTTAATGTTCAAAAAATGCTTTACTCATTCCGGCTGTCCTGCTGCACGTCCTTTACCCAGCTGGCCCACTGTTGACCAAACTCTTCAGACTTCGCTCCAGCTTCGCACTAACCAGCTCTAACTAGCTTTCTTTGAGGGCATGCCAAATTAGCCGTTACCCAAATGTGTTACTTGATGACATCACTACGTTACAAAGGAAAAGGCGGGACTTGAAGCAAGGTGTTTCAGGCAGTTCAGGAGCAGTGTTTTTGTGAGGGAGAGTAACTCCCTTTGGCGTGGACTTTGGGCATTGTAACTTTGTACACCTTGCACGAAAAACTGTAGAACACACTAAAGGAAAGGGGGGAAGCACAAAAGCACAACAGGTCCCCTTTAAATAAGAAAACATAAGTGTATAAAATACAACATGTTAGGGATTAAACCAGATTTTCTCAACCTTCTGTCTTGTGAGCTCTTCTATAAAATCAGTGTGCAATTGTGTCTCCTCGTCATGTCTCAGACGTCTCTGAGTTGTTATCAGTTCCTCCAAAGAGACATTTTCCCTCTAAACTCCTCACGTGGTTTCATTTGAATAAAGTAACAGCATTAACCCTGAGATAAACTAAAAGCAACATCAGAAATGAAACCAACCAAAATGTCTTTGGGATTTCTCTCGTCTTTCTGCCCTCATGTGAACATTTGTTCCAAACCCAGCTGATGGATTTAACTTGCTGCGCTGTTATTCATAAAGGTCTTGGGAGACTTAATATATATTTCAAAGCATATTGAAAGATGGATTTTCCAAGAGACTGATTTTAACCTTATCAGCATGCAACAAAGATATGTCACTTCACTTGAAAATGCGGAGGCCACATACAGTGGGCAATTTAAATGCCCTTGAATGCCGACAATAGCACTGCAGCTCAAACCACAGGCTTCCACATTCATTTCAATGGGACTCCTACGCTGTCACAGCAGGGAGTCCTGTACAAGTGCACATGCCAGATAAAAAACCTTGTACAGTGTGACTTGTAGCGCTGTGCTAATCTCTCCAGTATGGAGGCAAAGCAGAAAACCAGCGCTGCCGTGATGACGTTTACGGAGTTGTAAAAGCTTGCTCTAAAAAGAGTGTAAATCCTTTGTGTGGGTTCTAATGATGCTTCATAAACCGTCGCTGCATTTTGGTCCACACTAAAAACAATTCTCAACAACTACTTGATGAATAACCATGGAATTTTGTACAGACATTTATGGTGCCAAGCGGATGTATTCTAAATACCTTGGTGATCCCCTGATGCTCCCCCTAGCGCCACCAGCAGGTTGTCACTTATCCTATAAAATATCTCAACATCTACCTAATGGATTGGAACAAAATCTGGTACAGGCAATTATGGTACCAGAATGGTAATCCTACTAACTTTGGTGATTACGACTTTTATTCTACCACCATCATCAGGTCAATGTTTTAATTTGTTCAATACCTCCGGGTCTGAAAAGTGAAGCCAATGCGGAAGTGCTTTAAACTTGCATTATTTTAATAGCCAGCAGGGGGCGACTCCTCTGGTTGCCCATACAACTAAACTGCGTTCTCAATTACGTTTTGAGGGAAATGTATTTTCTCCTGGATAACGATCGCAGTTTTAAACAGTTTTAAACACGTGGTTAACGTTGTAAATTGAGACTAAACAAAACAAAAAACACAGATTTTTAGAACATCATGGTTTGACTTAAAATGATTCCGTTTGTCACATTAATTAAGCTACAGACTTTTAGTTTCCAACAGAACACTAACAGCGGTCTCCTGGTCATCCACCAAGATCTCCTTCATACGTGGACTTCCGCGGAATCATTACAAACGTATTTGTGATACTTTCAAAACAAACATAATCCGCCAAAAAATACATTTCCCTCGAAATGTAATGCAGTTTTTTTTCTATGGGAACATCATTTTTAGGAGACAGAGCTGGCATATGGGTACAGAATCTTTGTGTATTTTTATTTGTGTCTGTCGTGTATTTGCACTTATATTTTAGACAGATTTCATATGCGAATAAGCATCCAGAGGAAATAAGACAGAGGGAGGTTCAGTTCCCATATTACAACATTTTACTGTAAACAAGCAAGAGTTGCAAAATAGCTGAAATCTTTAAGTGGTTACACTCTGACAGTGTTCCTGTATTTATATGTAAGAGCCAAACAGCAGGAAAAGCAATAAACATGACAAACTACAGTAGAAAGGATTTAGTGTCCATCAGTGTCTGAGTGCGTGTATGACAGTGAATATGTGTCATTTTCTCTCATATCTCCAGACTTCCAGCTCTTTTCCTCAAGACGCACTTATCTCCCTGTGTCTGTGCCCTACTGTCAAGATTATTCAAATTCAGCTGTTAGAGGAGGGGAAGAGGGGAATATCAGGTGCCAATTACCGCTGTTCCCTGCCTTTTTGCACATAATTATACACAGATTATTCAACCTCCTGAGTCTGAAAGAAAACCCATATCAGCGTCTAACTCATCTTCCCGTGGGAGAGGAAAAAAGTTTGTGTGGGTTGTGGGAGCACTGGTATTATTACATTTATTTCAGTTAAAAAAGAAAAAAAAAAGTTGTATAAACAGAACAAAAATTGAATTATGAAGGTGGACAGCGGTGATGATAGTAATCTATATTTACTGTTATGGAATCTTTACTGTGGGGAGAACCTGCTTCGGTACAGAAAAACCTGTTTTTCTTTTAACTGATGAAACATTATGTAACATAATGGGCTCTAATGAAACCACACGAGTACCCTTTTAAGCAAATTTTACAGATGATGCAACTGCATATGAAACCCAGAGTGGATGCAAATATATAACATATAGGGCCCCACTTCATACATGAGAATAACGAGAGGAAAGAAAGAATCGGAGTTCCTGCATTTTGAGTCTGAGCTGTTCCACAAAACTACACAGTTAGCGTGTATAGTATGTCTGCTGTTAGATGTGAATGAACACCAGCCGAAAAAAAAAACATTATGGTCAATGACATGAAGTGGAAACATGCTTTGTGTTCAATCTAAATGCATATTCATATGTTTAAATGAAATGGCTGTCAATCGATTAAAATATTTAATTGTGATTAATCACATGTTCATAGTTAATCCCGATTAATCGCAAATTGATCTCACATCATTTATCTGTTCAAAATGTACCTTAAAGGGAGATTTGTCAAGTATTTAATACTATCAACATGGGAGTGGGTAAATGCTTGCTTCATGCAAATGTAAGTATTTAATATTGGAAATCAGTTAACAACATAAAACAATGACAAATATTGTCCAGAAACCCTCACAGGTACTGCATTTAGCATAAAAAAAAATATGCTCAAATCATAACATGGTAAACTGCAGCCCAACAGGCAACAACAGCTGTCAGTGTGTCAGTGTGCTGACTTGACTATTACGTGCCCCAAACTGCACGTGATTATCATAAAGTGGGCATGTCTGTAAAGGGGAGACTCGTGGGTACCCATAGAACCCATTTTCATTCACATATCTTGAGGTCAGAGGTCAAGGGACCCCTCTAAAAATGTCCCTGCCAGTTTTTCCTTGCCAAAATTTAGTGTAAGTTTGTAGCGTTATTTAACCTCCGTTATGACAAGCTAGTATGACATGGTTGGTACCAATGGATTACTTAGGTTCTTTTTAGCTTCATATATTACCAGGGTCTTCACTCTAGCTTTAAAACTGAGCCCGCTACAACTTAAAAATCGAAAGTTGCGTTAATGCTTTAAAAAAAATGGTTGCGTTAAAACAAATTTGCGTTATTATCGTGTTAACTTTGACAGCCCTAGTTTAAAGCATTATTGGAGTGGTGCTTATTAGCTATAGTGTGCTGATAAATGAACACCACACAAGCCCAACAGAAATGCAATATAATATTCATCATATTGTAATTGTCACTGGACTAAATGCACTCATGCCTCGTCTGAAAACAGACCTAATGGCGCTGTCATGAACACTGTCAATGAAATTAAAAGGCAGACTCTTGATCAGTGAGACTCTGGGGAGCAGCCTTCCCCTATGCAGCCGCTCCTCACCACTGCTTCAGGAGTGCACTGCCTATGGAGAGGCACATGCTCGTCTGATGATGGGGTTCCTGCCAAGGGTACTGATGGATTGGACATTGCTCATAATTTTAAAGCCTGTAAAGGGCTTGGGATCGTGCACTTAAATGCTAGGAGCCTTTTACCAAAGATCAGATGCTGACATTATTGTAATCTCAGAATCCTGGATATTTATGCTAGAAACCAGCACATTCTCACTCCCAACTTGACTCAAGTGATTCCCGGGAGTGACGATACGGACCGACAAGTCACGTGACTAACGATTGACGTGACAAAATAAGTCAACGTTGCTTTTAGTTTCACATGGGACACAAACTCCGGTCTCCTGGTTGAAAGTGTTGTTTGTTTGACCCATCCACCACCCCTCCCACCTGCCCTTAGCGGACTCTTACATTATTAATACTATGTCACTTGACCGTCGAATAACGCTGCGGCGGGTTTACATTGGAGATGGTTGAAAGCTCGGTTCGTCACATACTGTTGCCAAAAGGTGCTTCGGAGCGTTGGTTTCCGATGCACTTACCAAACAGCGGAATTTGACGAGTTGGGAGTGAGAACGGGTTGTAGAAACAATTTAAGCACATCTGCAAAATTCTGCACCTCTGTCCCAGGTCAGTTTGAGCTAATAGCCATCAGCATCAAACTGGGTCATCATGGATGTCCTCTGGTTATTGGAGGCGTATACCATCCGCCCTCTGCTAGTCCAGATGCACTAAACGGTTAATTTGAGCTTTTTTTCTCTCTGATCAGCTCTGAAGCTGTCATCCTAGGATATTTTATTAGATTGGATGTACCATGCAGCTGATGACTTGAAAGATATGTGTACTGAGTTAAATCTTACCCTAATGATTACAGAACCGACTAGATCTAATATGAAAATCGATTGAATTGATTCATATTTGATCAGCGCTGCCTAGTCTGACTGTTTGATCGGAGTTCACGAGTGATTGACAGCTGCTCAGAGACGGCAAAGCTCCAGCTGGTAATGATTGGCTCCGGTCTGTGAAATCTTGCAGATGCCATTAAGAGCACCAGAGGACACAGAAACACATGATTTGTTTCAGATTACCTGTCTTATGCACCACTGTCAGGATATATTGACCGTTTTATAAAAATACATTTTTGTAATCATATTTGCTCCAATTATACCCACTGCTGCTTTAAATGCCATGAGTTCTGCAGGTATTTCATCATAAACCTAGACTGTACAAAAAGATGAATGACAAGACAGCTCCCCAAAAGTGAAGCCAAAACATCTGGATTGCCCCCTGGTGGCTGGTTGCAGTATGTATTTAGCGGAAGGGACATGAGCGAAACTAAAAAGTCAAAGTACATATCAAATAAAATTTTCCCAAATATGGTTTCTATCATTTTAAGTAGTTCTTATCATGCTGATTTATGTTCAAGTCTTAATTTTTCTGATAAGTGTGGTTTAAATTAGTTATTTGATGTTATAAAAAAAGGGGTGACACATCATGATTGACAGCTGTGATCGACAGCTGCTCGGAGTGACGTAGTCGCAAGCGGCGGCTCGAGAATTGTACGAGAAAGGAGATGTAACTTGGCTCGGGTGTGTGCGTGGGCGGGAGCTCGAGACTGTCGCTCCAGCTCCCGGATCACTACTGCACAGACTCTGGATCCAAATTACATGAAAATCTCAAGATGGCAGCTCCCGTATACGGGATATTTTGGCTTCACTTTTGTACAGTGGGAGGAAGTGGAGACGCGTCGTCCATCCATCTATAATATACAGTCTGTGGTCATGAAACAAAGTATTGGACATATTAGATGTTGACCTGATGGTGGTGCTAGATGAAAAGTCTGAGGATCACTAAAGTTATCACAATTCATCCTGAAGGCAACAGGAGAGATGAACCATGTCATGACAATCCATCCAATAGATGTTGAGGTATTTCAGTCGGTGATGGACTGACCAACAGACAGACATTGACATTGAGAGCCACATGCTCCTAGCATGGCTAAACATATCAATTATAGCTGCTTTGATGGCTATATGTCAGCCAGTTGAAGTATTTCTTTCTCTTTCTGTGTATCTCATTGTTTTTTCGCTCTTTTTTTTTCTCTCTTTCATTAACCACTCCAGTATTTCTTTCCACAGCAGCAGCCTGGGCTCATTGTATCAGCTGAATCACACACTAGAGTGGAGTGATACTGCAGACTCTTTGGACCAATCTCATTGTGCACTCTTGGTCCAAAGCACTGAACCTGAACAGACTTTAACTGATGTCACCTGCGTGCTCAGCGTAAATGTCTGAGGGCAAGAGAGGCTATAAAGGCTCAAAATGCTGTATGAGGAATAGGACAGCACTTCATGACATCAATAATGTTAGGCTGAGGCCACTAAAGTGACGCTTCATGTAATTGGAGTGTTGGCTTTCCACTCCAAGTTTATAGGAAAAATTGTAACACTGTCACGTAGTATAATGTTTATCATGACAGACACATCCTGGCACATGGTGCATGTTACTGAGCTACAGAGCGTACATGTAAAGATGTTCTCACTATCTGCTTTCATGGTTTATGCATTTATCTTTTTATTTATTTATTTGAAGGATTTTCTGTGTCCTTCACATGTCAACCCTGATGTTACCATTCCTGCATGTCATGTTGGACATTACCTCAGGCACCCCCCAACATCTACACAAGGAAATCCTGCGATATAAGCAGTGGGCAACTCCGGGATCTGAAAAGGGAAGCCAATGTGGAAGTGCCTTAACACTGCATTCTTTCTAATAGTCAGCAGGGGGCGACTCCTTTGGTTGCAAAAAGAAGTCTGATTGTATAGAAGTCTATGAGAAAATGAGCCTACTTCTCACTTGATTTATTACCTCATTAAACATTGTAAACATGAATTGATGGTCTCAATCTTTAATTTTCTACTTCTTCAATACAGCATGATGTTCATTTAGTAAATTATGGTCCCATTTAGAGTCAAATACATAAAGCTGGGTATACTTTAGGGCGTGGCCTCCTTGTAATTGACAGGTCGCTACCACGGCATTGTCAGGTCTGGGAGTTGTCCGTGTTTTCGTGTAAGAACTTTAACCCTTTCACACAGCTTGTTCTCATTCCTAGGGCATCAAATTCCGATGCTTTGTCACAGCCGTCAGAGTTCAAGTCAACGCACAAGGCACCCTTTTAGCATTGGTATGTGACGCACCCGCTTTTCCATTAACTACAATGTATACCCAGCCAATACTAAACGCAGGAGGGTAGGTGGATGGGTCCAACAAACACAAAGCTTTCATCCAGGAGACTGCTGTTCATGTCCCGTGCGTTACGTTACAATCAGCTGTTCGTTCGTGTTCCGTGTTCACAACATTCAGTGTCATTTTCACTGAACAAACATAGTCATTTTAAGCTCAACCATGTTGTTATTTCCTAAACCTAACTATAGTGGTTTTATTGCCTGATCCTAAGCAAGTGTTTTTGTTTATTTCACAACATTAAGTATGTGTTTACTGTGAGCAAATAGTGACGCCGAGGGGTCTGGAAAAAGCATCACGTGTTGTTTCACAGGGTGTTTTCAGTTAATTGTAATATTTCGGTCACCTAAAAATGTCTTATTCAGCGTTCGGTTGCTCTTAGCTCCACCCTCTCATGTCACTTCTGGTTGCCAAAAAACAAGATGGCAACGGCAAAAATGCCGAACTCAAGGCTTCAAAACAGCAGTCCACAAACCAATGGGTGACGTCAGGGTGACTACGTCCACTTCTTATATACAGTATGTGGAAATAAAACATTACAGCAGCTGTAGAAACATCTGACACATGTGTCTCTGTCAGTGATATTTGGAGAAATTTGGGCTAAAAAATAAAAGCTTTTCATCTAGTTAGGCTGGGTAGAAAATAGTAATCAATGTTTTCATAGCCAAAATTAAATTCCAAGCAAGTATATACTGTCACTTTGAAGAAACTTGCTAAGGACTACCAATATCATTACTTTGAAATAATTCAGTTCCGTAACGCAACAACTCAAACAGGTGAATTCATGTGAGCGCTTCCTCAGTATCCTCTGCCAGCAGCACTTGACACAAAATGATGAACAGCCTTGAAAAGCAAAAAAGTTTTTTTTTGGTTTCCTTTGTCACTGATTCATTCAGTCAAACAAACACAGCTGTTTCTCCCAGAAGGCCCCTGTCTGTGCCCGGTGTGGAACTAAAAGTCAACATTCTCAAACCATGATGTTTTTTTCACTAAACCTAACCAAGTAGTTTTGTTTTATTTCAATTTCGTAGTGATTTTAAGCCAAAATAAAGCAGTTTAGTTGTATGGGAACATAATTTTGTAGGAGACAGGATTGGACTGTACCCTTGGAACGTTCATGCCAACAAATGTGTGAACACATCAGTGTAGGCAAACACCAAATGTATTATACTGTAAACAGAACTGTGTCCACGTCCATTTTTGGACTATATCTGAGCATTCACGGGTAATAAAATGACTTGGGTGAGAAGCGAAGGAATATCGCTCTCCTGACTCATTTGACTGTGATGACTGCAGATACACAGAAGCAACAATGACATAGAGAGAAATAAGGAGCATCCTACAGGAAGACGCGAGGTGACCAATGATTTGAAAATAATCAGAGATCAAAATCTTGTGAGATGTTTTAGAAGGTCACTGTTGTCGTCAATATCTTGGCATTATTTTGACACAGTTTTCTAATGCATCTCTGGCAAATTCGGCTTTAAGATTTGTGATGCAACAGCTCAGAAATAGTCCAGGAAAACTCCATTTAAAAATAAAAATAAAAATACAACCCTGATATTGAAGTGTGCCTTCTCCACAAACATGAGTGGTTTGAGTTTGTTGTTTACTTCCCTCTCGACATCTCAGCTGGAGGTGAGGGGTCAGATAAATTCCTTATGGAGAACTCTGTTTAAGGTTTCTTGGTCTAAATGTTTATATGTGGCATCCCAAAAGCTTCCATCTTTACCTGAGAAAAAAAAGAAAAAAATCAATATCACTCGGGCAAGGCACACTGTAGGCTTCCTAATATGAAAACAAGGAATACTCAAGAAACACTACAAATATGATCGAAGGAAGGAAAGAAACAGCTGACTCCAAAGAACCGCTGTTATATTTGTATGAGCAACAATGAGGGAATTCATCATGAATGCTCGATTAATTGAAATGTTACTTTTAATGAATAAACAGCAGATTACAACACATTATTCCATTAGCAGTGTCCAGTTTGTCATGCAAGTGATCGGAGTGTGACAATAAATGTCACCTCCATTCTCCAGCTGCTCTTTGAAGCTTAAAATGCAATTTGAAAAATAATCACATCATTATGAGGCTTCACTTTTATCGCCTCGGTGAGATCTCACAGCAGCGCTGTTGATCACAGCGCCTCTCAAAAAGTCAACAAAGAGGTAGCCGGGAGCTGCCCAGCCATTCACACTGAGAAAGAGACTCTCAGAAGAGGAAGAGCAGCTTTTGTTGTGTTTGCCGATTGAAAAGACCTCTGTGGGGGGAAGATTTCAAAATCCTTTGTCAGAATCAGCAGGTAGACTGATGAAAATGTTTCCCGTTGGTCTCAATTATCAAAGCGTTGCAATGTGCTTGCCCACTCTCATTTTTAACTGTTTTATCTTAATGTCCTGGCCTTCTACGTACAGTCATTTGTACATATAAAAATCATTTACATTATGAATTGAGTGTAATTTGTGATATTATAGGATTTTAACTGAATATTTTGTTTGTGATGTGCACTTCCAGCCCTGTCTCCTAAAAATTACGTTCCCATTAGGGCTATCAATCTATTGTATTTAATCGAGAATAATCACATGATTGTCCATAGTTAATCGTGATTAAACGCAAATTAATCACATATTTGTATCTGTTCATAATGTACCTTAAAGGGAGATTTGTCAAGTATTTAATACTCTTATCAGCCTGGGAGTGGACAAATTTGCTCCTTTATGCAAATTTGTGTATATATTTATTTATAGCTGGAAATCTATTAACAACACAAAACAATGACAAATATTGTCCAGAAACCCTCCAACCCCCAAAATTAGTGGCATTAAAACAAATTTGCGTTAACACTTTATTATCGCATTAACTTTGACAGCCTTAGTTCCTATACAACTAAACAGCATTCTGAATTACGTTTGGAGGGAAATGTATTTTGTCGTGGATTACGTTTATCTTTGACGTGATCATAAATACGTTTGTAATGATAGTCTGCAGAAGGCCGCAGCAAGTGACGTAATACAACGAGTGACATGCAGAGCAGGTGACGTTGTATATCAAGCGATGAAAGGTATGTGGTATAATAACGAGTATAAGAAAGACCACTGCATATGGGTGGGAGAAAAGGGTTGATGGGTCAAACAAACACAGGAGACGTTTCAATTTAAAACGTTAACCACATGTTTAAAGCTGTTTATAACTTTGACTGTTATCCGGGAGATAATATGATTCCTCCTTAATGTAATTGATAATGCTGTTTAGTTGTATGGGAACGTAGGAGACAGTGTTGTCCCTTTAGTGGTGGATCCTAACTAAGTGCATTTACT